>NC_044314.2:67394272-67701007 GCF_007474595.2 Lynx canadensis
AATTCCCATCTAAATCTGTGCTCAGTTTTAGATAAGGAATCAGAGCTCGTGTTTATTTTGTGTTTAGGGCTATACATGTGATATCTCAGTTAAACTCATAGAAATCCATATGAGGAAACTGAGGCTGGAACCCTGACCTGACCCTAAATTTCACATTTGTTTGACTGCATCTGACCACCGGCCACCTTTCTCACCCCACTCCTCCAAAAAACAAAACAAAACAAAACAAAACTCCAAACTCATCTTTCCTAACCTATGGCTTGTGGGGATGGCCGTCTTGGAGAATACCCAGAAAAGGTTTTAAGGCTTAATGGCAGAGACACATAGGGTCACATGTTCCCCTTGCTGACGTCAGGACTGTCTCTTCCTCTCCAGATAGGGGACACTGCCACGTCTAATGAACAGAAGCCTTAACTGTCAGAACCTGAAGACGAGGCCACGCTGTTGCCATTCGTTCCTGCACATGGTTACCTGCCTGGGCCCTTGCAGTTGGGTGGAGAACACCGGCTGGGGCCTCCTGGCCCTCCACAAGCTCACCCCGGATCAGGGCGGCAAGACCCACCCTCCTCAAGCAGTTGCACGTCTCCCCAGACAGCACTTCAGGCTGAGAACGAAGCCAGGCTGCCCAGAATTGTCCATGTTGGTGGTTTTGTGTTTTCCATAAAAATGTGCATTTCTACCTACTTTTACACACCACTCCAGGAACATGGGTTTGAGGCTGGACCATCTCCCTGGGTTCTGGAAAAACACCTGTATTGTGAAAGCACTTCGTCCTCCAACCCCAGGGCAGGTCTCTTTCAAGAGCATATTTCCAAGGAAGAAGAAACCATCCGTTTCCTGCTGTAACTGTGGTCCACGGCAGTGTTACAGGGTTGGGGTTTTGATTGTTTTTTTGGCAAGTTCTGTCTCCCTCCCTCTCAAAGAATCAGCAGTTCCAATTTTTTAAACACACACGTCTTTGCAGTGTATTAATCCTTTCAGCGGGGCTGTGTGCATAGTTGACCTGTCTCATTATACGTCTTTTTTGTTTGCTTTAGAAGACGGTAAAGCAATAATTCAGCCAATTTTCTTTGAAATTAGATATGTACATATGTTTTTTTATGTTAAAGAGCAGAAGGAAAGATATGTGAAGAGTTTGCTTGACATATTCGATCATCTCAGGTTATCTCATCCCTACCCGATGCTTTTAAAACAAATTCTAATTGTCACCCTTGTATACCAATCTTCTTGGTTCCTTTCCATCTGAGCTCTGATTTCTATGGAGTGACCTTTGTCCCTTGGCCTCAAATGTTCATAAATTGCAGCCCAAATGGCAGTGCCTTTTCACTCAAACATCAGACCTGCCCTGAGAATCTTTATCTCCAGTCGTTTTTGAACATCACCTGCACTGCCGGCATGGAAGAACCTTTCCAAATAGGTCTTTGAACAAATGCATGAATGGGGGGTTCTTTTTTTTTTCTTTTCACCTCTTCCTTCTACCACTCCTCCATCCCCCGCCAACTCCACCTGACCAAGTGCTTATTTTAGGTCCAAACACAGGAAGTGAGGGTCTTGCTGAAACTCTTCTCTGGACGAAAGTGCTGGATGCTAGGTGACAAAGTATAAGGTTCACCTTGCCTCTTTTTTTTTTTTTTTTTTCTTGATAGCACTAAGCTCACTCCCAGGAATCTCCAGGACCTCTGGGGATCATCTTTCTTTTTGGAGATTCTCAACACCAGCCTCCTCCACCTCTGAAACCCAAGGCTCCCGCAAACATCCCAGATATGCTTGACTGGCCACCTGCCATGCCTGCAGTCGCCATAAACTTTGTGCCAACCTTGCCTGGGCCGTTCACAGGGCACCCTGTGACCACTGAGGGGTGCCAGGGCTGAGTTTCCTAAGGCTATATATGGAAGGCTATATATGGGGATTGAGCACATGTACGCCCACCCCCTGACTTCCCAAGATGTGAAAATCTTTCTTGATAAATCCATTATTTGCAAAGGGTGTCAAAACATACCATACCATCCTTCCCCCTGGCCATGTCTTCAGGGGTCTCCATGTGTCTCCCCATCTCTTCTTCCTCCCTCACCCTTTACCATCTCTTCCTTCTCTTGGGGGGTGGGTGTCGGGGGTGAAGAGCAATCCTGTTTCTTCAGGTTAAGCCAAACATCTGGGTCCCGGAGGGCAGTTGTGGTTCAGCACCACGGACAGGGACCGAAGCCCCACCCCCTTCCCCCACCCCCCCCACCCCCCCGCCAGTCCTTTTGGCTGAACTTTGGCTACTGATGGGCAGTTGTTGAACCATGTTACCCACCCAACCTTTTGCATCTGGAAGCCTCATTGCATCTGTGTCTAGAGGTTTGGCCCTGCTTGGTAATAATTTGAATTCCTTTCATTCCCCAAGTTAGTGGTCAATCAGTTCTCTGGGGCATTGGGTGGGATGCATCTAGGAACTGCTGCTTTGTGATTTTCCTTTTTCCTTTCCCCTTTCACTTTCCCTTTCCTTTCCTTTTTTTTAAAATTTTTTTTTAGATCCACTTAATGTTTTAGAACAGTTTTGATGCAATGGCTTTCCAGGTCAATAGATCCCCTTTAAAGACACTCCGCATGTTCTGACCCTGACTCTTCCTGGCTCCTGTCTTTCTTTCCTTCAGGCGGGAAGGGTCCCTTGATGCCATTTTGGACAGTAGGAATTTACCTGCTCAGTTCAATGAGAATATTGATACCCATGCAGAACTTTCCAAGGTTCAGTTCTGTTGTAGCCCAGTATATCCAACAGGAAAGAAGAACACTTGAACGTGAGATTAATCTGGAGATCTTTTGCCTATCCTCCCACACCTTGATTGGAAATAAGAATCCATTTAATTCCTTCGTGATTAGGATGTACAAAGTCCGCCCCCCTTGAAAGTGACTAGAGCAGCCTCACCTCTCCACTGTACAAACGACCATCACAGGGGGTCAGGAGCCACCGTCTCCCTGCAGGCTCCCCATGAGCTCTGGATCCCACTATGACCAGCGCAATGATGTTAGAAGTGACTGATGCTTTGGAACTTTTGCGAATAGCTGGGCACGTGTGTCATTGGTTTTCTCCTCTTTCTAAACTGAGTGAGCTCTGGCGCTCAGTGGACAGTTGTATGCTAGTTTCTTGAGTTTGCCTGGGCCACCTTTGGATATCTGTGTCTTCTAAAACTAACTTAATATGCCTTAACCATTTGTATGCAATCAAGTCACCTGCCCTCATCCAACTGCCTTCCTGGGGGCCTTTGGCTCTCCTTAAATGAGAGCCTTATACTGAACACAAAACCCTATGTACGCACAGTCTCTCCCTCTGTCTACACACACACACACACACACACACACCCTTTGCACGTCAGCATTTTGATGGCTGGTCTTTTGATCGAGTCTGTGTGTTTTTCCCCTCCAGTGGGTCCCCTTCTTCATGGTCTTTTGCCTAATGAAACAGAGGCCTTTGGCTTGTGAAATCCCATGGTGAGACCTCAAAAATCAGTGTTGTGGGGAATTCCTTGGTGCCATCAGACAAATTCTGGTGAACTCAAACGCTTGCGTTGTTTCGATGTTGGGGGTTTTGAATGACACTGACCCGACAGCCTCAGGTTGTCCAGGATTCAGGAAAAGGACAATGAGATGGGGAGTTTTTCCAGGGGGACAAGCCAAGTCATCTGTTGTGAGACAAATGTGTTTCCCTTTGTGTGTCCTGGGAAGTGAGGCCAACTCTAGGCATTGCTAAGGAGCGAGAATAGAAACAGGCACAGGTCTGAGGTCCCAGAGTTTAGGGGCTGCGCAAGGGATTGGGGGGAAGCCCTTGACGTGCTTTCCCCACAGGAGAGCTCAGCTGCTCCCACCCGGTGCTGTGAACTGCTTCGTCCATTTATGCTTGTACATGTCTTTGTCACACCCCCAGATTGCCCCAGGAGCTAGGCATAATCACAAAGCTGAAAACCCACAGGGACATGGCCAGATCGCCTCCCAAACTAAACACTTTCTCACAGGTGACTCGGGCCTGCACAAAAGACAGTGTCCCTCCCAAGGAGAATGCTGGCAGGCCTGCCTCTCCCTCATCAGTTTCTGTTTCTTCCCCCTCAATCCTTGTGTTTCCCCCTGCCCCATAATCCTGTCCCTTAACACAGGAAGCTAGGTTCCTGTCCCTAGAATTTCAGGGTGAGCCTGAGGGGAGAAGTAGAGGCAGGAGAAGATCTCTGTCCAATGGGGGATACCCTCCCCCCTTAAATCACACCGTGGCAAAGTCACCATCGTAATGGAGAAACCTACAGCCTCAATTGTGCCTTCCTTCCACCACCATGTATTAAACATGGAAGCAAAACTCCCATGGCACCATGGTTCCGTGGGGTGGGAGGGACAGCACTGACCTGGAGGGAGCCACCTGGAACAGGTAGGACCCACTCCGCATGTGGAAGGCAGTCCACCTTGGGTTACACCCACCTAGGAAGCCACGGTTCCGGGCTCTGCTGTGCTATGAGTCAACCCCGCTGGGATTCTGGGCAAGCCGAGGTTCTGGAAACGTAGGGCCACATAGAAAGCCAGTCAGTATGCGAGTGTGACAGGTGTTCGCCACCCTCTGTCCTTTGGTTCCCACCATCCCACCCGTCTAGAATTTGCTTTCTTTTGTTTGGATTGATTCCTGTGGGGAGGGGTGCAGAAATCTGGGTTCTGCAGACTCAGCCTCAGGTTCCTGGAGCGCTAACCCTTAAAATCAATCGGCTTCTCCCCGAATCTTCTTAAATAGTCACTGTCCAACCTGGTGCCGGACCATCTCCCTCTATGAATCCGACTGGCCCCTTTTTTTGACAATCTCCAGTGGTGTCACGCCTACAAAAAAAAAAAAATGCTGTTGTCTAAAGAACAATTTGAGCTTTTTACTGGTCTCATTTCACATAGCCTTATAGATCCTGTAAATAGGGGGCTCAAAAATAATATATTGTGTTATGGAAGATAATTTTGTACTGTGCTGTTTCTTAAATCATACTAATATCCTAGAAACGATGTACTTCCCCGATGGATCTGATCCTCAAAACACTTTGTAAGATGGAGGGAGTGGAAATATATATAAATCCGCTATATATTTTCCTAGCCTTTCTTCTGGGTCCCTTCCTGAGATATTTGAGTCACGGTAGGAAAGAAACTCCAGTCCTGTGTATAGGTAAGTTAAACCTGCCTGCTGGTGTTCTTGCAATTGCCTTATGAATTCGCAAGCTCTAGGGGTTCTGAACAGAAGGTGGACGACAGGTACTTTATCCAATCCCAAAAAGAGTCTCTAATCGCGTGACTGAGAATTCATCTAGAAAAACTTATATTTTTAACGTTAAAACAAATGGGGGCTTCCTGGACCTCACAGAGTATTGGATATCTACAAGTGCTTTTATATTTTGTAACTGTAAAGAGGTTTCATACGCACAGAAGAGCAGTTGGGAATCTGGCCAGCTGCCATTAAACACGATGACCTTTGCATGTACAAAGATGTTGCATTCAGACTATGAAAATAGCAAATAAAGCTTCGATGCAAGTTGCACTGGAGAACTCCGTGTGTCAGTGTCGATGCAAGTTGCACTGGAGAACTCCGTGTGTCAGTGTCGATGCAAGTTGCACTGGAGAACTCCGTGTGTCAGTGTGCGGATGAATGGACTCTCCCATGCATGCACCAGCTGAGTCGGTCTGTTGTCTGTGCTGAGCTGGGGGCCACCGGCAGGAAGGGGGGGAGCTGAGGTCCTGGGAAAGGGGACCCGTGGAGACAAAGCAGGATTTCCATTCAACGTGGGGTTGAATCCTCATTCTGCCTCCTCCCAGCTGTGGGAGTGCTGATAGCGGCATTAGCGGGCAAGAGTTTAAGCCAGTGGTCCTCAACTGGGTGGATAGTGGCCCCCAGATGGCACCTGGCAAAGACAGGGGACATTCTTGGTTATTACAAAGAGGGACGGGAGGTGCTTCTAGCATCTAATGGGTAGAGGCCAGGGGTGCAGATCAATATCTCACAGGGCACAGGACGGCTCCCCCCACCACCAAGAATTAACTGGCCTCCGATGGCAATAGTCCCGATGCTGAGAAACTTTAGGCGGAGGAAACGTGGCATGTGAAAGTGTTGGGCCACACAGTAGGTCCTTTTAGGATCCAGAGATCCTAAAGGATCGGATGGGAGGAAGTCACACCAGATCCCCCTTAGACCTTCCCCCCTAGGTCCCTAGCAGGTGGTGACTGCATCCCAAGTTAAGGGGGCAAAACCAGCTCTGGGTCCCACGATGGCCAGCAGGAAGTAGTCCCTTGGTTTGAACTGCCCAGAAGGATCCTCCACGGACAGAAAAGCAGGAAAGCCCCAGTCTGAGTGTTTTGCTTCATGATCTCTCCGTGGCTGTCCATTTGCAGATGTGGCTCTGACCTCCAGCAGTGCCCCCGAGGTCACCTGCTTCCAGAGGCCAGCTGCAGCTGCCACCCAGCATTCCATCACCATCTCCAGAGACGCGGGGTCACTGGGCTCTAGGCTACCTTGAGGATTTTAGCCAAAAATGACAAAACCAACCCCTGTTTCCTGACAATTCACTCCTTGGCCCTCTCCTCATTTTAGTCTCCCAACCATCATTAATCATACTTTAAAAATGTATGGGCCTAGGGTTTTGGTTTGGATTTGTTTTTGGCTTCTGTTTTTCTCTTTGGGTTTTGTTTTTTGTTTCATTTTTTTGTTTGTTTTGGGGGGGCTTTTTTGGGGGTCATAAATAAGGTAACAATCATGACTGCCTTTATTTCTATTGAGGCTAAGATCTGGGCCCTGGGTCAAGCCAGCCTCTCCACCTCTCTGCTGTGTGCTTCTGGGTAAGTGACTTCACCTCTCTGAACTTAGTTTCTGAATCATCTATAAAATGGGGATCATAATTCCTTCCCTAAAGAGGGCTGGGTGGGGGTGCACCTGGGGGGCTCAGTTGGTTAAGCATCTGACTCTTGATTTCGGCTCAGGTCATGATCCCAGGCTGTGGGATCAAGCCCCATATTGGGCTCTGTGTCAAGCAGGGAACCTGCTTAAGATTCTCTCTCTCCCTCTGCCCCTCTCCTCTACCCCTCTCTCAAAGAAGGAAGGAAGGAAGGAAGGAAGGAAAGAAGGAAGGAAGGGAGGAAGGAAGGAAGGAAGGAAGGGAGGGAGGAAGGAAGGAAAGAAGGAAGGAAGGAAGGACAGAAGGAAGGAAGGAAAGAAGGAAGGAAGGAAGGACAGAAGGAAGGAAGGAAAGAAGGAAGGAAGGGAGGAAGGAAAGAAGGAAGGAAGGAAGGGAGGGAGGAAGGAAGGAAGGAAGGGAGGGAGGAAGGAAGGAAGGAAGGAAGGAAAGAAGGAAGGAAGGACAGAAGGAAGGAAGGAAAGAAGGAAGGAAGGGAGGGAGGAGGGAAGGAAGGAAAGAAGGAAGGAAGGAAGGACAGAAGGAAGGAAGGAAAGAAGGAAGGAAGGGAGGGAGGAAGGAAGGAAGGAAGGAAGGAAAGAAGGAAGGAAGGAAGGACAGAAGGAAGGAAGGAAAGAAGGAAGGAAGGGAGGGAGGAGGGAAGGAAGGAAAGAAGGAAGGAAGGAAGGAAGAAAGCAGGCAGGCTGGGTGAAGATTAGACATAATGTTCATGAAGTTGGCACATAGCCTTGCACATAGTAGATCTTCAATAAATGGTAGCTGTTGGCCATATATGCCTCTATATGAAGAAAATAAATTTTTGTTGGGTCTGTTACAGCATCTCGTGGACACCCAATTTGGGGGTTATGTTTAGGATGACCTGACTTAAAATTTAGGCCATAATGGCACATGGGAAAATTGATTCCGGGGCCCCTCGCTTTAAGAACTGGTATCATTCCAAAAATGTCACTTAGCGGATTAGGAAGGTGGTGGCTCCAGGGAGCCAAAGAAAGGGAGTTGGGGGGCACTGGAGAGCTTTACACCCCGATGCCTGCCCGTCGGCGCTGTCAGGCTTCCAACAAAGCTGATGAGGTCCGTCTGCCCCCAGGAAGCCATCAGGGGCCATGGCGGAGGACACAAGCACTGGGGCCTCCCTGGGCCCACTATTGGAGTGAAATGGCCCGAACGGAATCGGGTGGACGGGGCGCTGCCTCAGCAGGCTGGGATGTGCTGGGTTGTCGAAAAGCGCCCATAAATAGGACGCTCCGAGCAAAGGCAGACTGAGTCTGCAGACGGTGCTGGCCCCTCTGTTCTTCCTGAGGCTACAGCAGCAGGTTCATTCTGGGAAGGGCAGGGGAGGGGAGGCGAGAGCTGCCCCGGCAGGCCCAGACCTTTGGGGATCTCCCTGGGGCATGCGCGGCCGGCCCCTGCACAAACCGGGGATTCACTTAAAGGCTGGAGCCAAGAGGGAGGAGCCGGTCCAGCCACCAAGCCCAACTGATATCAGAGGGAGGTGGCCAGGGAAGAGGCCCCGGGCATGTGCTTAGGCTTCCTCCTAAGCGCAGCTGAGGAAGGGGGGTGAACAAATTGGGGGCTGCCAAGGACCCTGAGGGTCCTCCCTGAGCTGGGCCAGGCCCCGTGACCTGCTGAGGCCAGGCATAGACAGGACAAGCATCCTGTAGGATATGCATCCCTGGGGCGCTGGGGCCATGGTGGGGGGCAGTCAGGCGCGGGGTGTAGATGTGTGTGCCTTGTGGACCACTGCGGACGTCTGAGATGGGCACGGTGTGTGTGTGTGACAGGTGGGGGGGGGGGCCGTCGTGTACAGTGGGTGTCATGTGACTGTGTACAAGGACCACGGGAGCTTATGTGTGTGCAAGTTGCGTGCATGTGTGTGTGCTGATAAACTGGAGAACAGTCCCCTGTGTGTGTCGCGGGACAATCATGAGAATCCTCCCACGTGACTACTGTGGGGCCTGTGTTTTGTGTCACGGTCCCCACAGGGATGCAGGGAACGGTCTGTCTGTGTCTGTGTCTTTAAGTGGCTGGTACGCAGTAAGTGCTCCATAAGTGCATATGGAATAAATCACCAAACGTCTGGAAACCGGGCCAGAGCAGGTGTCCCGGGATCTGGTCCTGCATCGTGCATTCTCTGGATATCTGTCTGTCTGTCTGCCCGTCTCCCCCCAGTCTGTAGTCTGCCGTTCATCCGGGTTACCCAGCCCCAGGCCAGGCACTGAGCAGGTGCTCCTGGAATCTTGGGTGAACAGAGTAACGAATGAACAGAAGACCGTAGCCCAGAGCGTGGAGGTGGGAGAGATCCCTGTAGAGAAACCCCGCGGAAGCCCACCCTCTGGCCAGGGTCCGGAGGTGGTGTGCCTACACAGAGCCTGAAGAACCATGTTTTGGGGAGTAGTTGGGGAGAGGGGAGGGGGACGCGCTTTGGGGCCAGGCCCAGTCCTGTGACCCACGATAGGTGCTCAGTGAATGTTTGTCGAATGACTGAACGACCCAGTGCAGTGAGTCACGACCACGTCCCCCAAAGCAGCAAAAGGTTCTGTAGCTCATCTTCGACCTCAATCTCATCCGTACCTCGTTTGTCCCGGTGCACCCCCGTGACTCATTTTCCTTTGCTTGGAGCCAGACGCGTTCCTGGCGAGATGGCCGAACAGCATGGCGCACCTGAGCAAGCTGCAGCGGGCAAGAGCCACGGCGGCCTTGGGGGCAGCTACAAGGTACGGGGCGGGAAGGGGTCCCAGCGGCTCCGGGCCTGGGGCTGCTTTTCGGCCTCAGGGTCAGCTTCCCCAGCAGGCAGCCGGCCTCCAGAAAGAGAAACCCCTGCCAGCCATCGGGGGCCAGAAAGACACCTCACTCCCTTCACGCCTTTACTGCATCCTCTCTCCTGTGTCCCCATCTGGAGAACGGAACTGGACACACGCAGCCTGTCTCAGTGGGGCACAGAGGCCCCAGGGGTTTCAGGAGACGTGGCTCGGACTCTCCTGCCTGACCTCAGTCCAGTTCTCTGGCTCCCCTGGGCCTCAACAGCCCCATCTGGAAAATGGAACAATGCTCTCTGTCTCGGCCCCCCGAGCCGGCGCTAGAGCTAAATGTAAAGGCCATTGCCCTGGCCAGCTAAGGAGAATTCCGACGGCTGGAATTTGTTGGCTCTCCCCTCTCTGAGCCTCCCTGGGGGCTTTAACCTGAGATGGGGTTGGAGGATAGGTTGACTAAAGGGATAACTGTGGGTGGGGGCAGTTCTGAGGATGTGCTGGTGGCTTTCATTTTTTTTTTTTTTAATGTTCATTCATTTTTGAGAGAGACAGAGCATGAACGGGGGAGGGTCAGAGAGAGAGGAAGACACAGAGTCCGAAGCAGGCTTCCAGGCTCCGAGCTATCAGCACGGAGCCCGATGCGGGACTCGAACTCACAAACCGTGAGATCATGACCCGAGCCGAAGCCGGACGCTTAACCCACTGAGCCACCCAGGTGCCCTGTGCTGGTGGCTTTAAAGAGAGTGGAAGAGAAGAAAAGAGGCCTTCCTCGTCTTGGGATTGGGGGGACCACAGGGTTGGTCTAGGAACTTCTAAAGGCCTTTGCAAAGACGCAGAGGCAGTGCCCGCCTGGAAGGCAGATGCCACCACAGGCCCTTCCTGGCTCCGTGGGCCTCGTCCATAGCAGTGTGCAGGAGAAAAGGGCCAGCCGACTTACCGAATCCTGGTTCCTCTGCCTAACTTGCTGTGCAGCCCAGGACAAGTACCCTTTCTGAGCCTTCTATAAAATGACCAGAACAGATGTAACTCAGGGGCCTTCTGCAAAGACAACTTGTGCTTCTAGGTGGATAAGAGAGGCAAAACCTTCCTCTTCCTTTGCAGTCTTTCCCTCTCTGGGCGTGGGACAGGTGAAGGTCAACTCAGACGTTGCGAGCTGCTGTTTCCTTCGTTGGCACAGGGAAATTCCACGTTAAGGGAAATACAGATTTCTGGCCTCTCTTGAAAAGTTTAAAACGGGGCCCACATTCCCTCCTAACCATAAGCGGCTTCATTTCCTTCCCCTGGGTCATTTCACCCTGTTAGTTTGGGGTCAGATAGTAGCTGCAATCCTGGTTTGAGATTCCTGGAGACATTTCCGTGTGTGGCCACGAGGGGGCAGTGCAAGTCTGCAGTCGATGCTGGATCCCAGCGCGTCCAAGGCAGAGCAGATGGAACCGAGGGATGGTCCTCCTGGCCCTGCCCCAAGGAGGACCCTGCAGAGGGAGGGGATAAAGGGGTGGCCCTGGGAGCTCCACGCCCCTGGGATGCTCAGGATGCTGCCCTTTCAGGTGATTGTATACGAAATGGAGAACTTCCAGGGCAAGCGGTGCGAGCTCTCGGCTGAGTGCCCCAACCTGACGGAGAGCCTGCTGGAGAAGGTGGGCTCCATCCAAGTGGAGTCTGGGCCGTGAGTACCTGGGCCCCCAGCCCCCTCCTCACAGCCCCGAGCCTTCCGGGGGTCAGGAGGTCCGGGTTCCAGGTCTAGGTCTGCTGTGGGGTCTTAGGGGACTCCCTTCCCATCTCTGGCCTCAGTTTTCCCATCTGTCAAATGGGGATAACACTGGCACGTGCTTCAGAGAGTGTGTCTGTGAAAATGAATGGAAACGTGCACATAAATAACAATGTAATAATAACAATAATAATGAGGAAGAGGTGGAGAAAGGAGAGGAATTATCTTTGGATTACCTACTAGGTGCCAGGCATTGTGCTAAGAAGGTTCCTGAGCACCCACACAAAGGCTGCACGTAAAACAGATTCTTTACACTATTTCCCAGGATGGTTTTCTGGCTCAGAGTCTCAGCGGCCAGTATGTTCCGGGAGCTCCTTTCATACCTGGACCAGGGATCAGTGGTAGGGCTGGAGGGAGGGCTCAAGGTCGAAGGTCAGCAGCTTTGGGGGCCTTCCCTCAGGAGACGCGGGTCCAGGCCGGTTTCCTCCTACAGGTGGCTGGCGTTCGAACGCAGGGCCTTCCGTGGCGAGCAGTTTGTCCTGGAGAAGGGGGATTACCCTCGCTGGGACGCCTGGTCCAACAGCCACCACAGCGACAGCCTCCTGTCCCTCCGGCCCCTGCACATCGTGAGTACAGCTCCTGCCCATCTGGGGGAGCTCCTAGAAGCAGAACCGGCTGGGAGCTGGGTCAGGCAGGCTCACTGCGCAAGCTTAGCTGGGGGCCGGGCTGGTACGGACCTGGCTGGGGAAGGGGCGTCTTCATTTCTGACCTAAAAGGTTGTGCGGGCTGAGAAGCAGCTGGCTATGGTCCAGTGGCCACTGAGCTGGGGACCGGGACACCAGGATTCACATCTTGACTTCGCCAGCACAGACACTTCCCTCTGTAACCCTGTTAAAATCAGGAGCCACATGGTCCAGTCCCAGACCAGCATTGTCCTTAAAGCAACGCATCCCGGAAAGTAACTTCAGGAAGTAATTGCAAAGCAGCTCGGGTTCTCCACCTGCCTTCCTCAGACACCTGGAAGGGACTCGATCCACAGCGACACTCTTAAATGTTGCTCTGCCCCACCCCCACCTGCTCCACCCACCCTCGGTGGTTGCTCCAGCCCTTTCTTCTTGTCACAGTCACTGATGCTACAGTGGGAAGAAAGCTAAGAAGACCACAGTCAGAACCTGGTTTAGTCAAGAGGGAATCCTCCTGCCTTACTGATTTTTATCTCCTTCCGGCCTTTCTGTGCCTCGGTTTCCCTAGCTGCTAAATGATGGAGTTTTAATAGGAGCCCCAAGGCCCACTCTCGGCTTCATGGCTCCCTGGCTCTAAGATTCCCAAGGAGGCTGGCTCTGGAGGAACCTCCCTAGCCTCCCGTCCCTCCTGCAGGCATCTCCTGAATCCCCTCCCTCGGGCAGGGGGCGCTCGGGGGTAGGCGTTATTCTGTGGTGACTGGATTCTTTCCCACGTCTCAGAAGCCCTGTTCTGAGCGTGGGAGGGGCCGCCGGCTCACCACGTGATCTCGCCCCCAGGATGGCCCGGATCACAAGCTGCACCTGTTTGAGAACCCAGCTTTCAGCGGCCGCAAGATGGAGATAGTGGATGACGACGTGCCCAGCCTCTGGGCGCATGGCTTCCAGGACCGCGTGGCGAGCATCCGGGCCATCAACGGGACGTAAGGGACCCAACCCCCCACTCCTGCCCCTGCCCCGCCCTCTGGCTCTAAATAGAATCTCTGTTCACTGTGTTTCCTACACAGCGGACGCTCCCTGCCTCTCCAGGCATGGCGGGGGGTGGGGGGTGGGGGGTGGGGGCCCATGATGGGAATGGCTAATTGTTCACCCTCCATAACCATTAGATTTCCAGGAAGCATTGACTTGTCGGAAGTTTCATCTTTATTTTTCAATCAAGTGAAATCTGTTGCTCTTACCTGTCCCTATCTAGGTCTTCACTCCTTTGCCAAACCTCCCCAGGCATCTTGAACTGATCCTCAGGGGCATTTTTGTTTGTTTCCTTTCACAGTCCTTGCCCTTCTTACCCGGGTGAGAAGTGACATAGTGGTTCTCTAGATATGACCTGAATAGTATACAGGAGAGTGCGTAGTACATCACCTCCCTCCTTCTAGGCTTAATATCTCTGTTAATGCAATCTTAGGATCATTTTCCCTTTATCAGTGACTACATCTCACTCTGTGGGCTTGAGATCTGGGGTTGAGCCTTAAAAGGTGCCACTCCTCCCTGATAGTAATTTATTCAACAACTTTGTACTGAGCATTTCTATGTGTATAATATGGGGGCAACAAGAATTACACAGCCTCTGCCCTCATGAATTTTAGTCTGCTGGGGAGACAGACAAGGAGACAGGTATTCACAATTTATTGTGACCAGGATTGCGATGGGAGACTCACAGGGGCTCTCTGATTCAGCTTGGGGACGTCAGCAAGGGCTTTCCTGGAGGAGGAGACATACAAATCGAGACGTAAAGAAGATGAATGAAAGGGGAGAGGGATATGGATGAGGCAAGGAAGAGTGTTCCAGGCGTAAGGAAAAGCATGTGTAAGGGTTCAGAGACACTCCGTTTCAAGGAAAGTAGTATGAGAGAGGTTGGAGTATGGGGTGTAGAGAAGACATGTTGAGATGTTTGGTGAAGGACCTGTGAGCAGGGTAGGGAGTTTGAATTCATCCGGAGGGCACTGGGGAGCTGGGGAGGAATTTAGGCAGGCAGAGAGCGTGGTCAGATGCCGGCTTTAAAAGCCTCGGTCTGGCTGGAGGCAGGAGGCTGACTGTCCTTACCGCAACCTTGGTACCCGGCAGGTGGGTTGGCTACGAGTTCCCCGGCTACCGTGGGCGCCAGTATGTGTTCGAGCGGGGTGAGTACCGCCACTGGAACGAGTGGGACGCCAACCAGCCGCAGCTGCAGTCTGTGCGCCGCATCCGGGACCAGAAGTGGCACAAGCGGGGCTGCTTCCTCAGCAGCTGAAGGGCACCCAGGCCCCAGTGGCCCAGGCCCGCCCTGGGGGGCAGCAGAGGCAAGAAGAGGAGGCTCCAGGGCCAGGGTGATGGTCTGCCTGTCCCCCCTTCTCCGGAATCTACTCAATAAAGCCTGGGGCCGGTCCCCCACCTGCCATGTTCCTCTGCGTCACTTCTTGAGGGGGCTGGGGCTTTAGGGTTCTGAGAGTCCCCAAGGTCGGCTGTGAGCTGGGCTCACCCCCAGGCTCTAGTCCTTTTAGACAGAGTCACATGCACAACTTGCACTGATCTTGTGTCTGTTTTCCTGTCTCTGTTTCCATCTGTCAGTCAGTCCGTCTGTCCATCCATCCATCCATCCATCCATCCTATTCATCCATCCTTCCTCCAATCTACCCCTCTTTCTATCCATCTTTCCATCCATTCATCCATCAGTTCTTTCCATCCATTCTCCCATTGATCCATCATCTTACCTCTCTCCCATCCATCCATCCATCCATCCATTTATCCATCCATCCATCCATCCATCCACCCATCTTACTATCCATCCATCCATCCATCCATCCATCCATTTATCCATCCACCCATGTAACTATCCATCCATTCATCCATCCATCCATCCACCCATCTAACTATCCATCCATCCATCCATCCATCCATCTGTCCATCCATCCATCCATCCATCCATTCATTTATCCATCCATCTGTCCATCCATCCATCCATCCGTCCATCCATCCATCCATCCATTTATCCATCCATCCATCCATCCATCCATCCATCCATTCATCCATCCATGCATCCTATTCATCCATCCTTCCTCCAGTCTACCCCTCTTTCTATCCATCTTTCCATCCATTCACCCATCAGTTCTTTCCATCCATTCTCCCATTGATCTATCCATCCTACCTCTCTCCCATCCATCCATCCATCATCCATCCATCCATCCTTGCATCCACCCTTCCTTTATCCCATCCATCCATTTATCCATCATGTCCCCCTTCATCTCTCTGCCATGTCTGTTTTCATTAATTTATTCAGCAAATGCCAGCCCTGTCCAAGGCCTGAGGACACAGCAGGGAACAAAACAAAGTCCCTCCCTCATGGGGTTCACTTTCGAGGAGAGAGACAGTGGGCCTCTTATTTATTTACATAAATAAACAAGTAGATTTCAAATATAATGTTAGGAGTTAGCAAATGCTATAGACAAGGAAGTGCAATATTATGATAGGAGGTAATGAGTGGGGTCCGAGAACTCTGCTCTGAGGAGGTGACACAGGAGTTGAGACTTGAATGAGCCATGAGAACATTCTAGGCAGAGAAATAATGGGTGTGAAGGTCCCAAGCAGGAGTGTGGCTGGGTGATGGAGACATGGCAAAGACATGGCCAGTAGGTCTGGAAAGGAGTAAGCAGTAGAGAGGGGGAGTGGTCAGAGAGGGTATGGGGCCAGGTCAGTTAGGGCTGCACAGACCCTTCTCTGAGGGAGGTGGGAGCCATGGAGAGTCAGAGCGAGGCAAGACACGATTTAACAGGATCACTCTGGCTGTGGCACAGAGTGTAGACCATGGGGCCAAGGGGGGGACCCAGGGACACCAGCCGGGACGCCCCTGGCTGAGCTCTGGTGGTGTGGCCTCCCTGACTCTGTCTTTTCCCTGCATCGGCAGCCCTGTGAACCTCCCAGAGGTCTCCTGAGAACCCATCCCACCTCCTACCTGTCACTGCTTGGAGCCTCAGTGCCTTCATCTGGCCAGAGGGGGGTGCTGTGGCAGTGCCGGGCATCCATGGGCGTCTCTGGCCCCAGTGAGAAGAGAAGGGAGTGTCCCCTCTGCCAGTCAGGTGACAGCTGGCTTCCTGCAGCCCCGGGGACCCGCCCTGGACCTTCCCACCTCCATGAACTAGCCCTGCATGTCTCCCCGACTTTGTTCCCCTGTTGTGGCCAGAGCCCCTCCCAGCCACTTGCGGCCTGCCCATGGCTGATGCAGCTGGTATGTGGGAGGACTGAGGGGGCCTCGGGGAAGGCGCTGAAAAGAATACAGCAATTGTCAGTTACTTCTGCTTGCGTGTTTAAAAAATATATATGCACAGCCGAGAAATCACCTTGAATCATTTTTTACTTTGGTGTGCAGGGGAGAGCTGGGTGGGGCGCCAGGCTCCGGGTGGAGGGTGAGGGGCACCCAGCAACCAGGCAGACAAAAGGCGGGGTTGACTCCCGCTACGTGAGGATGGCAGCACCCCCCTTGTCCCCCATATGCCCCCCAAGACCCGCCCCCTCGTCCCTCTCACGGACAGAGGCCTTGTTTTGCTTTATAAATGAGTCCTCGCTGAATGCCAGACGTCATCTGAATCACTGAGCCCTAAGAATGACCTTGACAGGCCAGCCCAGTTCTTCACCCCATTTCACAGATGAGGCAACCGAGGCTTAGAGAAGCAGCGTCACCTTCCTGGGGTCGCACATACCAGAAGTGTCAGAGCTGAGGTCTGTTCTCTGTGTGCTGACTCTGGGACATCCTCCCCTGAGCCCCATACACTGCGACCTGTCCGTCAGGGGCAGGGACACAGAGCAGAGGAAAAAAAACCACCAGCGGCAACAACCATAATGAAAGCCACCACCCTCTTGTCTCCAACACCACGGGCTGAGCACATCGCCAAGGGCTTTACGGTATCATCTCTAACCTACTGATAGGAGACACCCATTCCCCGGGGGCAGAGAGAGAAACTGAGGCCCAGAGCGCTGAAGCAAATTGCCCCGGGTGCCAGAACTTCAGAGTGGTGGAAATAGGACTCAAGTTCACGTCTGCCTCCAATGCTGTCGGCTGTCCGTGAAACTGAAGCCCTTCCTGCTGCTGTAGCTGCTGGCTGGGGAGGTGGCTGCCATTTATTGAGCACCTACTGTGTTCTAGGCATTGGGCCAGTCTGTGACTGGTCTCGGCTAACACCAAGAAGGCCTGTAACCAGTTCCGGCTGAAGGGGTCAGAGGAGGGCTCGCAAGGAGGCTAACTCAGTGCTGGCTCAGTGGGTCCCTCCCTCCCTCAGCCTGGGCTCGACCCCAGGGTCTGTAACAGGGGCTGACTCTAGAGGTGGGGTGCCGCCAGACCCCAATCCAAGAGGGAACCCAGGAGGTCGCTGACTTCCAAGTGACTGTCCAGTGCTTCGGTCCCCCACTAATTGTGCCAAGGAGGACTTGCTTTTCCACCAAGTACGCCAGGGCATTTTTCCTCTAAGGCATTCAATCCTCCTAAACGGCCCGGGAAGCTCAGAGAGGGAGAGCCAGCTGCCGGGGTCGCACAGCCAGGGAGGGACAGAGCCGAGATTTGACCCCAGGCTTGTCTAACTCCAAAAGGCCCAGACTCAAATCCTAGCTTGTGCAGGGACAGGACCCGAGAGGGACAGTGAGGTAAGAGTATCTCTCGGTGACAAGAGAGTGAGCCTGAGGGTCAAGAAATCACTTTATCTGTTTAATGGAGAGGCAGGTGTAGTCAACTCAGTAATGGGTTTCATCCTAAGGACGCCAGGGCAAACAAGGAAATAAGGCAACCGGGCTGCGTGGTGAGAATCCGAGCTGCAAAAAGGGCTTCATGCGAAAAAGGGGAGCTGGGGGTGAGCGGGGCTCACGGAGGCAGGACTGGAACCCAAGGACTCTTGGGAGCTGGGCCGCAGGCTCTGTGGGCATTCTCCTAGGGCCCCAGCACTGGCGAGCCTCAGCGAACCCATCACCCCCCCAACTCCCCACTCCCTGGGGTCAGCCGCTCCTCTCTGCAGCCCTCAGTCTGGACGTCTTTCATCTGCCCCGGATGGTAGCAGGTGCCGTGTGCGTCCCCAGAGCCCTTAGAACTCACAATGTTGGGGCGCCTGGGTGGCTCAGTCGGTTAAACATCCGACTTAGGCTCGAGTCATGATCTCGCGGTTCGAGAGTTCAAGCCCCGCATTGGGCTCTGTGCTGATGGCTCGGAGCCTGGAGCCTGCTTCGGATTCTGTGTCTCCCTCTCTCTCTGTCCCTCCCCCATTCATGCTCTCTCTCTCTCTCTCTCTCTCTCAAAAACAAATAAAACACTAAAAAACATTAAAAAAAGAAAAAAAAAAGAACTCACAATGTTGGTGTGCCCGGGGCAGCTGGGATTCTGGGGGAATTCATGCCAACTAGGTGTTACGACCTGTGCAATGACTCATCCAGGGGTCAACACTAATCCATGTACAGGTCCCCCAGCTCCCCGTCCTCAGGTGGGAACTTTGCCAAGCCGTCTTCCCCATTTTGTAAAGTCATGGGGCCCGTGGCAATATTGCCTGTGGATTGGGCATCATTGGTCAATCACCTCTGGGCCAATCTGTGTGTGTGGCTGTCTGACGTTCAAGATAATTCCTTGTAGGCTTGTGAACATGTCAAACGCACGTTCAGTCCGATATTATCTTCCTACCCAAACTTGCCTTTTCAAATGCTTATGTATTTATTTTGTGAGACAGATAGAGAGCAAGTGGGGGAGGGGCAGGGAGACAGAGGGAGACAGAGAACCCCAAGCAGGCTCCCTGCTGTAATGCAGAGCCCGATGCGGGGCTCGACCTCACAAACCACGAGATCATGACCTGAGCCGAAATCAAGAGTCAGACACATAACCGACTGAGCCCCCCAGGCGCCCACCCCCCCAAACTTGTCATTTGTAAGTAGCACAAACACTTCAAATTCCTTTTGTACATCATCTGGTATAGCTGTGTCCAAACCTTTCATATTGAAATACATATTATTACACATTTCATTTATTATTCCTTTATAATATAGTTAGGGCATTTTATTAGGCATTGATTCAGAAAGCATGTATGTAGGTGGGTTACAGTTTCAGTTTTATTCCAAGAAAGTGAAGGGGCTGTCACAAAATGACTGTCATGGGAAGCGAGTGTTGGTTTTGCTAGAGTTGAGAGCCTTTCAACCTGATGATCTCGGAGGTTCTTCTTCTAGCTCAGGGTCCTAAGTGTCTAAGGGTTATATTGTATTTGGGGACACCAAGGCGTATCCTATTTGTAGCAAGGTGAAGCATGTATCAGTCAGGTTATGCTGGGTAACAAACAGCCCCCAAGTCTTGGTGGTTTCACCATAATGGTTTATTCCTCATCCATGCCACATGTCTAATGCTTGTCTAATACAGGTCATTCACGGACCCTGCCTGACGGAGGCTCCACCCTCTTGCAACAATGTCATTTCAGGGCAATGGAAGAGAAAGCGCTGGAAAGCCTGACAGCAGCACTAAAATGACCAGGCACGTGAGACATCTCAGAATCCACTGGACAGAATGAATCACATTGGCTCCCACCTAATTTCAAGAAGACACCGTGGTGGCCTGCTCCCTGATACACCCCATTGGCTGCCTTCCCTTCCCTGCTGATACTCCCTGGGATGAGTCCTCAAACAAACTACCTACCCTTGGACTCTTGTCTTAGGGTCTGTTTCTGGTAAAGCCCAAACGAAGACACCTTCACCCTTCTCTTTATCTCTTACTCGTTAATGAATTCGACTGGCCAACAAATATCTTCTGAGCGCCTACTATGTGCTGGGTCTAGGCAGGCACTGGGGACATATGGACATGACCGAACCCAGCTCTGATTGGGCTCATTGTCCAGAACAGCAGATGGCTCAGAACACACCCAAAGCCAAGTGCGCTGAGATGTCCCCTCTAGAATTGTCAGAGGGAGCACAGCCCTGCTTGATTTCCGATTTCTGGCCTCCAGAACTCTGAGATGATACACTTCCGGGGGATGGGCTTTTTGGACATGATTTTTAGTGTGGTAAAATACACATAACATAAAACTTACTGTTTTAATCACTTTGAGTGTGCAGTTCACAGTGTTGTGCAACCCTCACCCTCCATTTCCAGAACTTCTTCATCTTTCCAAACTGAAACTCTGTGCCCATTGCACACTAACGCCCTGTCTCCCCGTCCCCCTGCCCCTGGCCCCACTGTTCTACTTTCTGTCTCTATAAAGTTCGCTACCCCAGGAGTCTCACATAAGTGGAATCATGTGGTATTTGTCATTTTGTGACTTATGTCACTTAGCATCATGTCCTTACAGTTCATCCATGCTGTAGCATGGGTCAGAATTTCTTTTTTTCTTTTTTTAAGTGTATTTTTTTATTTTGAGAGGTGGAGGGGGAGGGGCAGAGAGAGAGGGAGAGAGAGAATCTTAAGCAGGTTCTGCGCTCCCAGCATTGAGCCGGACCCGAGGCTCGGACTCACGAACCGCGAGATCATGACCTGAGCCGAAACCAAGAGGTAGGCACTGAACCGACTGAGCCACTCGGGCGCCCCAGAATCTTCTTCCTCTATGAGGCTGATTTATATTCCATTTTATGGATGTTTTGTTTGTCTATTCATCGATCGATGAACATTTGCGTTATTTCCCCCTTTGGGCAACTGTGAATAATACTTCTATAAACATGGGTGTGCAAGTATCTGTTCAAGGCCCTGCTTACAATCCTTTGGACTAAGTATCCATAAGTGGAATTGCTGAGTGATATAGAAATTTTACAGGTATTTTTTTTTAGCTTTTATTTTATTTATTTATAAGAGAGAGAGAGAGAGAGAGAGCAGGGGAGGGGCAGAGAGAGGGAGAGAGAGAATCCCAAGCAGGCTTTGAGCTGTCAGCACGGAGCCCGACGTGGGGCTCAATCCCTCAAACTCTGAGATCATGACCTGAGCCGAAATCAAGAGTCGATGTTTAACGGACAGAGCCACCCAGGCGCCCCTTTACTGGTAAGTTTCTGAGGACCCGCCATACCGTTTCCACACAGGCTGCGCTATTCTACACCCCAGATTCCTGTCGTCTTAAGCTGCCTTAGCAAAGCTTCCTAGGCCCGTGTCAGGCCGTGGACTGGGTGGTACCACGGCGAACCACGCAGACAATGGCTCTGCCCTCATGATGCCTACCTTCTGATCAGAAAGATGGCAAATAAACGACTCGCGCAATCGTCGGGCGGTGAGAAGTGCTACAGACAGAAACAGCATGGCCGACTGTGAGTGTGTGTGTGTGTGTGTGTGTGTGTGTGTGTGTGTTGGGGCCGTGGAAGGTGGGGGACGGCAAGTCTTGCTCCAGCCTGGTTTCCGAGCCCCAGTGCTGTTCCCGGTCTCCTGCCTGATCTGGGATTCGGTCGAGACGCAGGCTGGCTGCAAGGGAGCCATGCACACTGAAGGCACGTGAATAAAGGCCAGGCGCCCGGGGGCAGCGGTGGAGGCCACAGCAGGGATCTGAGCGGTTTCTCCAAACCTCAGGGGCCTAGGGTCCTAAGAGCACCCGCTGAAGAGCAGCAGGTGTTGGGACAGCGCAGGATATTCAGGGTGAAGTTCACTCTCCCCGGCCTGCAGGATCAGGCCCCCTGCCCCCCTGGAGCTATCTCAACCTGCCTCCGAGTCTTTTAATGGCTCGCCAGCTCCTGCTCATGGCCCCTTTCCGTTCGGAACTCCCTTCCCCGTCTGGTTTCCCAGGCTAACTTACCCTCGTCCCCGAGGACTCTGTCTCTTCCTGGGAGCTCTCCTGGATGGTCCAGACTGGGGTCGGTCCCCTCCCTGACGCTACTCACCTCGCCCGAAACGGAGCTTGGCACTATGTGCCAGATAAATATTTGTTGAATGAATGAGTGGATGGATGGCTGGACGGACGGATGCTGGACCCTGGCAAATCGCCGTCCCCCTTCCCTTGTTTTCTTCCCAGGGCCACTGAGATTTGCCTCTGTCTGCCTTCCCCCAGGGCTCGACTGACCACACCGGTGAACCCGGCGTGCCCCCGGTCCTGGCAGCTGGACGGCTGATGCATGCAAAGTGGACATCCCCTCGCCCAGCCGCCTGACCACCCTGGCGCGGCCGAATCCAAAAGCTAATGACATTATTGTGCAGAGACACAATGTCTGTGGGCATTTGCTGACCCGGGCTTTGGTGTGGGCTTAACCCAGCATTCTCATCCTGCTTTCTGTGGGGACGCAGCGATCACCCGTCTCGGCACCGGCACTCCTGGGGAAGGTATAAATGCCACCTCCCGCCGGCTAGGCTTCACGGGAGCTCTCGGAGGCTGGCGTCACTGGTAAGAATGCCTCTCTCGCTTGCCTTGCCTTTTTCTCTCATCCTTATCCCCTGTTGGAAAGTGTGGGAGACCTGGGTTCCAATCCAGGTGCCACCCCCTTTCTGACAAGGGGACCTTGGGCAAAGACTTCACTGCTGTAAGCCTCAGCCTTCTTTTCTGTTAAATGGGGAGAGGGGTCGTCAAACCTCCTTTGTCAGAGGTGACACAGGCGCCTGGTCCGGCACGGTGCCTGGCACACAGGCTCCTCTATTAATGTCAACCAGTCCATCAGCGTCCTTGCGTCGCTAGTGACTGGAGGGGGGGGGAGAATCTGAGGGTTTGTTAGTGGAAGGAATCAAACCAGCGAAGGCCCAGCATCGTTTCGAAGGCGGTGAGCCAGTGCTCCCCAAATCCGCAGACATTCCCGGGCACCTGCTACGTGTCCAGCCTTGGGGAGCGCTTAGTGGCCAGGAAGCAGCTGGGGATCTCTGAGAGCGTCCAGCGACAGGTGATTCCAAAGCCACTAAAGCTTGGTGGAAATGACCCTCATGATGCCATAACTGCTCCCATTTACAGAACATCAGCTGTATCCCGGACCCACTGCCCAGGGGTCAAGTCGTCACAACCTGTTCACAGATATCGTCGGGCGCCATGACTGTCCCCACTTTGCAGAACAGGAAATTGAGGCCCACATTGGCAGCACCCGAGTTGACCTGATTGAGCTTAACCTTTAGTGCGAGGCGGTCAACGACTGGGGGCTGCATGGCGGGGCCTCTGGCCGTGTGACAGGTGCACAGGGCTGGTTACTTAGGAGAACAGAGCGGGCTTGGCCCCCAAGCTGCTTATTTGCAGTTCTTCTCTGTGGGGGACGTCCTGGCCTGGGCTCGAGTGTGGAAGGGGCTTCTGGAAGCCGGGCGTCTTCTCTGGAGAAGGAGTTCAGGTGTCTCCTGTTCACTGGAAACATGCAGGCTGGGGTCACTGCTCCTCCTGCGGGAAAGGGGATGAGAGTGCCAACTTTCCAGATGTTCTGGAAAATGTTTTCTGACATTCTCACCAGGGAAGAAATCTTCCCTGCTGCTGCCTATCACAGTGCCTGAGTTTCTACCATTATGCTCATTTCTCGCCTTCTCGTAGCATGAGTCCATCACAGATATGGGCGCTCATGGGGAGTGCGGGAAGGTCAGCAGCAGAGGAGCATTCTGGGTACTGGGTGCCCGGGGGGAGGGGGTCTTGAGGACGAAGTCGGGGTGAGGGCCTGGGGTTACCGGAGACTTTGTGAGTGGGGTTTGTGGCCCGCACTTTGCTTTTGATCGGGAAATTTCTGCACAATATGGATGGGGCTGCATTCTGCGTGGCTCCCTTTGTCCGGAGCTGAATGACTGGGACCCACCTGGGGCCCCACTTGAAGCCCCAGTTTATCACCGCTTTCTTAGCAGACCTCGATTTCCCCTCCGGAGCAGTCCTGGGCACCAAGAAATGAAGCTAAGGATGGGAAGTCAGACAGCCACTTGTGGGCCCTGCTGCTCTGGGACATCCTGAGACAGGGATACCAGAAGGCTCGAGGGCCGGAGTGGAGGGGCCCCGAGGCACCCAGGGGAGAAAGCAGAGGACCCAGAGAGGTCCTCACTGCCGCTTCCCACATATCTTCCAGGTCTTTCCTGCACAGGACCACCCACCATGGCCTCAGACCACCAGACCCAAGCGGGCAAGCCACAGCCCCTCAACCCCAAGGTGGGTACGATGCGGGGGAGGGTGGGGGGGGCACGCAGAACTCCTCCTCCAGACTCAGTTTCCCTTCTGTAAAGTCCAAGTGGGTGTCTTCCTTCCTGAAGCTCCCGCTCTGAGCCCCTGCCCCTCTCTGGGCTCCAGTCTCCCCCACTTGCACAAGGGGGCAGTGATTCCGCCCCCCTCCGCCCCCGCCCCTGCCCCTGCACCAGCCCACGGCCGGCCAGGATTCCTGACACCAGCTTCCAGCTCTGGAGACTTACGTTTCTCTGCCTCACCCCATACCCCATACCCCATTGACCACAGGGGCTCCCCAGAGCTGGGGCGGACCCACAGTCCCGTGCAAGAGGGGGCTTGTGAACTGAAGGTGAGGTGGGATTCCTGACCTGCTGTGTGACTCGGGCCAGTCACTTGACCTCTCTGAGCCTCAGTTCCCACCTTTGTAAATTGGGGAGAATCGGAATCACGGTGCAAGGTGGGTGTGAAGAGGCAAAGGACACCAGCTTGGCCTGGCCTGCGGTGTCCAGCTAAGACCAGCTATCACTGCCTGCTTTGCCCCCTCATCCTTCTCGCCCTCCTAGGGTCCAATGAGGGGGGACTCATCATACCCAGTCTGCACCCAAACCTCTACCAGCCACCATTCCCCTGACTGCCTCTGCCAGGCTCCCTCCCATGGTCCCCTGCTTCAGGGACCCTGGGCAAGGGGTCCACCCGGGCACTGCCCTTTTGTCTGACATGTGGCCTCTCCGGCCAGGGAAGCTTGAGTTCAGAGAGTCGGGATGAATGAGGAAAGGAGGTGTTAGCTGAGGCGGTCAGGGAGGCCTCTCTGAGGAGGCGACATGGGAGGGGAGACCCGGGTCACCGGCCACGTGAGTCGGGGTGGGGGTCAGGGAGAACATTCCAGGCAGAGGACACAGCGAGCGCAAAGGCCCAGAGGTGAGACCGAGCTGCATGAGTCTGAGGAGGAGCACGAAGGCCTGTGCAAGGTGTTTAGAGCTGCGCTGGCCCACAGGCGTAGAAATCGAGTCCCCATGCCGTTTAGCATTTCCCATAGCCACGGTAAGAAGGTACAAAGGAGCCAGGGAAATTAGTTTGCGTATTCTATTTTATTAAACCCAATAGGCCCTAACGTATAATCAATAGAAAAATTATGAGAAAGCCCTTTGGCACTCTTTCTTGACTATCCTAAACCTTCAAAATCTGATGTGTCACCTTCTGTGACAGTGCGTCTTCATTGGGACGGCCTGAGTGCGTCCCTCAGACTTAGGTGGCCAATGAATGGCTGCAGCACTGGCCTGCACACATTTATTTATTTATTTATAATGTTTATTTTTGAGTGAGAGAGTGCGTGAGCAGGGGAGGGGCAGGAAGAGAGAGAGACAGAGAGAGAGAGAGACAGAGACAGAGACAGGATCCCCGATGCGGGGCTCGAACTCATGAACCGCGAGATCATGATGTGAGCCGAAGTCGAACGTTTCACCGACGGTGAGCCACCCCGGCGCCCCCGGACAGCGCGCATTTAAAGGATTAGATATCGCGTAAAATGTCAGCATCCGTGTGTGGATACATAGCAAGAACGGTCACGGTGACAATACTGAGCTTCCGGGCCGTCTGGGGCCGTTCGAATACACGGAGAGGCTGACCTCCCTGGTCCTCCTCCTTGTCTCCCAGGCCAGGGTGATGATACGTTGGCTCCCAATGTCCCTGTTCCTGTTTCTTCTCGGTAACCCTGCAGAGTGCTCAGCCTCTCCCATTTACAGACGGGCCAGCTGAGGCGCAAAGCAACCCAGTTGCTTGCTGGGGTTGCCCAGCTGGATACGCAACAGGGATGACATCAGAGTCCGTGTCTCCTGACCCTTCCGTGGTCGAGTCAGTGACCATAAAGGCTGAACTGAGCCCATGGAATTTGTCTCTGAGCCCCGCCGGGCCTCCCTGCCCTGCCTTTATCTCGCTAATCCCCGGCCTGGGAGAGAGGGACGTGTTTACACAGCCAGTGCTGACCATGTAGATTGTGCAGCTGCCCTTCCCAGGAGCCCGCTGCCCTGAGCCCGCCTCTCCACCCGGGGCGGGGTGGGGGCCGCTCCCTGGGGACGTGTGGCTGCAAACGCGCTCCGGAATCGTGCAAGGTGGCAGCTGCGAGGCCGTGGTGGGGTGGGGGGGGGGGCGCCTTCATCTTGCAGAGATTGTGCCTCCCTCATGGGGAGCCTGCTGGCCCCCTTCCCTGGGCTGATGAGAGCCCCCTTAAGGAGGGAAGGCCCCCTAAGAAGTGTCCCGGGGGAGGAGACCTGCAGAGCCCGTGGGGGCTTAAAGAAAAGGCACAGGTATGCGGGGTCTTAGGGGCCAAACGGGGTCAGGTGTGTTGGTGGTGCCGGCCCGCCTCTAGCAGGAGCAGGAGACAGCCCTTCCTCTCCTGGGAGCTCGTTAGGGATGCAGAATCTGGGGCCTCACCCCCAAGACGTGCTGCCCCGGAAACCGCATTTTGTCAAGGTCCCAGGTGCCTTGTGTGCACGTTGGCTCGCAAAGCGCTGCCCTTAACGGAAACGGCACCAGACAAACTTGGACTCCAGTTTCCACCCTGCCACTTGCCCGCCTGGGATCCGCAGGTTGTCCCTTCGTTCTCAGGGTTCTGCCTCCCCCCACACAGAGCAGATACTGCGAGCTCACCGTTGTGCTTCTCTGAGCCCTTCCAGCAACCCCGTGAGGTAGGCGCTGTCACTTCCCATTTTACAGATGGGGCAGCCGAGGCTCAGCGAGGTGAAATAGGGGCTCAGGAAGGTCTCACAGCTGGCAGGTGCCAGGACTGTCTGGCTTTCGCGTTGGGTCTGTGACTCCCGAAAGTGGAGCCCGTCAGGATCCCTCCAGGCTCCCTGAGCCCCCTCCCCGCCCCCAATGCCCTGCTTCGGTCCTCCGCATCGTGACGGGTCCCACCCTCTCCTCCTGTCACAGATCATCATCTTTGAGCAAGAGAACTTCCAGGGCCACTCGCACGAGCTCAGTGGGCCCTGCCCCAACCTGAAGGAGACCGGCGTGGAGAAGGCAGGCTCCGTCCTGGTGCAGGCTGGACCGTACGTACCTGGGTGGGGTGCGGGAGGGGGGCTCGCCCGGTGGGAGCTGCCAGGGTGAGGCATATGGAGCTGGGGGGACCTGCCCTCCCCCCACTGTCCTCTTAGACCCTGAAATTTGGGGCAGCCTATGGAGAGAGTTTGTGCTTTGGGGTCACAGAGAACTGGATTCAAATCCCAGCTCGATCACTTTCAGGCTGTGTGACCTTGGACCAAGAACTTCCCTCTCTGAGCCTTGGCTTCCTCCTCCGTAGGATAAGAGGAACCACGCTGAGGGGGAAGGAAAAGAACTCATAGGCAAATCCTGACACGGAGGCCAGGCACCTCCTCGAGGTGGGGAGATAAACACAGTCTCTCTCATGGGCACAGCTGCCCGTCTGTGGCTCCCGGAGCATCTGCACTCTCCTGGGCGGTTTAAAGCTAGATGTCCCAGCTCTGCTTTCACCGTGCCCTTCCCAAATTCTGGCCACGCTGGATGTCAGCAGATTCACCGGCACACTTGGGGGCCGGCAGCCTTGGGTCCCTGACCCTGGAGAGGAGGGCTGGTAGGATCTGATTCTGCCCTGCTCAGGTCACAGAGCTAAACACAGCCTGCAGGGGACTCTCTCGGTGGGTCCTTGACCACTCCTTCTCTGCAAGAGCCTCAGGAATCGGGGGTGGCCACTGGTGACCCAAGAGGTCAGTGATTCTGGAGGGGTTGGGGGTCCTACGTGACCCACACCCCAACTCAGGGTTCTCAGGGGATTCTGCAGAGTTCAACAAATGCTACTCAAGTCAGGGTCTGCCAGGAGAATGGCCCTGCCCGGTCGCCCTTATCCAACACGCTCTGGGCGTCTGTGCGCCCCAGGAGCGCGTCTTCCTGGACGAGGGAGGTTTTGACCATTTAAGCACTGCATCTGATTCTCAGTTGCCCCCCCCCCCTTTTTTTTTTCGCTTTTGGATGGAAGAATTTCTCAAACGGACTTTACACTCCCCTGCTGTCTTTTTCAAAATCTAACTTCTGGTATTTTTATTAATGACCGTTTACTGTTCAAAATTAAGTTCTGGATCGCTGAGGTGATTCTGCTCTTGGACTGGCGGTGTCTGGATTTTGATGGGTGAGCTGGGCAAGTGTGAGCCACCCCCCCCCCCCCACCCAGGGGGCTCGAGAGACTAAGCCAGGGTCCTGCCAGAGGAAGCCTGGGGTGGCTCGACCTCCCCTCTCTCTGTCTCCACTGCAGCTGGGTGGGCTACGAACAAGCCAACTGCAAGGGTGAGCAGTTTGTGTTCGAGAAGGGCGAGTACCCCCGCTGGGACTCATGGACCAGCAGTCGGAGGACGGACTCCCTCAGCTCCCTGAGGCCCATCAAAGTGGTGAGCCTCCCGTCACTTCCTGCTTCTTCTCTCTGCTGCTTGTGGCCAGGGCTTTAGGGACCAGGAGGGGGCCCTTGCCTCCAGCATCGTGACCCTTCTAATGCGCAGGGTGCGCTTCCTGGCTGTGTGACCTGCTAGAAGCCGTTCGCCTCCCTGGGCCTCAGTTTTCCCATCTGTAAAATGGGGATATTTGACTCTGCGGCCCTGAGATTCCCACATGCCCAGCCTGAGAGTTGCCACATTGCACAACCCCAGGGGGCTCCATCCACAAGACCTCAAAATGCTCCGGCGGGGGTGCCGCTCACATTCTATTCTGTACAGACGGTGCTTTCCGGGGTTGGGAACGCATCACAGAGCAATTGCGCAATAAACAGTAGCCATCGTAAACATGAAAAGAAATCCTGGGATTGGTGTGGAGGAAAAGGCAGTTCAGCTCCTGTTTGTAACTCGTGCCGGTGGGGCGTTCTGGTGCATTTCTGAACCTGATTCTTTACGAGAATGTGAGCTCTTAGGGAGGACAGCGGGCCCAGCAATGCTCAGTTACACTCCCAAGCCTCCCCAGCACAGTCTAGTTCCCCCCAGAGCTTGATGGAAGGTAGGAGAGCATTGCATCCCATGGACCCGGGTTCCTACCTTGGCTCTGGTGCTCCCAGCTGTGTGACCTTGGGCAAGCTGCTTTACCTCTCTGAGCCCCGGGTTTTCTCATCTGCCAGAGAGCATAAGAGTATTTAAAGGATTAAAGGGGATGACTAAGGAAAATGTCACAGGAACAGGAAGATGGGAAGAGATGTGGCGACGAAGGAAAGCCAAAACATGTCAAGTGCCTTTTCGGGGCACCACCAGCCTGTGTCCCTGTATGTGTCGATTGTGGCTGTCTTTTTTTTTTTTTTTTTTTTTTTTTTTTTTTTTTTTAAGCAGGCTGAGGCTATAGGGGGGGAACATGACCTATCAGAATTGAATGTGCCTTGAAGTGTCGACTCCAGAGTGTCGCGTGCAGATAGCCTGTGGGACCTCAACAAACGGCCGCTGTTTACCTGCAGTTACAATTGCACTCGGGTGGCAGGGGTACTGGGCAGAGGGCTGTAGATGGAGTGTGCTAATCCCAACACCGCAGCACGCGGATGGGGCCGGAAGGCCCTCCCTCGCTCCCCCGCCCGCGCTCACTCTCCCTGCTCCCTGTCAACAGGACAGCCAAGAGCACAAGATCATCCTCTATGAAAACCCCAACTTCACGGGGAAGAAGATGGAAATCATAGACGATGATGTGCCCAGCTTCCACGCCCACGGCTACCAGGAGAAGGTGTCGTCGGTGCGCGTGCAGAGTGGCACGTGAGTGCAGACCCAGCCCTGCTCACCCCGCCCGGGAGCCCAGACCCCGGGGTCCTGAGTCCCGCTCTGCCCCGAACCCTGCTGATCTTGCACACTCGCGACCTCAGTCTTCCCGCTGGAAAATGGGCGTGGAGATCGCGAGCTTGCGTGTGGCTTTCAGCCCTTGCCACCCCCTCCAGATCTGCCTCTTGGGCAATACCCTACCTGGGGGGTGGGGGGGGGAGAGAAAGCTTGGCCTTAACCTCAGTCCCCAGGAGCAGGACCGTAAATGGTGGTGGGGGTATAGGAGAGGTCGGGATGAGTTGCGCGGTCTTAACAGGGCTACGGGGGGAGAAAGCCCAGCCCGTGCCGGCAAAATTAAACCCTCTGGGGGTTCACAGAGGGGCTACAGGCAGTGGGGTGCTGCAGGTGGTTGGTTCCAGCTTGCAAGAGCCGACTCTGAAGGTTTCAGAATATCTGTGAGCTGGTTGCTGAATCATCGGTGGCTCGAAACCAGCCGGGGTGGGAGTATTGACACCACAGACATTGGAAAGTGAGACACGCCAAGACCTTTTTCTACCCCCTCCCCCCTCAAGAGAGCTGGTTTGACCCAACACCGACTGGCTTTTCTGGGGTTCGTCAACCTCCGAAAATAGTGTGCAACGGCTCTGCGTTCATAGTCCTTTTCGTTTGTGTGTTCACTCGTTACTCAAGTGCTGGAGACCTGCCACGTGCCAGGCGTCGCGTTAAGTGCTCCGTGTGTCGGAGCAGCTTCAAGAGACCTGGCTTTTTCTTTGTGTAGCTAACAGTCTAGCTGGGGTCAACGGTTAACAATTTAAGAATCCACACAGATCTGGGCTCCTTCCTTGAGGAAGGGACTGTTGAGCTCAGATCCCAAGAAAGAGTAGGAAGTGCGGTGTGAAGAGAGGAAGGACATTCCAGATAGAGAAGGGCATGTGCAAAGGCCCTGGGGTTGGAGGAGCCTGGTGAGTTGGAGGGACTCTCCAAAGGTTAAAGTGATGTGTGCGCAGAGATATAGTGCACAAGACCACGAGGGAGAACTGCAGGTATACGTAAGGGTTGGCCTGGCAGGTCCTTGTAGGCCAGGGCTTTGTGACATTTTGTGTGTGGGGCGGGGGGAGGGGGAGAAACTGTAACTTTCATTAGGTGCTCAAAAGAGTGGAGGATCCCCCCTAAACGGTGCTGACTTCAAATGATGAAGGGATAATGGAGGGGCCCTGGGACCTAGCCTCCTCTCTCGTTTGGCCTTGCAGCCAGGCATGGGGTTGGGATGAGGGTGGACAGAGACAGTTAAGAGACCTGCGTTCTTGTAGGCTGAAGTGGGCTTGAGGTCACCTTTCCCTAGTAGCAGGCCTTCAGCCAAAAGTTGCTTTAGGAGATAGTGATCTCCCCACCAAGAGAAGGAAGCAAGCAGAGGCCGGAGGCCGGAGGCCGGAAGGGTGGCGTTCCTGCTCGACAATCAGGAAGTGTGAAATGAACGGGAAACCCACCCTTCCTCACGGCCTAAGGCTGCTCTCCTTCTCTCTCTCTTCCTCTGCTTCCCCTCCGCCCCGCAGGTGGGTCGGCTACCAGTACCCTGGCTACCGCGGGCTGCAGTACCTGCTGGAGAAGGGAGACTACAAGGACAGCGGTGACTTTGGGGCTCCCCACCCCCAGGTGCAGTCCGTGCGCCGCATCCGCGACATGCAGTGGCACCAACGGGGCGCCTTCCACCCCTCCAACTAGTGCCCCCCTGTTGCTCCTTCCCAGGGGCTAGGTCTGCTGCCCAGAATCCCCCCGCACCCCCTGGCGAGTGAATAAAGTGTGACTTGCAATTTGTGCGTTGCATTGCCTTTCGTCTCCAGCGGGAGCTGGGTGCTGCGGGCGGGCGGGCGTGCCTGTGTGCGTGAGAGAGCGAGAGACCCCGAGACCGAGAGAACCAGAAAATGTCTGGGCTGGGGCACGACAGCAGAGCCTTCGCCGAGACTCACAACTCTGCAGCTACTTCGCTGTGTGGTCTTGGGCCTGTTGTCCAAACCCTCTGAACCTCTGCTTCTTCGCCTGGTTCGCCACCACCTTTGCCGCGTGAGCGGCTGGCTCGGCTGACCTCCTGGCTCCCTCCCACGTGGCTGCTGAGTTCCCTCAAGGTCGGGGTGCAGGTGAAGGTGGCTCCAGGTCTTAAAGGTGCATCCACTGCCGGCCATCTCCCCATTAGCGTGTTATCCCCCTTGAGCCTGGCCCTTTTCTTCCATCCGCCAGATGAGGGACCCACAACCCAGCAATCCCTCCCGGTCCCGGAGAGAGGTCGTAATTACCTGTTTGTGCGTTTGTGTGCTCATTTGTCCCTCTGTTCGCTATTTGGATGGTTCGGTCTGGATTCTAACGGCTGTTCTGGAGCCCCGGCCAGTGACGGGGGCTCAGACACGTCACTCTACCTCTCAGCCCCTCCATGTGTCTACCTGGAAAGAATGGGGGAAGAAACAGTGCCTCCCTCACTGGGTCCAGTGAGGATGAAATGAGCTAACCCAGGCCCTCTCTGTATAAACGGGGATCATTTGCTGGCTGCCTGCAGTGCAAATGTCTGTTCCCAGGGCACAGATTCTCTTCACTTTGTATTTGGTCTCTTTTGTTTTAGTGTTTATATTTTTGAGAGAGAGAGAGAGACAGAGCACGAGCAGGGGAGGGGCAGAGAGAGGGAGACACAGAATCTGAAACAGGCTCCAGGCTCTGACTGTGAGCACAGAGCCCGACACGGGGCTCGAACTCACAGACCGCGAGATCATGACCTGAGCCGACGTCGGAAACTTAACCGACTGAGCCCCAGGCGCCCCTATTTGGTCTCTTTCGACGTAAGTGGTTTTAAATTTTGATGTAGCACAACATCCGTCTGTTCCTTTACGGTTTGTACATTCTACGTTTTCTTTAAGAAATTCTTTCTCACCCCAGGTCACAAATATATTTCCCAAGATATATTTTTTTTTCCTAAAAGTGTTCAAGTTGTGCTTTTCACATGGAAGTTCTCGATCCTTCTGGAGCCGATTTTTGTGTATGGCGTGTGGTAGGGATCTCATTTCTTTCTGGATCTCCCTTTTGTCCTGGAATCATTTTTGTTAAGAAGTCCATTTTCCCCACAGTGGAGCAAATACTACCTTGTCACATATTTGATTGGCATGTGTGTATGGAGTCTATTGATGGGACCTCCCCTTTCTTTCTTTCTTTCTTTTTTCTTTCTTTCTTTTCTTCCTTTTCCTTGTCTTCTTTCTTTCTCCCTTCCTTCCTTCCTTCCTTCCTTCCTTTTCCTTCTTTTCTTTCTTTCTCTCTCTCTCTTTCTTCTTTCCTTTCTTTCCCTTCTTTTCTTTCTTCCTTCCTTCCTTCCTTCCTTTTCCTTGCTTTCTTTCTTTCTCTGTCTTCCTTCTTCCTTTCTCTCCCTTCTTTTCTTTCTTTCTTTCCTTCTTTCTCCCTTTCTTTCTTTTCCTTGTTTTCTTTCTTTCTTTCCTTCTTTCTTTTCCTTGTTTTCTTTCTTTCCTTCTTTCTTTCCCTTGTTTTCTTTCCTTCTTTTCCTTGTTTTCTTTCCTTCTTTTTCTTTCTTCCTTCCTTTTCCTTTTCTTTCTTTCTTTTCCTTGTTTTCTCTTTCTTTCTTTCTTTCTTTGAGAAGGTGTGGAGGGAGGGAGGGAGAGAGACAGACAGAGAGAGAGGAAAGAGAGAATCTCAAGCAGGTTCTGTGCTGACTCAGGGCTTGATCCCACGAACAATGAGATCATGAACTGAGCCCAAATCAAGAGTTGGACACTCAACCAACTGAACCACCCAAGTGCCCCAATGGGGTCTCTTTTCTCTTCCTTTAGTCAATTTGTATGTTCCTGTAGTTTGACCACATTGTGTCAGTAACTACTGCTTTGTAGTCATACATCTCGGACCATTCTTCTTATTCAGAAATATTAAAAATTTTTTTAATGTTATTTATTTTTGAGAGAGAGAGAGAGAGAGAGAGCGTGTGCATGTGAGCAGGGGAGGGGCATAGAGAGGGAGACACCGAATCTGAAGCAGGCTGCAGGTTCTGAGCCGTCAGCACAGAGCCTGATGTGGGGCTCGAACTCACACACGAGATCATGACCTGAGCCGAAGTTGGATGCTCAGCCGAGCCACCCAGGCGCCTGTTTCAGAAATATTTTAGATATTCTTGCCCTTGTATGCCTCCACGTAAAATCATCCCCTAAAATCTGGAAACATAGAAAACCTTGTTGAGTGAGCTAATGAGTTCCCCTGGAGGTGGGAACTAATCAGTGTTCAGCTAATGTTACTAGTTTCCATTTGCTCATTCATTCTTCAGTCAACCCATTTTCTTGAGTGCCTATTTTCTTCCTGGAACTGGGCAGTGTAGGGGATACAAGGTAAGTAAGACAGAACCCTTGCTCTCAGGAAGCTCCCACTCTGGAGAGATTGTAATAGTCAGGCAATAAAACCACAGGGATTAATATGGGTTGAATTGCCCCCCCCCCCCAAAATTCACGTGTTGATGTCCTAACCCCTCAGGATCTCAGGATGTGACCTTATTTGGAAATATGGCCATTACAGATGTAAGTAGTTAGATTTAGATAAGGTCATGGTTTATATACACAATGGAGTACTATGGGGCAATGAGAAAGAATGAAATCTGTTTTGTAGCTGTACAAAATCTGCTGCTTTTGTAGCAACATGGATGGAAGTGGAGAGTGTTATGCTAAGTGAAATAAGCCATACAGAGAAAGACAGATACCATATGTTTTCACTCTTATGTGGATCCTGAGAAACTAAACAGAAACCCATGGGGGAGGGGAAGAAAAAAAAAAAAAGAGAGGTTAGAGTGGGAGAGAGAGCCAAAGCATAAGAGACTCTTAAAAAATGAGAACAAACTGAGGGCTGATGGGGGGTGGGAGGGAGGGGGGAGTGGGTGATGGGTATTGAAGAGGGCACCTTTTGGGATGAGTACTGGGTGTTGTATGGAAACCAATTTGACAATAAATTTCATATATTGAAAAGAAAAGATTTAGATGAGGTCATTTAAATGAGGTCATAGTGGATAGGGCGGATCCTTAATCCAATACAACGGGTGTCCTTATGAAAAGGGGGAGATTCGACGCCAGAAACACACACGTGCATACATGGAGAACACCGTGTGGAGATGCAGGCAGAAATTGGGGTGATGCTGCAGAAGCCAAGCCACATCCAGACCACCTGGAAACCACCAGAATCTAAGAGAGAAGCATGGAACGGAGCCTCCCTCCCATGCCTCCAGGGGGAGCCAACGCTGCTGACACTTGACCTTGGACTGCCAGCATAAAGAACCGTGGAGAATAAATTTCTGTTGTTTAAACCACTCTGTTTGGGGTACTTTGTGATGGCATCCCTAGGACACTAATAACGGTGATGGCAAGAAGAAAGGGCCAAGGACACCAAGAGAAGGCAGGGGCGCTTCCTGGGGCATTAGACCTCCCAAAGAAGTGGGGAGGTTGAAAGAAGAGTTAGCATTTTGCAGGTGAATCTTGGGGAGAACAATTGTGGCAGAGGGAACAGAGTAGGTGAAGTCAGGGTTGCAAGAAACAGCATGGTGTGTTCCAGTGTTCTGGGTACAGTGGGCACTTCAGGGTGTGGGAACATTGGAGGTTGGCTAGCAGAAAGTCCTGAAAGATTGGACGATGTTGGTGATGGTGATGATGATAATGTGTGTGGTAGGTGGCACCAAAAGGGTTTCCGTTCGTCTGTTCCTACGTGCCAACCGACCTAAACTTAGCGGTAAAACTCCCACAATCATTTGTTTTGCGCACCTGTGTAATTTGGGCAGGACCCAGTGGGAACAGCTCATCTCTGCTCCAAATGGAGTCATCTCGGATGGCTCAAAGGGTGGGGGTGAGTCCCACGGCTGGGCACTGGTGCTGGCTGTTGGCTGGGCCTCAGCTATGACTCTCAGGGCAGACACCTCCCATAAGTGGACACTCCATACAGCTGCCTTGTTTCCCACCCCCACCCCCCCCCACCCCCCAGCAGGTAGCTGGATTCCGGAGCAAGTATTCCGAGAGAAAGCTGGAAGCTTCATGGCATTTGTACAACTTAGCCTCAGAAGTCACACGGCATCACTTCCTCCATACTCTATTGGAAGGGGGGGGGGGTCTCATACGTGGACCCAGGCTGAAGGGAGAAGACAAAGGCCCCACCCGTCAACGAGAGGAAGGTAAATGCATGGGATGAGATCTATTACGGTGGCCAAGAAGACATTAAGAATGGGCTTTGGCAAGGCTGAGCAGGTAGCTGGGATCCACATGACCATGCGTGAGACACTTTCTCAGCCCGTGATCATCCTCCCCAGTGAAAGAACAAGGCTGGGCAAGATGGCCGGTGCGGTCACTCTTCCCCCACATTGCTGCGATTGTGTCTCTATTTTGCTCTTATTTTTCTTTGTGTTCCCCTGCCTCTCTCTCTTTATCTCTTTCTACCTCCTTCTGTCTCTCTCAGGACTCATCTTTATCTTTGCTGGTATCTCTGCCTCCTTCTTGATCTCTCTCCGTCTCTCTGTTTATTTCTATCTCCTTCCTTTCCTATCCCTCCCCTTCATCTGCCTCCCTCCTTCTGTCTCTGTCAACTAAGGACTGTGCTCTGTGGGTCCCTCTCCCCGCCCCCAACACCTCCATGCATAGCTAGACCCACCTTCGCTCAGATCTCCGCAGGGAGGCCCTCCAGGCGCACTCCCGCAACCAGCCACCAGGCGTCAGCAGAGCGTCATCCTCAGGGCTCCTCGCCCGGTGGTTCGCTGTTCGGGCCCTGATTGGAGCCAAGCCCCGTCAGTCACACCGGCTGCCAGAGGTAGGCGGGGCCTCAGAGACTGTCCCGGGACAGAGGGGAAACCAAGGCTCCAGAGAGCGAGGTCTTACCGGGACCTTGATAGAGCAGCGGCAGGCCTTACTGCCCAGTTTCCTTCTGCAGCTCTCTTCCCCAAAGCTTGCTGGAAGGGGAAACAAACTCAGCACCGATTCTTTGCGTGAGAAGGTGCTTCCAAATCACTGTCTCACCCACTGTCACTGGAAGCGACTAGCGAAACTTCGTCCTGCCGCTCAGACATAAGGCTTAGAGTAGCCTTAGAGTATGTCTCGGCCTCAGTTTCCCCTGAGATGGGGGAAATACTAGCGCCCGCTCATAGGGCTGTAGTGAGGATTCAATGAGATGCCATGTGTGAAGTATTTGGGGGCAGTTCCAGCCGCACACCAGGGACTCAGTAAATGAACACGTGTGACAAGGGCTAAGAGGAGGCTGTGCTATCGTGAGGAGGGGTCAGGGAGGACTCCTGGGAGAAGGTTTTTAACCTGGGCTTTGCGGGACGGGTAGGAGTTCGCCAGGTGCGCAAGGGTGGAAGTGCCTTCGCCACATTCACGCACCAATTTGCTCATTCCCCTGCATCTTCTTCCTCCTGCCTCCCTGTTCTTAACCCCCCCACACACACCCCTCCCCGCCTCACTCTTCCTCTCCCTCTGCCGCCTCCTTCCCTCTCCTTCCTCTCCCTTTTTCTTCCTTTCCTCCTATTGCTCTGAATTCCCTTTGCCCCACTTTTTCTTCATTCACCACCTCCCTCTTGCTTTTGCTTTTCCTTTCTTTCCTCTTCCCTTCCTCACTATCCTGCCCCAGGTTCTCAGCCAGGTCCCAGCCCCACCATCCCCCTCCCTGCAGCCTGATGGGGGGAGGAGAAGGGTGGCTGGAGCAGGCGGACTCCCTAGATGTCCGGTGTTCCTTGCATTATTTACAATATAGCAAACGCGTGCAAATAACCTACAATCCCACTGACAGATGAATGAATAAAGAAAACGTGGTAGGTGTGAAATGTTACTCAGCCTTAAGAAGGAAATCTTGCCATTTGTTGCAGGACGGATAAACTCGGAAGATGATTTGCCAAAGGAAATAAACTTGTATTCTTTTTTGAGAACGTGGAGACTCCGTTTAGACAGGCCTCCCTATTAGTAAATCCCCAAGGTATGTCTGGTTGCCCTGCGGGGATGGTTCTCAACATGTGGTCCCCAGAACGGAGCAGCAACATCACCAGGGAACTTGTTAGAAATGCATATTCTCAGACACCATGGTCCAGGGATTTGTGTTTCACTGATGCATCTGGTGTCTGAGAACCGCTGCTTTAAGGTTTTGTGTTTCTGCAAGAGTCTACCTCTCTGCATTGTTTTAAAAATAGGCAGCTGATGTTCATGAACACTTTATGGTTAACCCTGTTACTGCATGAAATTCTTCTTCTTTTTCCATTAAAGAAGACAAATCTGAGTGGATTGCAATCCCCTTTCTCTACATTAATCCAGGAAAGAGGAAAGGCCAGCCAGGTGGGCCACATTGCCATTTCCAAGGCAGAAGTTTCGGTCCCAAATATTGATCTAAATATCGGTCAAATCCTTTTTTTTCCCCCTCAGACACTGAGTAGGTGCTTTATTTTATTTCATTTTATTTAAGTTTATTATTATTATTTCAGTAATCTCTGCATCCGACATGGGGCTCAAACTCACGACTCCAAGATCAAGAATCACATGCCCTTCCAACTGAGCCAGCCACCTGCCCCAAGTAGTGGCTTTATATTTGTGAGGATCACTAACTTGTTCCGTCCTCATAGGGTGTGTCTGCTCCTCGGGCCCGCCCACGGACCCCTCACCTGCTTTGCAGATGTAACTGTCGCTACTCACTGGCCCCACTTCCAACTGGACTGGAAACTTCATAAGGACAGGGAGGGGGTCTGCTCACATCCCCACGCTGCACCCACGAGTGCGTCCGCACAGTCCTTGTTACAGAGCAGGGCGCGCTAGCTGGGCGCGTGTGTGGCGCCCCTGCTCTATCCCTCGGAGGAGCCATCCCTGATGCACTCCTCCTCCAGGTAAATTCTCAAACCCGTGCAATAGGAAGGAAACATTGAAGGGGGCGCCTGGGTGGCTCAGTTGGTGAAGCGTCCGACTTCAGCTCAGGTCATGATCTCCCTGAGTTCAAGCCCTGCGTCGGGGTCTGTGCTGATGGCTCGGAGCCTGGAACCTGCTTGGGATTCTGGGTCTCCCTCTCTCTCTGCCCACCCAGCTCATGCTCTGTCTCTCTCTCTCAAAAATAAACAAACATTAAAAAAATGTGTTTTTTTTTTTTTTTTTAAAAGGAAGGAAACATTGACCTGTTGAAACTGCTCTATGTACTTGATCTCCACGCAGGTGGGTGGGACCAGGGTTGCCTTGATTCAGGTTTCCCCTGAGCCAGGTGCATAATAGCCCCACTATAAATGAATGTACGGATGTATGGGCAAATGCAGGGTTCTCAAGTTCCGTATTTCTTCTTCTTAGTTCCTGTCCTCCCCCCAAGTACACCCACAAATGCCCACCTCACAGTTAGGACGATGGTAGCTGGATGGTTAGATGCGGAGCTGGGTAATTACTTACTTAATGTTAGTGTCCCGTTAGCCCTGAGACACGTCTCGGCTGCTGTTGTATCACACCATTTGGTACCATGGCAGGCTCACTGTGGGCATTTAGGGCTGGCTGGCTGATTTATTCACTCTCTGACCCGTTGACAACCTGTGGGTTGTTCCCACTTTGCAGATGAAACACGGAGGCTTGGAGAGGGGGCAGTGATGTGCCCGAGCCCACACTGGTAAGAAGTAGGAAAGCTGGGGCTTAAAACCAGGGCTCTGTCTGGTGCTCCGTGATCAGCCTCTCTGGAAAGTCAGGGGAGGCCCTTTGAAGCTTTTAGTACTAGAGACGCCGATGGGCGGGGCACCCTGACCCCAGCTTTAAAAATAGTCCTTCCGGTGCCTTCTCCTCCCTGGGGGTCTTTGTTGCTGGCTGGGTGGTGGGGTTGCTGGGTCCCAGTGTCCTGCGGCTGCTGAGACAGGCTCTGTGGGGCGTGCAGGCTGGAAGCCAGGCCACGGTGGGCACGGCAGCATCTTCCTAAAAGCAAAGGTTTGCCCCCGTCACGAGGAGGTAGTTCACTGGTGATGGCCTTGGCATCAGGAAGCTTCGGCCAGACCGCCCCGAAGGAGCTGCCGGCAAGGGGAAGGGTGTGTGATTTCATTGCGTTGGTCTTCTGACTCTCCGTCACCCTGTTGACCTGAATTTCTGTTAAATCCCCTATTCCTCAGCCATCTCTGGACCCAGTGCCATATCCTCTCTTCTTCACACAGTTCCAATAGCCTTCTCAGAAGGATCCTCTCAAATGCAAATCCGGTCATGACACCCTCCTGCTTAAGCCTGCTGTGGCTCCCCATCGCCCTTGGGATAAAGACCCTAATCTCTGACTCACAACACCTTCAAGGACTAATCAACCCCTGCCTCACGTCTCCAGCCTTCTATATACACACACTCGTTCTTTCTATCCTTTGGACTCATCATGAGCCCTCCAGCCACAGGGCCTCCCCAGTCAGCCTAATGAGCCCCCATGTGGTCTTCAGACCTCACGTCAGCGTCTCCCCTGGCTTCACTGGCCAGGCCATTCCTCAGATGACCCACACTCTTCTGCTCTGCTCACCTCTCTCCGAAAGACCTGATCCCATGTGTTGTTTACCATTTCTTTGTCTGGTTCCTTGATTCATTTCCATTCCCTCCTTGACCCAGGTCTCCATGAGGGCAAGAGCCAGGTCTAATTTTGTGTTCCATATACCCAAGAGCCTGCTACATATGTGTGGAGGCCTGATAGATACTTACAAAATGAATGAATGAATGAATGAATGAATGAATAGTCACACCCGAGATCAGGGACCTACCAAGAGGACAATCTCCTTAGAATCAGTCATGTCCAAGCAAAAGGCCATGGAAAATTCGGTCAGTCTAATGACGGTCAGGCGCTAGGATGAAAAACTTGTCTTGCTCTGTTGACTTGTGCCCATCCCACCCCACCCCCCTCCTTCGGAAATGCTTCCTCCTCCTTGAAATGGTGCCCCTCCCCCAGTAGTCCCTTCTGGAGCACAGACCCCGGGATCTGTTACACGGTGAGATGTGACTCCTGACTCTTCATGGCTGTGTGCCTGACGCAACTGAGCCTCAGTGTTCTCATCTGAAAACAGGGCGTATGAGGCTTATTCAGCAGGAGATGTGGCCTCAGAAGCGCGGGGCCCAGAGCCGGGTGCCTCGCTGCTACAAAACAAACCTCACTCCTCTCTTTTAAACTTTCAGTCCTCCTCCTGTCTCGGTGCCACCAGGACGTTTCAGTCGGCTCCGTCTAGAGAGTATAAAGAACAGTGTCCAATAAATGCCTTCACTCTAGGGCAAGGCTGCTGAGGTTTGGGGCTCCCCATCAGCCCCGGGGTCTGTCCTGTGCATCCCACGACGTTCAGCAGCATCTCTGGCCTCTATCCGCTAGATGTCAGCAGCAGGTCAAGTTGTGACAACCAGCAGGGGCTCCAGCCTTTGCCAAATATTTCCTGGGGGCATAATCGCCCCAGGCTGAGAACCACTGCTCTAGGGGATGCGGGATACGCCTCCTGGGGGTACACATTCTCAAAGAGGGAGGCAAGTGGGCTCACATATGGTGGGACTTCAGGCGGGGTTGCAGACAGGGAGGGGAGCAGTTAAGACAGACTGTACAAGGTAGGCCTTGGCCTCTGCCTCCTGCATGAGACGACTCAAGATAAACTGCTAGGGAGGGAGGGGGCCAGGCCTCTCATCTCACAGACAGGGAAACTGAGGCCCGGAGGCAAAGGCTTTGGTACTGGGCAAACAGCAAAACTTGGGTACCTGACACACATAAATACACATGCATTTAATATGCACAAGTATATTAGAGATATTTTTTACGTGGTTGATATATAGCAACTCCATTAAAAGAGGCTATGGAGTCACAAGTAGGAGAGCTCTTTTCCATTTTTTTTCCCCCTGTGCACCTGTGCGTGTGCACACACACTTCTTGCTTCCTTCCCTTAGTTCTGGAAAGAGGAAATGGAATGGAACTGGGGGTACATTTGCTGCCTGTGGTCTTTGGGCTTGAAGCCTTGGAGAGAGGGGATCAGGGAGGGCTTGGCAGGGCGGACAGCGCACATGGAACAGGTGCCCCTGTGCCCAGCCAGAGGGACATCTGTGGGCTAAAGGAGAGGACAGTGTCATTTTGTCCTTTTGTTTTGTTCCACTGTTTGGGGGGGGAGGGGCTGCATTTGGTTTTGAATGAAAAGAGCTGAATTTTACCCTCAATTTTCTATGCAAGCTGTTAACCAGCAAACAGACCGCAGGAAGTCAGGCAGGGGGCGTGGGGAAGGGCCCATCCTCCAACTTTTGGGCACAGGACTTCAGACTCTCCCCAGGCAGCTTTGCGCCCCTGGGTGAGGCGTCTGGTTTGGCATCAGATGAACAAGGCTGGCGGCCGGCGGAACGCTTTCCAGAACAAAGGGGTCACGAGAGCAAAATTACCCAGGTGAGAAAAACTGTGTTAGCAGAAGGGTAGCCGTAGGTGGTTCTGCAGGGGTGAACTGGGGCTTCTGCACGAGGAAGAGCAGCGAGAGGCAAGGCTGGCCAGGTACTGGCACTGGGAACATTGAGGTACATGGTGACCACAGAAAGATGTGGGGGCTTGATCCGCAGGGCACTGGGGAGCCATGGGATGGTTCGGAGCAAGGGAGTCATGCCATCTGATTAGCGCTGGAGCACACTCCCTCTGGCTAGTGTGTGGAGTGGGGGGAGGCAGCAGCTGTTTTGTCTGAATGACAGAGACCCACAGCTTGTTCTGTTGGGTGGGGAATGTGCTAAGGAATGGGGTGGGACTTCGGTGCACCCACTCCTTGGAAGGGGTACCTGGGAGCCCTGCCGTCTACTTCGAGAGCTCCATGGGGTCCGGTTCTTCCTACTCTTCAAAGCACATCGGTTCTGTTCTTTTTTCAGACATCTTGCATGAAAAGGAAAATGTTCCAGGTATGGTGCTGTGCCCCTCCCCCCAGCCATCCCCTTTGAGGTTCCACTTGTATCTTTCTTTCTTTTCTTTTTCTTCCCCCTCCTACTATATGTTTATATCCACCATGCTGCAACATGGAGTAGATTCAGATCCTTCATCTTATAACTGGCGTGGAGTGTTTCATTGCATAGACATAATGCAAGTTACTAATCTTGTCCCAGACTGTCAGGCACTGATGTCGTGTGTTGCCATTAACCACAATGCAGCGACACCCATGCTTTCACAGAATACTTTATCTAACCTCTCCTTGAGCGGCCCCAGGCCTGCTGGTGTTGAGAGAACAGCGTGGGGTGCCTGGGTGGCTCAGTCAGTTAAGCAGACACTTCTTGATCTCGGTGCAGGTGCTCAGGTCATGATCTCAGGGTTCGCGAGGTCGAGCTCCGCATCAGGCTCTGTGCTCACAGGGTGAAGCCTGCTTGGAATTCTCTCTCTCCCTCTCTCTGCCTCTCTGCCATTCATGCTTGGGAGCGCATGCGCTTTCCCTCTCAAAAAATAAATGTTAATTTTTTTTTTTTTTTAAAGAGAGAAAATACTGTAACGGGGTTTACTGGACTCAAATCCCAGCTCTCTTGACGTCTGGGCTGGGTAACCCAGGAAGGTGCGTAAGGAACCCTGATTTCTCATTCGTAAAAATAAGAATCCAATTCCTTGGGGTGCCTGGGTGGCTCATCCGGTTAAACGTCTGACTCTTGATTTTGGCTCAGGTCATGATATCATGGTTCACGAGTTCGAGCCCCCCCCCCCCCCCATCGGGCTCTGTGCTGACAGCTCAGAGCCTGGAGCCTGCTTCGGATTCTGTGTTTCCCTCTCTCTCTGTTCCTCCCCCACTCGCACTCTTTCTCTCTTTCAAAAATAAATTAAAAAAAAATAATACCTACCCAAAAAAAGAATAATAATACCTACCTTCCAAGGTTATTGGAAGGACCGATGATGTTAATGTAGGTGCAGCACTTAGACCGAAGCCGTCCTATGCAAGTGTTTGATATGACTGTTATGTTGTTATAAATTCAGCATCAGAAAAATGTGAAGGGAATTATGTAACGGCCCCTCTCCCAGGCTGTGTGACTTCAGACAAGTCCGTATACTTCTTTCCTTCTCACCTTCCGCATCTGCAAGATGGGGCTTTGTAACGATTTCAGGAGACGACGGCTGCCATAGAATAGACCCTCCGCAAAGGGTTCATTTTTTCCCCTCTCACTTCCGTTACCTCCGGTTTAGGGGGGTTGTATGGGTACATGTTCTTGTTGGACAGATAAGGAGACTGGGACTCAGAGAGGTGGAGAGGTTTTCGACAGATCACGCAGCCTGTCGGTGTCAGGGGACTCTCTCTCTGGGCAACGTCCCCGCGTTGGGTCCCCGTGGCTGTTGTCACAGACCTCCAGGGCCAGCCTGCCTCTTCCAGCAGACCTCTATACCGCCACCGCCACCGCCCCCCCCAACCTGAAGCCTGGCCTCCTGCTACGTTCTTGCCTCCGGGGCGCAACTGATACAAACAGCCTTCCACGAGGCCTCTTAGAAACAACCACCAAATGCTCCGGTCTCATAGCAACCACAGAATCAAAACAAGCTCTTAATAAAAGATCAAAAAGGAAGGTGGGGGGGATAGAAAGCCCACCCCCCCCCCCACACACACACATACTGCCCCCTGCCAGGACGCCCACGCAGGGCGTTCAGTTCATGAGTTGATTAGGTTGGCCTTGTGTCTGTACATTTCAAGGCATTCCCCCTGCCCAAAGTTGTTTTCCTCCAGCAGCAGGGGCTGGGAGCCAAGAAGTGGGGTTTAAAATACACAAAAGGAAGCAGAGCATGGTGAGGTCTAGAGGCGGAGGACCATTAGCGAGGGGGGGTGCTCGGGGCGGCAGAGCGGAGCAGGCACTGGGCCGTGTCTTAGAGCGGGACAGTGGCTTTGCCTCGACCCCCCGAAGTCACTGGGCGGCTGCAACGCAGGGGCCCCTCGTGCCTTGCTGCTCAGCCCTGCCTCGGCCCCTTGCAATGAAATCCCCAAACATAAAGCCAGGAACGCTCTGCAAGACGATCTGAGCCAATGATTTCCAATTTTTTTTCTTTTTTTCTTTTTTACAGCAAAGAAGCTGTCTCCTGGATAATCTAGCATAAGGCATCCCAACACGTAAAGCTGATAAGAGGGTGTCAAAGGGGAAGTGGGGGTTCTCCACTTTATGCCCCGACCCATGGGGGCCCTTTCACATTTGCTCCCAGTATCAGCACCGCGAGGCACTGCAGGGCAGATCTAGCAAATCCGCAGTTACGGCTGCAAAAGCTATCTGGATAAGAATAGGAGCTAGCTGCTATTATCTGCACTTAAAATATGCCAGGTGTAGGGATATGGGTTTTCATGTGTCCCAGAATGAAATCCACAGCCACTGGGTGAGGGTAGACCCCACGGCTACCTGATCCCCGCTTTGCAAACGAGGAAGCAGAAGCACAGAGGGGTCTAGTCCGTTCCCAAGGTCACCCAGCTGGCAAGTGGTAAAGCCAGACTTCAGAGCCTTTGACTCTAGGCCCTGTGCCTCTAACCAGTGTATGGCCCGGGGGGGACTGTCGCACTGTCACACAGGAGCTGGGCCAGCACAAAGAGGTGGTCTGGGGTGGAGGGAGGCGCACCGGATGTGCAGGGCTGGAGCTCTGGGTCCAAGATGTGCAGCAGGTCCACTTGTGCTGGCTGTTGGGTAAGAGTGAGGGTGAGTGGCCAGTGGCCGTGAGAGGAGGAGAAGAGAAGCCTCGAGATCGCTCAGGCGAACTTGGAACTAGGGAGTTACAGCAGGTGCTTGAGCTCGAGTTTCCAATCCTGCCCTTGGCCGCACATCAGTGTTGGGACAATAGGCCCAAAGTATTTTACTAATAATGATCACAACGGTTAGACACCGCATTAGGCACTTGAGAGGCAAGATCTTGATTATCACGATACCTCCGAGAGAGGTCATGTTATCATCCCATTTTATAGATGAGATCACTGAGGCTCAGAGAAGTGAAGGGATTTGCCCAAGGCCACAGGCCTGGTGCGTGGTAGAGCTGACATGGGGACCCAGGACTGGCTGATCCCCAAGCCTGCATACCTGCCTCAGGCCACTGTCATGCTGTACAACAAATGACCACAACATCTTGGGCCACCAAAGCGCCTTCTTTGCAGATTCAGCCACAAAAGGGCAACTGGGTTTGTAATGGAAATGTTGGCATCTGCCCTGAGCCCTCTGCTCCAGCAAAGTCATTGTAAAGCAAAACCCTTCCGCATGCTCCCCACCCTCCTGCGGGGACCCCTCAAGCTTCATTTCCCATCGTTGCAAAGCCCAGCACGGGGGCTGGCAGCCTCCGGTGCCCTTGCTTCTCCCCAGCCGCCTCCTGCCGTTCCTACAGCCTGCCCTGGGGTTCAAGACCAAGGGCCTCATCAAGGCGCACCGCGGGGACTGTCACCGGGTGAAGAGCCCTGGGCTGCGGCTCAGCTACTGCAAAACAAACCCACCCAGAGCACAAGCAGAGACAGCTGCAGTTCCTGTCGCTGGAAGATACTGTGCAAAATCGTATTGCGTCCTCGGGAAATGGTGTCACTTTATGGAAAGACAAATAACATTTAAACACGGTGCAGTCTAAAAAAGAATCTCGGTGCCATAGAACGACAAGTGTTTATCGAGCTCACACGTCTGCCCTGTGTTGGCTGAGCCAAGCTGGGCTCCGCGGGGCAACTGTGTTCTGTTCCGTGCATCTCATCCTCTCCCGGGGTCGGCAGGCTGGCTGGACGTGTCCCTCTCTGGCAAGGGCAGGGGGGCAAGAAGGCAACCAGAGACAGTCAAAGCCTCTTGGGACCCAGGCTGGGAACCAGCGTGCCTCGATTCCACCTCATTCCATTGAACTCGGCAAGCCGCAGGACCAGGTTCAACATCGAGGGGTGGGGAAGGCCACTCCATCCCTTGGCAGAAGGAACTGCAAGGTCACTTGGTAAGAGTGGGGATACAGGGAGGGGAAAGAGCCAGGGCCAGTGTTGTGCTCTACGAGGCAGATTACGCTGGTGAAAAAGATGTCCACACATGCTTTGATCCTCCTTTGAAAAGGTGGAGCCCTCAGTGTGGGCTGGGCTTCTTGGCTTCCTTCCAACGAGCTGAACAAAATGGAAGTGATGGGGTGTAACCTCCAAGGACACTGGGATTCCCTCCTTGCCCTCGTGAGGATCACGAGGATCACGCCCTGGGGAAGCCAGCCGTCATGTTGTCAGGACACTCCAGCAGCCTTCTGGAGGGAGCCACGTGGCGAGGACCTGGGGACTGCAGCCAGGAGCTGTGTGCGGGAGCCTTCTGGAAGCAGCACCCCCAGCCCTGGTCAAGCCCTCTGGCATCGAGCTGGCATCCTGACTGGCAACTTCCTGAGAGGCCCTGAGTTAGAACCATCAGGCTCAGGTGCTCGTGAATTCCAGAACGGCAGAAGCTGTGAGATCAGAAATGTTTATCCTTCGAAGCTGCCAAGTTCTGGGGCGATTTGTTATGCAGCAACAGATCACTGTGCCTCATCATTATGCTAACCCACTGCTGGCATCTCGCACGAGGCTTGGCCAGAAGATGTTTTTGTTTGTTCCCCAGAGAACCGACAAAATCCCAACAATTTACCAAGATGAGGGGACTAAAAATACTCGTGGTCAACTGGGGTCATTAAGAAACACCTGTTCTTGAGCGGCCCCCAAATAGGCAGTTCTCACATGGAAGGAAAATGCGGCAGAGGATGTGGGGACGGATGTACGCGGATGGATGCCCATCCCCCCGGCAGACTCAGCGCGTCACTCGGTCCCTCCCTGTGGCTGAGATGGGAAGAAGAATCCAAACAAAGATCCGAGGCGATACGCCGAGAAGGTTGCCTTGGCGGCAAGGCACTGAGGGCTCTACCCAGTGGCAAGGGAGGTTCTCACGCTGACCACACCCCTACTTTGTGCCAGGTGCAAGGTGGGCACTTCAAACTCTGCATATGGGGACCAAGAGATGGAGTGCTGGAGGACTTTGGCTTTATGATGGGGACTAAGGGGTGAGAGGCGGGATGGACTAGTGGTTAGAGCCATGGACAGACCTGGGTTTGAATCTGGCGGTTAAGCTCTGGACTTGTAAATGGCCAGTCCTTTAAGTACCCTCACAAGTGGATGCCATAACAGTGCCCACTTGGTCTGTGGCTGGGGTCTGCCCGACTTTGCTTTGTAGGACTCCTCCCCTACTCATGTTTCTGCCAATCCCGGTGCCCTGTTATTGTAGCACATCCCCTCGGCCACAGCGATTGGTTCAGGAAAAGACACGTGAGCCAAGCGAGGCCAATCAGATGGACGTGGGGAGGTGTTCTTTCTTTCTTAAAGTGCTAGATCTAGAAAAACGTGAGCCAGGGTCGCCAGGGTCCACTATCCTGCATACCAGGTGAAGAAATCTTGCCTGAGACGTGGCAAGTGATGACAGAACCACGTGACGCGGTGTAAGCTCCTGGATCCAGCCATACCTGAAGCCTACCCAGAATTTGTCCTGGATGTCTGTATTAGAGCTCTGTAGAGAAACAGAATAGGATGTGTGTGTGTGCTGTATACACATACACATATGCACACACACACGCATCCTATTGATCGATAGCTACAGATGTAGAAAGAAACGATAAGACATTAGTTTATACAATTATGGAGGCTGAGAAGTCTCAAGATCTACGGTCAGGGAGCCCAAAAGAGCTGATGGTGTAAGTTCCAGTCCCAAAGCTGGCAGACCTGAGAGCCAAGAAGATCCAGGGGTTCAGTTCAAGTCCAAAGCCAGAAGAAGGGATGTCCCAGTCAAAGCCAGAAGCTGGGATGTCCAGCTGTCCCAGACAGCTCCCTCTTACTCGTGAGTGGGTCAGCCTTTTTGTTCTGTTGGGCCCTTCAAGTGATTAGGTAAGGGCCCCGACGCTGGGGGCTACATCTGCTTCACTCAGTCCACAGATTCAGACGTTAGTCTTACCCCCAATCGCTTTCGCAGACACACTCAGAATGACGTTGAACCAAACATCTGGGCACCCCGTGACGGGGTCGGGTTGGCACGTAAAATCAGTCATCCCACTGTCCCAGTTGTGGCATCTGATACCTTCCCCTGTTTGCCTTAAACACATTCGAGTTGATTAGAACTCGCTTGCAGTCAAGAGTCCTGATGGATAGAAGTGCTTCTTTCGTAGGGATGTTAAAAAAGTGAACGAGCTCTTGCAGAGCGCGGTGCCTGGGAGAAATAAGGAGCACAGAATAACACCCACTGATGCGTGCTGCGGAGAACCATCCTGAGAACAGGGTTTGTCTGGCCGGCTGCCCCTTCTCCCCCGTAACCCTGCAGTCAGAAAACGGGCTGACGTCTCTTCCGCTCATCTACATCATCTCCTCTCTTAACGTAGGTCGAGGGGTCCTAGGTAGATGGACCATACTGTCTACCTCGTGGGAAAGTTATGTTCTCCGTCGTCGGACACAGTTATCAATAGGCTGTAGGGGCGCCTGGGTGGCGCAGTCGGTTGAGCGTCCGACTTCAGCCAGGTCATGATCTCGCGGTCCGTGAGTTCGAGCCCCGCGTCCGGCTCTGGGCTGATGGCTCAGAGCCTGTTTCCGATTCTGTGTCTCCCTCTCTCTCTGCCCCTCCCCCGTTCATGCTCTGTCTCTCTCTGTCCCAAAGATAAATAAACGTTGAAAAAAAAAATTTTTTTTAAAAATTAAAAAAAAAAATAGGCTGAAAGCTGGAGGAGGCTGGAGAATCCCCCAAGGCTGTTGTCTGGGTGCATCATCTAATTTCAAATGTCCACTCTGTCTTTCTCTTTTCATTTTCTGAAATAAAGTCTAATCTTCCCCAGACTAATGGATGCCTAGGGCTGTACAGATCAAAAGCTGCACTCAGGGAAGCGAAGGGACAGGCATATTAAAAACTTGTAAACTCGTTATCCCAGGACCGTATCTTTCTAAGAACGCTGGGTGTGTTGTTTTTGACCACCAGCATCCTTTTCTTGATGGCAACACGCCTCCCCCACTCCCCACGGTCCCTCCAGGCTGTTCACCACAATCTCCCACCTGCCTCACCCCGGTGGGGGGGGGAGGGAGTCTGTGTCCAGGCCAAGCCGATAGGGACAAATCCTCTCAGAACAGTGATTGGTCCTGAGCTGGCCATGTGATCCAAGCAGAGCCAATCTAAATGCTGCTTTGGGTTCCTGTACCAGCAGAGGAGAAAGAGAGGGCAAGAAGGGAGGGAGTGGGGAGGAAGAGATGCAAAGACAGAGGGAGGGAGAGCCTTTCTCCTTTTGGATTGTGAGCCACATCAATGAGGCCTAGGGCTGCCTATGGACATTCCTCCTGCCTCGTAGAGAGCGCAACCCACAGAGGGAAGAAGGGAGATAGAGAACTGAGTGCCAGGCCCATGGGAGGACGTCCCGGGAGCCCCTGGATCCAGCTATGCCTGAAGCAAGCTAAAACATCCTCCTTTTGCTTAAAGCCCTTTAAGTTGAAATGACAGCCTGTGGCTCTTTCTCATTCCTCAAACCCACTTAAAACATGGTGACGAGAACCTCAGCCACGCTTGTGCCAAGAAGCGCCAGCTTGGGCCGGGCTGGGCTGCACATCGAAATGCCAGATGGCTGCGACCCTAGCTACCTCTCATAGTTTGGAAGCCTGCCCTGTGCCCCAAAGTGCGGACTTTGGAGTCGGACGACCAGGATGAGAGCCCTAAATCTCGGCTCTCTGAGCCTCAGTTTCCTCCTCCGTAAACTAGAGATAATGGTACCCACCTCCTCGGACAATCAGAGGATTAAATGCGCCCCTGATTGTCGAATGTGCAGCTCAGGGCCTGGCACTCAGAAGTGCCCCACCCGCGGGAGCCGTCTAGCCCCCCCTCTGCCTGACCCAGTTTTTCATCCAAATTTGGCCACAGGCCCAGGCCCTGGCCTATTTTAGGTACATGTCTTTTTGTTGCAGGAAAAAGAGCCCCACGCAAGTTACCTTAAAACAGGGGGTTTATTGTGGGGACAAAGGAGGATGGGAATGTGGAGGGGGTGGAGACAGGAAAGCCCTTGGGACTGGAACTGTTTTGATTGGAATCTCTTTTCTTTGCTTCTTTAAAAGGAATCGTTTTCACCTGTCCTTACCCACAAGCCTCCCCTCCTTCGGAGCCTGGGTGTCAACCTGGGGAGGTCTGAGGACCCCAAGCTCCTGTACTGGTAGGGAGGGAATGGGTATTTTGGTTGCCAATAGTTTGGAGTCAGGTTTCAAGAGCTCTCAGAATCGGGGCGCCTGGGGGCTCCGTTGGCTAAGCATCTGACCCTTGGTTTCGGCTCAGGTCATGATCTCACGGTTCGTGGGTTCGAGCCCCGCACGGGGCTGTGCGCTGACAGCACAGAGCCTGCTTGGGATTCTCTCTTTCTCCTTCTCTCTGCACCTCCCCTGCTCGCTCACTCTCTCTCCCTCGAAGTAAATAAATCAACAACAACCAAATAAGAGTTCTCAGAATCCTGGAGGCTACTGGGACAAAGAAAGTGGGCGGGCAGTTTGGAATGGAGGGAACGTCTCAAGTGACCGTAATTTACCATCCAAACCAGGGCACCTCGAGAATGAAAGGGGAGTCGTGAATGATGACACAGGGATGACAGCGGTCAACTGAGCCTGTCTAGGTGAGTGGGCACCTGTGGTCTAAGAAGGGAGGGGATCCAGACGGCAAACAGGTCTGCAAGCGTGCCTGCTGCCCAGGAAGTGCCCGGCTCATGAGTCCAGGGCTGGACCACGGGGAAGGCGGCGCTCAGGCCTCCAGAGGGCCCGTATCACCTGCCCTGGAGGTGCTGGACAGTGTGTCCACTCATGAGACTATGCTCCTTCCGGAGCAGATGCATTTGGTGGCCCACAGCCCTCCTAGGAGACCCAGACCTTCCGCTGATCTTCTCAGACCCCCACCTAGGATGCTGGAAACCCATAGGCCCCTCCCCTCCCCCTGTTACCCTGACAGGTGATGGAAGGAGACTCCTCACTCTGATGCTTGGGGCTGTGGGGGGAGGTGGGGAGGTGGACTGAGCAGGTGCACCCCTGCCCCCAACCCGGGTCATCGTTAGCAGCTCTCCGGGTGACACATGCAGAGTCCTCAATGTCATATCTGCGTGCTCAGAACACAGTATGTGCAGGAATTTCCTGCACTTCCTCTAGCTCTGCAGTTTCCGGTGACCCTGCCCCTGCCTGATTCTTCCCTTTGCCTTCCTGACTGGCGCCCAGCCCTGACCCCTGGCAATGATATCACTCCTTGTCTCAAATCTTAACAACCTTGACACAGCTCTTTTCCACTCCCCAGGAAAGCCTGGGATGATCTCACCTTCCGGGGGATTGCGGGCCCCTCCATGTGGTGAAAACGTGTGGCTCTTTTCATCCAGCTTATGGTCTCCCTCTTTTATATGGCACAGTGCCCTAGTTTTGCCAGGAGAAGGCTCTCCTTTGCTCACACGCATTCCCTGGGCATTCAAGAAAATTGACTTCACCCCCTGGATGCCAGCCGTGGAGCATGTGACCTCAGCCAAGCCAATTAGCACCTTCTGTCTTTCTGGCCACTCACAGGCCCAGATAATTTGTTGTGTGGCTTGAGGTGCGGAGAAGAGCCTGGGACAAGAGAGTTTCTGATGCTCTCGGAGGAAGGCAGAATGAATGGAGCGCAGAGCCACCAACACTAGCTTTGATGAAGGATCTGCATGAAACCGACCCCCGGGAACGATTGCTGAGAAGTGGAGAGAGAGAAACGGGGTCCTGGTGACATCACTCAAGCCGCTGGATCAAGCCACACCTGAAGGTATGCCCCTGGGCTGGGCTGTTCAAAACAGGAGCCGACCAATTCCCTTTTCTCGGGTCAGGTTCTCTGGCTACCTGCAGTTGATTGAGCTCTAGCTGAAGGCTAGGTCCCAGAGCAAAGAGAATGCTCAAACCAACGATGGAACGATAAATTAATTATGGGGCTGCTCACACAAAGTTCCGAGCCTTGCCCTCCCATTGTATGGATTTCTAGGCTCCAGTTAAAGCTAGGAGGCCCTGTCCTGTTCCCCTAACCCATGATCTCTTACCGAATCCACTTCAGTCATATTGCGAAGTAGGTCAAGTTCATTTCTTGACCTCGGTGTCCCGCCTGACCTCCCTCTGCACAACCTCCAGCCCAAAAACTGGCACCGAGGCCTCCACAGAGCCTGTTTCGTGAATATCTGCGCCCCGTGGGACTCAATGGCCTCGCATCTCCCTCTGCTCAAAGCCCCCATCCCGATGCTGTCTCCAAGTACCTGCACAACCAGGCCCCCGACCTCCCTGGGCTTGTCCTGGACCGTGTTCTCCCTGCTCCAGGATCCAGCCTTTCTGGCAGCTTCCCAGGCTCGGGACTTGCCTGGGATCCCCTTTTCTGTGTCTGGACCTGGTTATCTTCATTCCTCCTTAAAGTCTCCGCTGAAATGTCACTTCCCCAGGGAGTCCGTCCTTCGTGGCCTTTAACCTGGGTCAAGCCAGCCTGGTTTCCACTCCCGTGACGCCTTGCAACCTTTCTCTTGTCACTGGATGGCCGTGCTTCCTCACTCCCCGGGACCTAGCACGAAACCCGGTACGTGGTAGGTTCTCAACAGCACCTGGATGGATGAGTTCAGCAGTGTCCGAGCCCCGTCAGCAGTGCAGGCGGGGAACAGAGGTCCAGAGCGAGGCAGAACTTGCCCAGGGTCACACAGCAACTCTGTGGCAGTGTGGACCCCTGAAGCGGGACTCTGGTCGGGTGCTTCTGAAGACACCTGGGGGGGGCACCACTTTGTCTTTTAGCCCCATCGTTTTTGTCCCCAAGGAACTTTTCTGGGACTCTGTGGCTGCCAGCCGTGTGCTGATGGCCACGGAGGGCCCAGGCTGGTGGCTGGTGACACCCTGGGAGGCAGGGAGGTGAGCCCGGAAGGAGCTGTGGCTGTCCTGAGGCCAGGTAGAGACAAGCTGGGCTCATGCTTATCCTGTTCCCAGAGACGTGGGTCATCAGAGCAAGAGCAGGGGCAGGAGGGTGACTGTGCAGGGAGACCCCAGGCACCTGGGCCCTGATGTGTCTGCAGGGCACAGAACGAACAGAGGCAGAAGGCCCCGGATGCTCTGCCGTGGCCCGTGGACACACCTGGGCTCCACCCCCAGCTCTGCCACTTGCCAGCCGTGCGACTTTGCCACCTCACCAGTCTCTGCTTGCCTTTCTTTGTAACAGGAATATTAATAGTAACAACCTTATGAGACAGCAATGAGAATTCAATGAGAACACAATTGTGCGCTTAGAGCTGACCCTGAGCAGAGGCACAAATTATGTCTCCTGCATAGCGGCTTAATGTGCCTACCTGAAAAGCTATGCTAATATTTGTTTTGTTTCATTTGTTATTGTCTGAACCCCCTATGGACTGTAAACTCCATGAGGGCAGATTCTTAGTGGGTCTTGTTCACCAATGAATTCCTGGCCTGGTGCTGAGCACATAGAAGGCTCTCAATAAATGTATGGAAGGAAGGAAGGAAGGAAGGAAGGGATAGAGGAAGGGAGGGAGGGAGGGAGGGAGGGAGGAAGGAAGTGAGGAAGGAAGCGAGGAAGGAAGGAAGGGAGAAAGGAAGGGAAGGAGGGAGGAAGGAAGGAAGGAAGGAAAGAAGGAAGGAAGGGAGGGAGGGAGGAAGAAAGGGAGGGAGGGAGGGAGGAAGGGAAGAAGGGAGGACGGGAGGGAGGACATGTGGGTGGTTAGATGGGCAGGTGTTTGAGTGGATGCACTGATGGAAGTGTGGGTGGATGGGTAGATGAATGGACGGCTGGGTAGGTGGCACGGTATAGATGAATGGATTCACAGAAGGCCAATTCACCAAGTGTCAGCTTCACTCTCTGACAGCCTGCGTCTGAAGTCTGACCCTTCTGCTCGTGTCCGGAGTTCTCTTTCCTCTCCCCGCTAGGTGTCCATGGCACAGGCGGGTGTGAACAGTGGGCAAAGCAGACAGCACTCTCTCCACGGGTATTATTTTCAGTTTCCATGCCGCAGAGGTCAGAATGTCAGACAAAGAGAAGGCTTTTCTCTTCTCTCTCAAGGAAAGAATCGGTCACATCTGTGTGGGCGGCGGTGGAGGTGGGCGTTCGTTTGTTTGGTTTAACAGTTATTTGACTCAGACCTCCTGCCAGCGGGAGTGGGTGACCTTTCCTCTGAGCTCCGGGCCCCAAGCCAAGCCCGGGAGGGCCGTTCCCTTGGCCCCCAAGCTCCATCGATGCAGCTATGTCCTGCCGAGTCAATTCCCGCTGACTCCCGTGTTGCCACCAAATGCGTGCAGACGATCCCACAAAGAAAGCAGAGCTCCTCGGGGCCAGAACAAGGAGGGGGAGGTGATAAAACCCCCCCCCCCCCCCGTGCTCGTCGCATTACATTAACTCATTAACCCCTTGGGGTCGGCGGTGTAACAATAACCTGCCCTGAAGTCCCTTCTTTCTGGGTCCACTGGCCTTCGCAGTGGGCTTTTGTCACTCTTCCCCTCGGGACGTGGAGTCTGCTTCTCCACCCTCTTGAACCTCTGATTTGCGCTGCCCAATAGGGTGTGACTCAGGTAGCGCTGGGTGCCTTGTGAGGCTGGGTGTCGTTCCTCTTGCCCTCTTGGAACTCGGGAGCACCGGGCTGCACAGAGAGGCCACGTGGTGGACATCAGAAGGTGGCTCCTTGGGCGGCCAGGCACCAAAAGGCCACCTTGCACTCTCCCGCCCAGCCAACCTCCTGCTATGAAGCCGCCGAGCCAAACTGGCCGAGGGGCGCCTGGGTGGCTCAGTCGGCTGAACGTCCGACTTGGGCTCGGGTCATGATCTCACAGCTTGTGAGTTTGAGCCTCACGTCGGGCTCTGTGCTGACAGCTCGGAGCCCGGAGCCTGCTTCGGATCCGGTGTCTCCCTCTCTCTCTCTCTCTCTCTGCCCCTCCCCTGCTCACACTCTGTCTCTCTCTCTGTCTCATGAATAAATAAATAAATAAATAAATACATGACTATCTAAAAAACGGGCAGAGGAAGCGCAGAAACAATCCAAAGGACCGTGAGACATAAGATGCTGTTTTAAGGCGCATTTGAGAGTGGTTTCCGAGGCAGCAGAGGCTGATGAAAGGTAAGCGTAACACACATAAAATGTTACCCAAGCCTTAGTGGCTCCGCCCGTTCCCGTCCAGGTCTGATGTGCGCGGGGGCGTCTGTTCCTTGCGGTCATTCGGAGACCCCGACCTCTCCTACACGAGGGCCCCAACGTACCCCGAGGAGCCGCCACCGAATCGCTGGGCAGTGAGGAAAGAGAGCACGGAGGTGGCGTGAGAGGCTTAGGCTCAGGTCACTCTGACTCTATTCCATCGGCCAGAACCCACGGCCGTGCCGATGGCGGGAATAGGGAACCGGTGTCTCCCACACGAGCCCGTCCCAGCCCATCCGTGCCAGGCTCTGGACTCACGCCTTGCACTCGGCATCTAGTTAAAGGCTCACAGTCCTTCTGTGGGAGGGGGACTATTCGACACTCGCTCACACACTACACAGCCCCCCAAATTGAGCCAGATGGATAAGACAGGTACGGTTTCTGCTGTCTTCTACCTTACCTTCCAGTGGGGGAACTCAGTTAATAAGGAGATGAATACAGTGATATGGGAGAGTGATACATTCTCTGAACCGTGTATGGGAGGGCGGGTTCGGCAGGAGAGGCGCTCTTTTGGACAGGGGTGGGCAGGAGAGCTGCCAAGACCTTGCTGGAGAGGCTATTAGTTGCCTGTTATCCACCTTCCCCTTCTACCTGGGTAACAGCCATGCTCTGCTCAACAATATTCTTGGCACAGAAGCATGTGTCTTAGCTTTTCTTGCAGATAGGAGCACATGATGGGATTTAAGTCAAAGTTATTAGATGGAGCCTCAAGAAAAATTCCTTAGAAGAAGCAGATTTAACCGGGACGTGAGAGTAGTTTTGCCATTTCTGCCCCCCACCCCCTGCCTATGATGCAGTTGTGATGTCTGGTGCTACAGCAGTCATTTTGGACTATGAGGTAAAATGTTGAAAATGTTAGAGCAGAAAGACATAAGAAGCCTGGTCTTCTGGGAGGATTTGTTGGCTCTGAAAAGGAGCATGCTGAGGGACCAAGGGGTTGCTGCAAAGAGCTCATCCCTTTTGGCTTTAGAATCTAGATCTAGGCTCTGTGATCCCATTGGCTCTCAGCCCCATCTTTTTTTCCCCTGCTGAGTTAGCTGATTTATCTCCTGTCGCTGTCTTAACACCCTCTTATAAAACCCTCTCTGGAGCAGCACTTGGTGAACTGCTTTCCCTGAACCCTCTCCGGGGCCATCTAAGCCAGTGTGAGCTCAGCCCCCTTGCTACCTGCAACCAGCACCAGGCAGATCCAGGCGAAGCCAAGTGAAAAGCAAATGCAAAGTGATTATGGTTAATCAAACCGCACGATATACTTGAACGTTGCTAAGAGAGTAGGTCCTAAATGTTCTCACCACAAAAGAAAAGAAATGGTAATTATGTGACCTGATGGAGGTCTTAGCTAACACGGTAGTAATCTTTTTGTAATACATAAGTGTATCAGATCAATACGTGTGCACCTTAAGCTTACACAACGCCGTGCTGATTGTCCGTCAGTAAAGCTGGGGGTGGCGGGGAACAAACACGAGATCTCTTAAGGGAAAATGATGTCACTGGTGGCTAAGGTGATACAGAAATCGAGAGGATATTTGCCGCAAGGCTGCGTTTTGTGGGGCTGTTGGGGGGGAGGGGCAGTTGTATGCGTTCCTGCCGGTGACAGGATCTGTCGTTTGAATCCCTCTGCCTCCACGTTCGACCCCCTCTTGCCCACGGCCCCCATACTTCCCCCAAATTGTGGGGCTGCGGGAAATCACCCCAGTTGGTCGAAATCCAAGATATTCCCCTCTGAGCTGACAATGAACACTTACACAGAGTAAATGCAGATGACACAGCTCGGGAAGAGACCAGACACAGGTCAGCAGAGTCAGATCTCTGCAGGTCACATGAAGATTCCTTTTACAGGCGCCCGGGTGGCTCAGTCGGTTGAGCGTTCGAATCTTGATTTCGGCTCAAGTCATGATCCCAGGGTCGTGGGATCGAGCCCCGCGTGGGGCTCCGCAATGAGTGTTAAGATTCTCTTTCCCTCCCCCTCTGCCCCTCTTCCCTGCTCTCTCTCTCTCTCTCTCTCTGTAAAAAAGAAAGAAATAAAAAGGGGCGCCTGGGTGGCTCCGTCGGTTGGGCGTCCAACTTCAGCTTAGGTCATTATCTCGAGGTTCGTGAGTTCGAGCTTCGCATCAGGCTCTGTGCGGACAGCTCGGAGCCTGGAGCCTGCTTCGGATTCTGTGTCTCTCCATCTCTCGGCCCCTCCCCTGCTCACGCTCTGTCTCTCTGCTTCTCAAAAATAAATAAACATTTTAAAAGTTTTGAAAGAAAGGATGCTTTTTAAATTCCTATAAAGTCTGCGGCACATGTCTGACCTTTGTCTATATTGTCCACTCCGCCAAGAATAATCTTCCCCCAGCTTTTTACATGACTGGTTCTTCCTCACCCTTGGGATGGCAGGTTAAATGTCACCTCTTCAAGGTTAAAATGTTTCCATGTGAAAAGTTGAACGGGAAGGTTCTTAACAGCATGCATAATAGCCCCAAAGTGGAAGCAACCTAAGTGTCCATTAAATGTGCTATATCCTGGGCGCCTGGGTGGCTCAGTTGGTTAAGTGTCTCTCAGTTTCAGCTCGGGTCATGGCCTCGTAGTTCTTGGGATTGAGCCCCGTGTTGGGCTCTGTGCTGACAGTGTGGAGCCTGCTTGGGATTCTGTCTCTCTCTCTCTCCCTCTCTCTTTGCCCCTCCCCTGCTCATGCTGTCTCTGTCTCTCTCAAAATAAATAAATAAACTTAAAAAAATGTACTTAAAATGGGCTAAATCCATTCCACGGAATATTATTTGGCAATAAAAAGGAGTAACGTACTGACAACATGCTACAATGTGGATAAACCTTGAAAACATTATGCTAAGTGACAGGAACCATTCACAGCTGAGTGAAGTAAGTCAGTGAGAGAAAGACAGCATATGTTTTCACTCATATGTGGAATTTGGGAAACTTAACAGAGGATTACCGGGGAAGGGAAGGGGAAAAATAGTTTCAAACAGAGAGGGAGGCAAACCCATAAGAGACTGTTAAATACAGAGAACAAACTGAGGGTTGATGGGGGGGGGGGCGGGGAGAGGGGAAAATGGGTGATGGGCACCGAGGAGGGCACCTGTGGGGACGAGCACTGGGTGTTGCATGGAAGCGATGAATCATGGGAATCTACCCCCAAAACCAAGAGCACGCTGTGTATACACTGTATGTTAGCCAATTTGACAATGAATTATACATGCACATAAAAAGAAATATTCACAGATGGCCATACATCGTGTGGTTTCATTCATAATAAATGTCCAGAAGAGCAAATTCATAGGGACAGAAAGCAGATTAGTGGTTGCTGGTGGGTCGGGGCAAGGGGAGAACGGGGTGTGACTGCTCATAGGTACAAGATTTCCTTTTGGGGTGATGAAATGTTCCAAAATTTGATTGTCACGATGATTGCACAACCTTACAAATACGTTAAAAACCACCAAATTGAACACGTTAACAGGGTGAATGTTACGGTATGTGGTTTACATCCCAATGAATCTGATGAACAAAAAGGCACCTCCTCCAAGAGGTCTTCTGTGATTCTTCTCTTTGAGGATGGCGCCCCTGATGTCGTTTAACTTGACGTCTGCTTGATTCAGTCCCTCATGCCTTTGGCCACCACTTGTGATTATTTAGTTGGTTTACGTGTATATTGTGCACGCGTCTCTGTGTGTGTGTGTGTGTGTGTGTGAGAGAGAGAGAGAGAGAGAGAGCATGAACATACATGGTTCTGCTCCTTTTTCTTTTAAGATTTTAAAAAATGTTTATTTACTTTTGCTAGAAAAAGACAGAGCATGAGCGGGAAGGGGGGAGGGTGGCGCAGAGAAAGAGGGAGACAGAATCCGAAGCAGGCTCCGGGCTCTGAGCTGTCAGCACGGAGCCCGATGCAGGGCTTGAACTCACAGACCACGAGATCACGACCCCAGCCGAGTCGGATGCTTAACCGACCGAGCCACCCAGGCGCCCCTAGCTGTGCCTCTTTCAGGAGCAAGCTCCGTGAGAAAGGCTACGTCTGCCTGTCAAAGCTGTGTCTTCAGCAGTTGGCATGGGGCTGGTTGTGGACCATTTGTTGGCTGGTTGAACGAGTCCTGGCAAGCTCGAGCTGCAAGGCAACTAGGTGCTCGTCCGATCCTTCTTGTTCATAGATGTGGGGGCTAAATATTGCGGGGGCGAGGGGGGAGCTCATGCGATATCCTGGCTTTCCGCACTCAGTTGCCTTCCAAAGATTTGGAAGCCCAACGAACCAGTGACTCAGTGGTGACTTTGTGATAAATGATGTTGGGGGTCAAGGTTGAGTTAATAGACACTCTCTTCGATGGGAGTAGACAGTATGTGGCCTTATTGTACACAAATGCCACCCGTGTCCCCGTAAGAGCTTTGCCACCGCCAGGCTGCTGTCAGATGCTGCCGCAAGGAATGGGGGCTTCAGTCACTCAGGTCTTGCCGTGGGAGCCGGGTGACAGGATGCTGCAGCCGGGCCATGCCGCATCGTGGCAAATAGCTCCTCGGCGAGCCAGCTGGCTCCCAGCCTGCTGAGCAGTGGGGTCCTTTGTGCCTTGAAGTAATTAATTATGCCATATGGCAAGGAAACACAACAAGATTTATAGCAGAGTCAGCGACAGATGGCCCTGACAGAAAAACACAGATCCGTGCAGAGATGTTGAAATGCTGGCGTCCCAGGCCGTGGGAGATGGTGGTGTGTGTGTGTGTGTGAGAGAGAGAGAGGAGAGAGAAATGCCAGTTGAGAGATCCAGAAGAAAAGTGTGAAAATTCTAGAGAGGCTGTGACTGCTTTCCCTTGGGGCCCCTGCCTGCCTCAGGACTCCCAGGCTCCTGCATTTGGCTCTGAGGAGTGATTCCCATCCCCCACCCGCCAACGCCCACCCTGGACTCCACGCCCCACCAGCATCTTGGATTCAACACACCCAAAGAGAGCTCCCCCTCTCTCCCTGCCCCCCTCCCAGTCTGACTGCTCCCAGTCTCTTTGAGGATGGGGCCCCTGACGTCGTTCAACTTGACCTCTGCTTGATTCAGTCCCTCATCCCATTGGCCACCACTTGTGATTATTTAGTTGGTTTACGTGCATATTGCACACGTGCGTGTGTGTGTGTGAGAGAGAGAGAGAGAGAGAGCATGCACATACCTGGTTCTGCTTCTTTTTTTTTTTTTTTAAAGATTTTTTAAAATGTTTATTTACTTTTGCTAGAAAAAGAGACACGGAGCATGGGGGCGGGGGGGGGGGGTGCGCAATGCCAAATCCTTCTAGGATGCAAATCTGACCAAGTCGCCCTGCTGCCTAACCCCCTCCCGGGGCCTCTTCCCAGGGCCCGGAGGATAAAGTGGAACTTCTCTGCAAGGCACCCAACGCCCTCTTGCATCTTTTAGGTTGACCTCCCATTATTTCTCTCTGCCTCCCACCTACACCATGCCTGCTGTTTTGTGAACTCAGCATCCTATCCCAAGCCTCCGTGTTTTTGTCCATGCTATTCCCTCTCCCTGGAACGCCTTCCCTGCCTGGCTCGCCCAGGAAGGTCCTCATTCATCTCAGCTCACATAGCTCTTCCTCTGTGGTCCCTTCTCTGTTGGATTTAACAGAGTTAATCCTATTCTTTGCGCTGCCACTAAATTTTGAGCATTGCTCATGCATGGTGCTTATCACTTGATTTTGTAAAAAAAAAATTTTAACGTTTATTTATTTTTGAGAGAGACAGAGACAGAGAGAGAGAGAGAGTGGGGGAGGGGCAGAGAGAGAGGGAGACAGAGAACCTGAAGCAGGCTCCAGGCTCTGAGCTGTCAGCACAGAGCCCGAAGCGGGGTTCAAACTCACAGACTGTGAGATCATGACCTGAGCTGATGTCAGACACTCAACCGACTGGGCCACCCAGGCAACCCTGATTTTTATACATGTGACTCAAATTCCTTGCTTGTTATCTCTTTATCCCTGAGCATAATAAAATGCCTGGTGCATGTATGTGCTCTTAGGCTTCTCCGCGTTTGGGGGTCCAGCATAATATATATTGCATGCTAGAAAGATAAAAGAGTAGAGAGGAATCTAACTCTCTGGCCAGGGATGGCAGTCAAAGTAGAACTTAATGGACTTTCTTCCTCGATGTTGGCTATGGGATCGACTACAATGATATTCCAACTCAAGGCTTCCCTGGACCCACACCCCTTGTAATGAGACTTTGGAGGGCCCTCCAACCAAGAGGCAGAATCTATTTTCCCACGACTTGGATCTGGGCACCCTTGTGGTCTACTCTGACCAGGAGATTGAGACAGAAGTGATGGTACCCAAGTTCTGACTCGGGCCTCAAGACAACTTACAGGATTTTCTTCTCAGTCTCTTGGAAACCGGACCAGCTGCCACGTAATTAAAGCCCAGGCAAACCTGCTGGGGTTTGAGAGACGTATATAAGTCGAGATGCGCTGTCCCAACCAAAGCCATTCTGGGCCAACCAAATCTAGCCAATCTGCTACCCAGTTTAGCCAGTCACTGCCCAGCGAAACATAACCATCTGGTAGACCCACAGACTTGTGAGCTGAATAAACCCTTGTTGTTCCAAGACATTGATTTTGCGGGATGGTTTGTTACACAGCAATAGCTAACTAACACATACTCCAACATGAACAGAGATTCATCATGCTGTTACTGATTTGCAAACTGTGGATCTTGCTTGGAAAGAAGTTTGCAACAGGGCAGTAGAGTTAGGACTTGTAAATTTCTTACTGGTAAAGTGGGAAGGAGAGAGAGAGAGAGAGAGAGAGGGAGAGAGAGGCCAAGAGAGCGCACAGAGCCTCTACTGATTTTGCCCATCTCATCAAGTTATGGATCTCTGGGTTGGTTAGAACTTTAAACACCAACTTGCCCAGTGTTTCTCAAACTGGATTTGACAGGACATTAGTTCTTTGGGGTGTTAGTTGATGTTTCTAAGGAGGAAAAAGGAAGATATTTTGGTCTAATACCTTTGGAAAGTACTGGCTTAATGAAAGCCTACACAGTCAAGGCTCCTCGACTCAATGCCTTGTTGGTACCTTTGATATGTTCACTGCGAGTTTGAGAAGAACTTAGTGACCAGCATCTCTCCAGCGGATTTGACCAGAGTCTTTTTCATGGGACACATTTTGGGGAAAGCTGAACTGGTGTCCACAGCCAAGCTAGGACATTCTTGAAAAGTGATCTGTCAGTTTTCATCTGGGAAATGTCTACAAACGATTGGTAGGAGCTTCTTCCTTGTGTTAACAGCTGGACCTCTAAGCTTACATTCTTTGGTCATACAGAACACACCTAATCTTCTCTTACAAGTGTTTCCTCTATCACATTTCACAAAACTAGCTTTTTTTTTTAAATTAAAAAAAATTTTTTTGATGTTTTTATTTATTTCTGAGACAGAGAGAGACAGAGCATGAGCAGGGGAGGGGCAGAGAGAGAGACACACACACAGAATCTGAAGCGGGCTCCAGGCTCTGAGTTGTTGGCACAGAGCCCGACGCGGGGCTCGAACTCACGAGCTGTGAGATCATGACCTGAGCTGAAGTCGGTCGCCCAACCGACCGAGCCACCCAGGTGCCCCCACAAAAATAGCTTTGAGTTCCTTCCATCTACCTGGAACCTCTTTTGCTGTCCTTTATAATTTGAGGAGAATCAGAACAAAATTCAGTATTCCAAGCATGGCATCATCCCCTCCCTCATTTAGACCCTATACCTCTGTTAACTTGGCCTTGAGAAGTTTTCGCTTTTACCTCCATAGCAGTGCGGTCCTGACTTGCATTGAGTTTGGTCTGACCAAAGTCCCACCTATTTTACTCATACATAGGAGCTTCTGCAAAATCCACTTGTACACATGCAATTTTTAAGACCTAAGTATAAAGCTTTATGTTTATCCCTTATAAATGTCACCTTCTAAGATTTGCCTCCTCACTCCTGTTTGGATCCTGACTCTGAAATCGTTCATATTCCCAGTCCCTTCTAGAACTCTGTCTACATCACAAGGTTTCGCGTAAGGCCTTTGGAATGGATGTGCGAGATTTTTGCCACCCAGCAATACTTCTAGTAACAGCAGCATGACCTTGGTCTTGGAAATCCCCTCCTCATTTCTCCTATAATAACCTCAGGTGGAGGTGACTACACCACCATTCCGGGATGAGCATGTGACCAAGGTCTGGCCAATGAGAGTGTAGGACTCCTCCCCCATCACTGATTGGTTACTGGATGGACGTACGATGAACGATGAACGTCACTGAAAGCTTGATTCCTCAGCCTAGGCCGGAGGGGCCTTGACGGGGGAGGGAAGTGCTTCCTTTTCCACCAGGCTCGGGGTAACAGAATGCAAATCTGGAGCTGCTGACAACTGTCTGACCATCCCACAGGGGACCTGTCTGAAGGTGAAGCCACACAGTGGCTTCCAGGAGAGGTGAAAGTAGGGAGGGAGTTAGGACCTTGTGGCATTCTTTGACCAGTCAATGCCCAGTGAAGGCAGCGCGGCTACTAGGGCAAGTTCGGAAACTTGTCCAGTGTTGCTGGCTGTCTCAAGGACGTGGACCCACTGGAACTCTTTGGAAAACACTCTGGCACTTTCTATGAAAGCTGAACATATACACCCTCCCCCCCTGATCCTGCGATTTCACTCTTAAAGTACATACCCAACAGAAATGCCTATGGACGTTCACCAAAGACCTCCGCAAGTATCTTTACGGCAGCTTTGTCCTCCAGTAGCTTAAAAAAGGAACAAATCATATGCCCCCGAGGAGCAGAATGGGTCATAACACCGCGGTGTTTTCATACCACGGAATACCGTGCAAACATAAATAGGAACCAATGACTGCTTGACCCGCAATGAACGTGAATCACACAAACATTTTCTCTGGCTGCTTTCGAATTTTTTTCTTTGCCTTTGACTTGCAGAAATTTAATTGTGATGTGTCTTTGGTTCACTCAAAACTTTTTTTTAACGTTTATTTTTTATTTTATTTTTTTTTTGGGAGACAGAGCATGAGGAGGGGAGGGGCAGAGAGAGAGAGGGAGACACAGAATCCCAAGCAGGATCCAGGCTCCAAGCTGGTAGCACAGAGCCCAACGCGGGGCTCGAACTCACCAACCACGAGATCACCACCTGAGCAGAAGTTGGATTCTTAACCGACTGAGCCACCTAAGCGCCCCCCCCCCTTTTTTTGAAGAGAAAGAGAGAACACCCCTGAGCATGTGAGTGGGGGAGAAGCAGAAGGAGAGGGAGAGAGAATCTTAAGCAGGCAGCATGCTCAGCGGGGAGCCTGACATGGGACGGGCTCAATGACATGACCCTGGGATCATGACCTGAGCTGAAATCAAGAGTCTGAGACTTAACCAACTGAGCCCCGCAAGTATGAGATATTTTGTCAGCGTCCCATAGGTCCTAAGTCTCTGTTTATTTTTTCCCAGTCTGTTTTCTCCCTGTGGTTCAGACTGGGTCACGTCTTTTATGCTGTATTTCAGTTCACTGATATTCTTTTCTCCTGTCCCCTTCATTCTGCTATTAGCCGGCCCACTGAGTTCTTTAATTCGGTTATTCTATTTTTCAGTTCTAAAATTTCCATGTGTTTCTTTTTTTACATCTTCCATTTCTTTGCCGAGATGCCCTAGTTCTTTGTTGAGGATTTCTATTTTTTTCGCTTGTTTCCAGCATATCCGTAATCGCGCATGGAATCATTTGCATCGCGGCCTCTATAAAATCATCGTGGGGTCATTCCAGCGGGTCTCTCGTCATCTTGGTGTTGACACCCTAGCGGTTGTCTTTTTTTCATTCAGTTTGAGGTCTTTCTGGTTCTTTCTATGACAAGTTATTTTTTTAATTAAAAAAATTTTTTTTAGTGTTTATTTTTGAGAGAGAGACACACACACACACAGAGCATGAGCGGGGGAAGGGCAGAGAGAGAGGGAGGCACAGAATCTGAAGCAGGCTCCAGGCTCTGAGCTGTTAGCACAGAGCCCCATGCAGGGCTCGAACCCACAAACCGTGAGATCATGACCTGAGCCAAAGTCAGATGCTTAAACTGACTGAGCCTTTCAGGCGCCCCGACAAATGATTTTTGATTGAAGCCTAGACGTTTTGTACATGTTATGAGGCTCTGAATTTTATTCGAACCTTTGGTTTCAGCTGGCTTTTTCTGACACATCCCTGGCAGGGCGTGTGGTAGAGATGTCACCCGGTTCGAGCCCCAAGTCAGGTTCTGTGCTAACAAACAGCTCGGAACCTGGAGCCTGCTTCGGATTCTGCGTGTCCCTCTCTCTCTGCCCCTCCCCTGCTTATGCTCTGCCTCTCTCTGTCTCTCAAAAATAAATAAATGTTAAAAAAAATTTTTTTTAAGTCTCTTGTCCTGCGAGGCAGGTTTTGGTTGGAACGTTGGTTTTTTTTGTTTGTTTTTGTTGTTGTTGTTGTTGTTTTTTTTTTTTTTTTTGTCTGCATCTGTTGGTTGGTTCCTGAGTCGCCTTCTTCTTCAGCTCCAACTCTCGGATATTTGAAGCCGGGAGAAGTCTCCAACTGCTCACTGATGCATCCCTCCCCAAGTCTTAAGGTCCTTTGCTTGTCTGTCTTCTTCCCTCTGCCTTTCAAAGCCTTCTTATGTTTGTTTTATATATAACATCCAGGGTTTCTAGTTGTACTTGATGGGAGGACTAGGAAAAAGGACATATATCGCATCTTCCCAGAAGCAGAAGTCTTCATTTCCATTATTTTAAAATAAGAAAGTTATGGGGCGCCTGGGTGGCTCCGTCGGTTCAAGGTCCGACTCTCGATTTTGAATCAGGTCATCATCTGACAGTCATGAGACAGAGCCCCACGTCAGTCTCCACGTGAAGCCTGCTTAAGATTCTCTCTCTCCCTCTCTCTCTGTATGCCCTGCCCCTCTCAAAGAAAAACGCTCTATCCAGCATTTTGTTTAAAATGTCACGTTGAACTTTGGAGACAGAAATACAATTTTTTTTTCTGTATAAACACATCAACGTACATCGAGAGATGCTTACATTTCATGGCATTTGGGTATGAAAAGCCAAGACCGGGAAGTGATACTTAGGAACTTTCTGTGGGACATGCTTGTAGGTAGGACCATACCTATGTAGCCATGACTCTAATATGTTAAATATATAGTAACTCTGTTGACAATATCATCTCACATCTGTTGGCTCTGCAAGCTTTTATTTACTTCATTATATCTTCGAGTGGCGTTGGATGTGAACGTTTAAGTATTGACATGTGTATTTTTTTATTATTATATGTGTTTTGTTACTGAAGTGTAGCTGACACCCAATGTTAGTTTCAGGTGCATGACATATTGACGGCACAACTCTATACATTGCTCAGTGCTCACTCCATGGTTACAATATTGTTGACTATATCCCCTCTGTGGTCCTTCTCATCTCTGTGATTTATTTTACCTCCAGAAGTTTGCACCTCTTAATCCCCTGCGCCTATTCTGCCCATCCCACCACACCTCTTCCCTCTGGCAACCGCCAGTGTGTTCTCTGTATTTATGAGTCTGCTTCTTTGTTTGTTCATTTATTTTGTTTTTTAGATTCCCCATATAAGTGAGATTATACGGTATTTGTTTTTCTCTGATGTTTCACTTAATGTAATGCCTGCTAGGCCCATCTATGTTGTTGTAAACGCCCAGATTTCATTCTTACTTTATGGCTGTGTAATATTCCACTGTATGTATAGACCACATCTTTATCCGCCCATCTATGAACGGACACTTGGGCTGCTTCCTTGCATTGGCTGTCGTAAATAATGCTGCAGTAAACATAGGGGTGCATATATCTTTTTGAATTAGTGTTTCCATGTTCTTTGAGTAGGTACCCAGTAATGGAATTACTGGGTCAAAACAGTGGGGTACTGGCACGAAAATAGACACAGAGCTCAACGGAACAGGATGGAGAGCCCAGAAATAAAACCCATGCTTATATGATCAATGAATCTGTGACAAGGGAGGCAATAATATCCAATGGGAAAAAAGGGAGTCTTTTCAACGAATGGTGTTGGAAAAACTGGACAGCTATGTGCAAAAGAATGAAACTGGGCCGCTTTTGCACATTGTACACAAAATGAAATTCAAAATGGATTAAAGGCCCAAATGTAAGACTTGAAACCATAGAACTCCCGCACAGGCAGTGATCTCTTCGATATAAGCCTCAGCAACAAATTTATGACCCCTCGGGCAAGGGCAACAAAAGCAAAAATAAACTGTTGGGACTACCCCAAGGTAAAAAGCTTTTGCGCAGTGAGAGAAACCATCAACAAAATGAAAAAGCAAACTACAGAATGGGAGGATACTTTTGCAAATGGTATATCTGATAAAGGGTTAATATCCAACATATATCAAGAACGTATACAACTCAATGCCCCCAACACCAAATAATCCAATTAAAAGAGGGCAGAGGACCTGAAGAACCTTTTCCCCAAAGACATCCAGATGGCCAACAGACATGTGCGAAGATGTTCAACATCACTCATCATCAGGGAAATGCAAATCAAAACCACAATGGGATATTACCTCACACCTGTCAGAATGGTTAGTATCAAAAACACAAGAGATATCGAGTGTTGGCAAGGATGTGGAAAAAAGAAACTCTCATGTGTGCTGTTGGTGGGAATGCAAACTGGTGCAGCCACTGTGGAAAACAGTATGGAGTTTCCTCAAAAAGTTAAAAACAGAACTACCCTGCAGTTCAGTAATTCCACTACTGGGTATTTGCCCAAAGAAATGGACCTTTGTGTTTTTATTATAAGACTATTCTGTTTTCTTTCCTTGGTAATGCAGACAGGACACTCTATTGATTTTCTATTAAACTCTGTGATGGGTGGATTATATTATCTGTGAATTTCATTTCAGAATTGTAAAGGCAGCATGACAGATCATTTGTTATAAAAAGATGTTGGACCTAATAGTGTTGATACACCTTGATCAAACTAGACCTGAGTGTGTACCATCCCAACCTCTTAGCCACTATACTGACAGTTTGAAATTAAATGGACTCTTCCATTTCATGAACCGATAAATGTATTTTTAAAAGCTAATTAGAGCTGGTATTTTTTTTTTTCCTACATCCCGACTCATACAATGATAGATGGCTTCTTCTCATCGCTTTCCATTTCCATGGTCTTTCTGCTCTCATGGTCAAGACCGTGAGCTTTTTGAAAGCAAAAATGGCATCTTTTCCAGCTTATGACTTTCCCCTTATTGTAGCCAGAAGGTGTGGTGAGGATTAAAGTTTGTTGACCACCTCTTTTGTGTTCAAGGTCTGAGCACAGTCACATCCATGACATCTATTGGGTGGCCACCTGTGCCAGGGACTGTTCTGAGTGCTTCGTAGGTATGACCTCCCCTGAGTATCATGACAGTCCTTTACAGAAGTGTTATCACTCTGGTCTTGCAGACGTGGGAAAGGAGGTCTGAGAAAATGCTTGTCCCAAGTTGTTTCAGGCAAGAAACGACGTCAAGGTTCAACCCCGGGTCTGTGGGACTCGGCGGATAGTGATCATACAATTCTACACATCAGCAGTCACCATCTATCACGATATGATGTTATTGCAATATTATTGACTGTATTCCCTAGGCTGGACTTTTCATCCCTGTGACTTTTTCATTTTATAAGTGGAAGTCTGTACCTCTTAACCCCCCTTCATCTATTTCGTCTGTGCCCCTACCCACCTCCCCTCCGGCCACCCTCAGTTTGTTCTAGTGAGAGGGAGGCAGTACAGGTAGGGATTAGGAGAATGGGCAAATCATTTCACCTTTCTGAGCCTCAGTTTTCCCACCTCTGAAATGGGCTCATAATGGTAGCTTCATCTTGAAGTGGTTGTGGAGATTTAATGGGACAGTGCATGTCAATCGTTTAGCATAGTACTGATATTTACAGGACACAAATACATGTTAATTTCCTCCCTTTGTTCATTTCCGATGGGAAATTTTACTCCATTGTGGTTCAGTGAATGGCCCTGGAGATGTCACTTAGACTCAGGTATATCTAATTCTAAAACCAAAATTATATAATATTTTTTTTAAAACCTAGAACTGTATCCTTCCCCCACAAACATGTGTGATGAAAATCCTGCCCCACACCCTACCCCCACCCCACCCCACCCCTGCTCCTGGGGCACTTTAATGTGCACCAACCGTTTCATCTTTGAGTAGATAGTGTTTCCTGTTTTTTTTTGTTTTTTTGTTTTTTTTTTCTCACTGTTCCTTAGGTTGTTACAATCAGATACTAAGATGCAGTTTTGAATAGTCCCTGGGAGACCAGGGGAGAGAAAAGATTCTGGTCCCTGAAGAGAACAGACTGGAGATGCCTCACATCCACCAGTCACATGGCTCCAGCCTGGCTCGGGGCTGATGGTCCCAGCCATAGGGGCTGTTGTACTTGCTCCTAAACTGCTTTTTGTTTGTTTGTTTCTTACTTATTTTTGAGAGCGAGAGAGAGCACAAGCAGAGGAGGGGCAGAGAGGGAAAGGGACAATAGGGAGTCCAATATGGGGCTCGAACTTGCACACTGTAAGATCATGACTTGAGCCAAAGTCAGACACCTAAACTGAGCCACCCAGGCACCCCTGAACTGGGTTTGAATCCCGACTCCTCCACTTACTAACTTGGCCGTGTGACTGCCTCTGTGAGCCTCAGTTTCCCCATCTGTAAAATGAGTCTTGATGGTGTGGCTCATAGGGTTCTTGATGGTGTGGCTCATAGGTTACACCACCTAATGGGATGGATGTGCCAGGCAGTGGGAGACGTGAGCCCGCAAGAGGTAGGGAATGGGAAGGGTCTGCTTTCCAAGACCACTCCTGGCTCTGTGCCCAGGTGCCACTCTCATCTGACATGGCCCCTCCCCAACTCCCTGAGCCCTGCCGGTCCCTGCAGTTCCCTCTGCTTTTCAGTGCCCACAAGCTTCTCGAACGATGACATTAGAGGACAGGTGCCACCCCACACTCTATGGAGGGTCAGTGGATCTCTCCAGGGTGGTTGTAAGTTTCTGGAGGCATCAACGGGTGCAGGTCTCCCAGGTCTGGATCACACACGGCCCTTCATGCCATGGGTGGCTCAATAAATATCATTTCCCAGGTGACTTACAAGACAATGAGGTAAGTTACAAGAACGTTAACAATGGTCATCACAGCAATGACCCAAGAATAACTAATTATCAATTTGCAGCTTCCGTAGTAGGCTCTGTCAACAGCAGCTGAGCTCTGGGGTAGGAACCATTGCAATCGATTCCATACGGCAAAAGAAGAAACTGAAGTCCGCAGAAGTCACACGACCCATGAAATGGGAATGTGATCCGAGTTCTTAACTGACCTGAGCCTCTTGGACTGGCAATTAAACATGAAAAGGGGGGGGGGCGGGGGCACCTGGGTGGCTCAGTCAGTTGAATATCCCAATCTTTTTAAAATCTTTATTTATTTTTGAGAGAGTGACAGAGCGCAAGCGGGGGGAGGGGTAGAGGCAGAGGGAGACACAGAATCCAAAGCGGGCTCCAGGCTCTGAGGTGTCAGCACAGAGCCCATGCGGGGTTTGAACCCACGAACCACGAGATCATGACCTGAGCCGAAGTCAGACGCTCAACCAGCTGAGCCACCCAGGCGCCCCTGAACATCCCAGTCTTGAGTTTGGCTTAGGTCAAGCCCCATGTGGGGCTCTGCACTGAGTGTGGAGCCTGCTTAAGATTCTCGCGGGGTGCCTGGGTGGCGCTGTCGGTTGAGCGTCCAACTTCAGCCAGGTCACGATCTCGCGGTCCGTGAGTTCGAGCCCCGCGTCAGGCTCTGGGCTGATGGCTCGGAGCCTGGAGCCTGCTTCCGATTCTGTGTCTCCCTCTCTCTCTGCCCCTCCCCCGTTCATGCTCTGTCTCTCTCTGTCCCAAAAATAAATAAAAAACGTTGAAAAAAAATAAAAAAAAAAAAGATTCTCTCCCTCTGACCCTGTCCTTTGCAACGCACATGCACACGCTCTCTCTCTCAAAACGAACAAACAAACAAGAAGAACAACATTTCTGAATCTCTTTACCTGGAGGTAGTTACTATTAACACGTTGGAGTGTATCTTTCCAATATATACACTATACAAATAGAACAAGTATGTGTAGCATTTATATATTCATATAATGCACATATATGTATATGCATGTTGTAATCAAGAATTTGGTTGGCCTTTGTCCCTTCCTAGGACAGAGTTCTAAACTCTTGGAATTTCCCAGGTGATAGGATTGTCTTTGTTAATCATGGTAGGACCTCAGGACCACGCTCAGTTTACCTGGTCAGTCCCTAGATGGTTTCAGCAGGGGGCTGGTCAGGCTGGAAAGACCAACCCCATGATTAGAAGGTTGGGCCTTTGAGGGGTGTCTGGGCGGCTCAATGGGTTGAGGGTCCAACTTCGGCTCAGGTCATGATCTCATGGTTCGTGAGTTGGAACCCCATGTCGTGCTCCCTGCTGTCAGTGCAGAGCCCCCTTCAGATCCTCTGTCCCCTCTCTCTCTCTGCCCCTCCTCTACTCACACTGTCTCAAAAATAAACATTAAAAAAAAAAGAAAAGAAAAGACGGTTGAGGCTTTGAGCCAGGTGCTATTAGCCCAACGGTACAATCATGCCTACATAACAGAGCCCCAGTGAAAAACTCTGGCTCTGAGGCTTGGGTGAACATCCTAGTTGGTGAATACATCAGGTGGCCCTGGGACCTCATCTTACCATGATTACCTCTTTGAGGTCCTGCCTCCAAAGAATGTGTGAATCCAAACTCAGCCTGTCACACTGTCTTGACAAACAAAAGATGCTTCAACGCCCAAAAGGACAGAGGGTATGGCCATCAATGGAGGACAGCGGAGAAGAAGAGTGCTTCTAATTCCTCCCACAACACCCAAGAACCCCCCGATCCCAAAGTCCCCAGTTAGCCCTGGGTTACGGGAGGCAGTGCACCTGTCCTTCCTCCCTCTCTTCCCTGGCACCCCCTGAGTCACCATCTGAATCCTGCTTTCCTTGAAGGTGGCAGGTCACCTTGGCGATCAGAAATCCTGCTGGCTGGATTCAGTTCAAGTTCACTTGCGTCCCCTGACCGGCCAGAACCCATCCATCCGTGCTGAAGTACTCGGCCGATAACAGCCAAGGGGATGAGGCCAGCACAGGAAAATAGATTGCTAACAGGCTGGTTTGCTTGGCCTCCAACTCCGGATAAGATACGAGCAGGGACGTAAAATAAATGGAGACGTGGCTGGGTCGTTTCATCCTCCCCAGGGGCCTTGCTGCTTCTAGTGGAGGGTCCTTGGAGCTGTGACTTCACAAACTGCAGGCCAAAAAAAAAAAAAAAAAAAAAAAAAGTAAACTGTGCACTCACAAACTCCTAAAACTATTGTCCAGTGATCTTGAAAAAATGAATGTCCTGTGACATGTTAACATGATTTTCATGATTGAGGTGTTGGATATAGGTTCTGTATATACTTATTTATATAGAAGCCAACCCAGACTGGGAAATAATATTTTTAATTTTTCACATCTCTGGCAACACATTGACCGAGCTGTTTCTATGTACTTCACAAAGGTAGAGAGAAATTTCTTTCCACTGGAGAGATAAATGGGTAAGTAATAAGAGACTAGAGGAGGAAAATCTTATAAAACGACTCCCTGTTGTTTAATAATTCCTCTTGGTTTGTTTTTTGTATTTTGGGGTATTTTAAGAGTCCAAGGATTCAAGAATGAATCCTAAAACCATCACCCAGGCCCCCTTCTCAAAACTCCGGCAGCATATTCGGTCCGGACGCCTTAAAGATTAAGGCTGAGATAACCATCTCCAATTCTAATTGGTAAGGAGGGACAGTGAAAACTCATTCAGCTCAAGCCTGGAAACTCCTGAGGTTCTACTGAGGATGAGGAAGATCTTTAAGCAGATCTGTGGCTCTTAATACTTGCTGGGGTCCCTGGTCTCTTGAGAATTTGTTGAAAGGTGTGTGTACCCTCTCTCCAGAAAAGTGAGTACACAGCATAAAATGGTCACACAATATAGGATATATAGCGTAGGTGTATCGGTCAGCTATGGCCGCATAACAAATCATACCTAAACCCAATGGCTGACAACAAGCAGGTCTTTCTTGCTCATGTGATTGGCATGTATATGGGTTGGCTGGGGCATTTTGGTTGCAGATTATGGGTTGGCTGTGCTTGGATCCAGACTTTGGGACCATTCAGCTCAACTTCATGTGTCCAATTCTGGAGCCCAGGCTGGAAAGGCAACCTGCCTTGTGGAGCATGGTTTTTTATTTTTATTTTTATTTTTATTATTTTTATTTTTATTTTTATTTTTATCTTTTGTGGTGATGGTGGACACTTAGGAGGTAAGCCATGCCACACAAACTTGTTTTGAGGTTCTATACCTCCCGTCTGTGCACATTTCCTTGGCCGAAGTAAACCAAAAGGTCTAAAAAATTCACTGGGGCCAACACTTCCCCAAAGAGGAGAAGAAAGGGGGTGGGCATGTGTTGAACAATACTCCAGTTTATTATCAATAGGTCGTGGACTCTTGGAAAGCTGTCCAGGGATCACTGGATTGGAACCTGAGTCTTGTGTGGTTAATTCCCAAACCTCAGCAAACATAGAAATCATCAGGCTCAAAATGCAGAAATGTGGGGCACCTGGGTGGCTCAGTCAGTTAAGCGTCTGACTTTGGCTCAAGTCATGATCTCACAGCTCTTGAATTCGAGCCCCGCGTCGGGCTCTGTGCTGACAGCTCAGAGCCTGGGGGCTGCTTCCGATTCTGTGTCTCTCTCTGCCCCTCCCCTGCTCGCACTCTGTCTGTCTCTCTCTCTCTCAAAGGTAAATAAATGTTAAACAACGAATTTTAAAAAATGCTTTAACACCAAAGTGGTTCAAAATGCAGACCGGATGCTATCCTCCCCCAGAGATCCTGATTCAGTGGATCTGGGTGGGTCCTGGGAATCTGCAGTTTAAACGGTCACTCCCTGGGGCGATTGTGATGCTGACGCTGATCTAGGGGCCTTACTTCCAGAATCAGTCCCACTTAGTGGGCTCAGGACTCAGAGAGATGAGTTCAGAGTCCAGTTCTGCCCTAGCTGTGAGCTTTGGGTGAGTAGTTTTGCTTTCCAGAGCCTTGGTTTTCTCCTCGGAGAAATGGAGTAATACTTCTCAGAGGGCTATCGCGGGACTTCAGAGATGAAGTTGGTAAAACAACTAGCATAGTGCCAAAGGCTAGTTTACTGCTACATCACCATCCTCTGGTGTCATCCTCCTCCCCCTCCCCTCTCCTCCTCCTCTCCCTCTCCTCCTCCCTCTCCCTCTCCCCCTCCCCTCCCCCTCCCCTCCCCCTCCCCTCCCCTCCCCTCCCCTCCCTCTCTCCCCTCCCTCTCCCCTCCCCTCCTCCTCCCCCTCTCTCTCCCCTCCCCCTCGCTCCTCCCCCTCCCTCTCCCCTCCCCCTCCCCATCCCTCTCCTCCTCCCCCTCCCCTCCCTCGCCTCCCCTCCCTCTCCTCTTCCCCCTCCTCCTCCCCGCTCCTTTAATTTTTTGCCTGAAAACCCACGGTGGGAAACTCTCGCTGGTGGCCTCATTCATGTCCACGTTTAATGTTATCTACCCCATCAGGCAATGTCCCGGACTCCTGACCCCAAGTCGGTGATGGAGATCCCCCTTCAGAACCAGGCAGACCAAAGCCTCTGAAGGCCTCCGGGTTGAGAGTGATCGATTTAAGATCTGTGAACAGTGGCCGAACGGGGTTCCGTGCACGTCGCAGAAGGAAACAATGTAGGTAATGATTTACTGCAGTTCCCAGCTCAAACTTTTTCTTCCGTTTCCTCTCTTACCGTCGTTGGCTCCGTATTTCTATTTCTTGCTGCTCAGTTTCCCTTCCCTCCCACTTATGTTTCTCTCTCTCTCTCTTTTTCACTCTCTTTTCTCTATTCCCTTCTCCTGTTTTCAGAAGCCCCGCCCTCCTTAACATTCTCTGCCCTGTCCCTCCTCCACGAGTGCTGTGGCTGATGCCTGGTCCCTGGTGGGTGTTTGATGAACGTCTGAGAGAAGGAGTAAGTGAATGAAAGGAAAGGCTCCCCATCCCTACCCACCCATCCGACATCCAGTTTTCCTCCCTTGAGCTTCCAGCGCCTCCCCGGTCAGTGGCTGGGGGGGGGGGGGGTCCATCTCCTGGTGAATAGAGCATATTGATTAGTTGAGTGAACCACAACCGCATCCCCTTCTAAAGCAGAGGCAGGATCTCCATCTCTTGCCTTGAAAACAATTTTTTTAAATGTGTTATTATTTATTTTTGAGAGAGAGACGCAGAGCATGAGCGGGGGAGGGACGGAGAGAGAGGGAGGCACAGAATCCAAAGCAGGCTCCAGGCTCTGAGCTGCCGGCACACAGCCCGACGCGGGGCTCGAACCCACGGACCGTGAGATCGTGACCCGAGCTGAAGTCGGATGCTTAAGCGACTGAGCCCCCCAGGCGCCCCTCAATCTCTTGCCTTTTAGAAATGCCATCTGCAGCCCGGAACAAATGCTCACAGCTTGCCCTCCCCCCCCCCCCAGAAGTTTTCTTGCCGGAGTTGAGTCTTTGTCCAAATTTTGAACTCCTTTTCTTTTTATCTCCCCACCTGTTGAAAACGCCATTGCTAATCTCCCTGTCCCCTTTCCCACCCCGACCTCGATAAAAGCCGGCACGTCCCTTTCTGTCTCCACTGCCTTCCAGTCTGGGGCTGGCAGACTTCTGTAAAGGGTCAGGTTCGGTGGGCCATTTGGTCTGTGGCAGGAGAACAGCCGCAGACAAGCTGTAAATGAACACGCATGGCTCTGTTCCCATAAAACTTTGTGTATAAAAACAGCAGGTGGGAGGCGCCTGGGTGGCTCCATCAGTTAAGCATCTGACTTCGGCTCAGGTCATGATCTGGCATTTGTGCGTTCAAGCCCCACGTCAGGCTCTGTGCGCGCAGCTCAGAGCCTCCAGGCTGTTTGGATTCTGTGTCTCCCTCTCTCCCTGCCCCTCCCCTGCTTGCACTCTGTCTCTCAAAAAAAAAAAAAAAAAAAAAAAAAAGAGAGGAACAAAAACAAACCAACAAAACCTTGATTTGGGCTTAGGTCATGCTCTCACGGTTCCTGAGTTCAAGCCCCACATCGGGTTCTGCCGTGACAGTGAGAAGCCAGCTTGGGATTCTCTCTCTCTGCCCCTCCCCCGCTCTCTCTCTGTCTCTCAAAATAATATATAAGTACATAAATAAATAAAGTTAGAAAAAAAACCAAACAGCAGCTGCCCCCCCCCCCCCGCCGCTGGAGTCTATAGCATATTTAGGTTTGTACTGAAGCTTCTGCCCTGCCACTTCCTAGCTCTGTGACCGTGGCCCCATGCATTGCATATTGAATTTCACTTATTCTCCTGTAAAATGGGGTCGGGCGGATTCATGGATGCATATCTGGGGGTGCTTATCAGGAGATTTGGCAAATACTCCATAAGTGCTACTTGTCACTTAGAATTTTGACTCCTGGATAATGATTTAGACAGCCTTTACGGGGCAACTACCGTGTTCAGATTTTGCTTTTTACAGCGATTCAGAGTGTTAGGGCTGGAAGGCCTTTAGAGATGTAATCAAGAGGTTGAAAACTGGCAAAAGTGTTCCCAGATCCTACTCACGGAGGATTCTTTTCCTGTATCAGCTGTGTGACTCTGGGCAAGTTACTGAACATCTCTGTGCCTCAGTTTCCTCATTTGTAAACGGAGATGGGACCTACTTCACCGGACTGCCATGAGAAACACGAAGCTAATATATGGAAAGTGTTTAGGATAAGCGCCTGGGATGCTAAGTGTCCAACGGTATTATTATTACTATTATTTACACGATCATTGATATTGTTACCAGTTTTCTTTCCTGTGGGGCATACACACTCTGGTTTCCCTAAATTCTTTTACCTGCCATGCTTCTGAAGTCATTTGACTTGTCCGCCCCTGCTGAGGCCCAACACCTATATTTCATAGACGGGAAGTCTGAGGCCCGGATCCGAACGGGAGTGAGTTGGCCAAATCCCCGCAACAAATCAAGGACAAAACTCATTTAAATTTTTTTTTTTCAACGTTTATTTATTTTGGGACAGAGAGAGACAGAGCATGAACGGGGGAGGGGCAGAGAGAGAGGGAGACACAGAATCGGAAACAGGCTCCAGGCTCCGAGCCATCAGCCCAGAGCCTGACGCGGGGCTCGAACTCATGGACCGCGAGATCGTGACCTGGCTGAAGTCGGACGCTTAACCGACTGCGCCACCCAGGCGCCCCAAGGACAAAACTCATTTAGATTCGTAGTATTTACTCCCTAACTGTAGGGTGCACTCAGCTCTTCTCAGCCACAAGCCGCACACCGTTCCAGCTGAAATCCCCCTTCCTTGAATATTTCCACTGGTTACCAAGGAGCCCAAGACTACTTCTCTCAAAACCACTCCGACCCAAAGGCTGAAAGGTATAAAAGAGGCCTGCAGCCACTTTGGCTGGGAGAGAATCCAGCTGAGGTCCATCTCGACCCACATGCACTTAACTGGGGCTCACAGAGTTTGACAGAACATAATTTAAGGGGCAGGGAGTCATGCTAAAAGGAAAATTCATGTTGCTTAATTGCATTCCCAGGAAGGGTCTGGAGAGAGCCTTCCAGAGAGAGTCTGACTTATTACCGAACTATTTCTGCCAGAAAGTCATTGAATGTCTGCCATAGATTAAAAGTCAATCATGGGGGAGTGAGAAGGGCATCCCTGTGGTCACAGGAAAACCAATAAACCGATTTGATCTCAACTAAGGGGCAGAGACAGGAGTCGTCTTAACATTACAAGGACCGTTAAACAAAACAAAACAAAACAAAACAAAACACTGTCCCAAACAGTCAATTTATCTTAATAAGGCCATGTTGCTTTTAATCGAAATATCTTTGATAATGGACCTCATCATTTGTTTCTGCTGAGTCGCTTTCACAGACCCAGTGGAGAGATATTTCCTCTTGGCGAAGGAGAAAACGGGAAGGTCTTTGGAGAGGTCAACCATGAAGGCACCAAGGAGGCAGCATGTTTGCAGGAGATTGTACGTGTGCGCTCGGGATTGGGTTACGTGGAACCTTCTATCAATAGCAATGTCCGTGATGGGAACACAGGGGTCACCTCTGATCCAACAGCATGCAAATGTCCTCCAGCTAGCACAGCGGTACGTCTATGCAGTTGACTTCGGCGCCAAACTTAAATCGACATTTGGCAGCTCCAATAATGGGGCTGTAAGTTCACGTAATGTGAAGCCACCAGGAGGGTAGAATGGACGTTCCAGGCCAGGTCCGTGTTGACAGTGTGAGCTGGAAAATCTTAAGGGGAATTGAGAATATCACAGGAGTGTGGATGGGCAGGCAAGCAAGAACTAGCTTCCCATCAGACGGGAAGGTCATGCCCGGGTTAACTTCCAGGGCTGTGACGCGAACTATATTTGTGCCTCCTTACCACGCCTGGCTTTTCCAAATTCAGAGAGCACGTGTGGCGGTGGGAAAAGGTCACGGAAGTTGGATCCGCTCGGTCCCGGGTTTGAGTATCACCCTCATCTCCTAATTGCTAGGTGACACTGGGCAACTTACTGAGTCTCTTGGAGCCTCGCAAAGTTTGTCCCATGGTTGTGGAGGCCAGGAGGGGTAAGAGACAGGCTACGTAAAGTGCCTGAGAAACTAGGTGCTCAATAAACGTTGGCCCCCTTCTAGTGGTGTGCTGATAAATGTTTACCAACTGGCTCTCAAAAAACAGAGAGAGAGAGAGACGAAAAGAAAGAGCATGAGTGAGCTGTGATTTAGCGGGGTTGCCAGTTGCCAGGGTGTGAATGCTCCCATCATGGCCGATTTCAAGCTATCGATATGATGTCATAGAATATGCGAGTAGGAAGAGATGAACACAGGAATGATTCTCCTAAGCTGGCGGTGCAGGTGGTTTTAGAACACCACTGCTCCTTCTTTCTGCTCAGCCCTCTCTCCTTCCCCACTCCAAAATCCTATACAGAATCCTAGATTCAAAGTCAGCCGGGAGCGGGGTGCCTGGGTGGCTCAGTCGGTGAAGCGTCCAAAGTTGGCTCAGGCCATGATCTCACGGTTTGTGGGTTCAAGTCTCAACGTTGGTCTCCTCACTGATCGTGCGGAGCCTGCCTGGGATTCTCTCTCTCCCTCTCTCTCTGCCCCTCCTCCACTCGTGCTTTCTCTCTCTCAAAAATAAAGAAAGAAATCTTAAAAAAAAAAAAACCCACAAAGTCAGCAAGGAGCTCATTGGTGTTAAAACTCTCTTGTGAAATAGCTGGAAACTGAGTCCCTGGGTTCAAGGTTATACAGCCAATTCACGGCAGCACTGGGACTAAGATGTGGGCCTCCTGACTCCAAGTCCAGAGCACCTCCCACCCCATGCTGCTTGTGGGATTTGCCATGCGGTTGTCCCTTCAGGCACGATGGTCTCATGACAAACTTTTTGGGCTCTTGTTCAGATCAAGTCTTGTTTTCAAAAACTTTTTAAAATGTTTACTTCTTTTTGAGAGACAGAGAGAGACCGAGCACGAGAGGCGGAGGGACAGAGAGAGAGGGAAGCACAGAATCCCAAGCAGGCTCTGTCAGCACAGAGCCCGACGCGGGGCTCAAACCCACAAACCTGAGATCGTGACCTGAGCTGAAGTCAGACGCTTATCCAACTGAGCCACCCAGGCGCCCCTCGAATCAAGTCCTTTTAACCAAGATTGAATGAGTCAGCCTTGTTTTTGGCTATATATTGAATAGGGTCACGCTGAAGGACTCCCATGTGCTTGGACAGCATTGATAATGGGATCATTCCATTTTTCTAGCCTGTGCACACCCCCTTCTCTCCACCATAGCAGGAAATGAAGCTTCTCAATTCTGATGTCCTCCAGGCTGCAGTTCCTGAATGTGGAGAAGCTTCCTTTGGACTGTAATGGGTAAGCCACATCCAGTGACATCAGCAAGGGAACCACAGGGACCCTACCTCAATGTTGATCCTGCATGGCCTTTCTGGCCCATTCAGATGACGTTACCGGAGCTGCTTCCAAGAATCCTTTCCTTTCACATCTAACACCTCTGGTTACTCAAATTCAGTGTGTATAGAGTGCTTACTATGCCCTCGGATCTGTGATCGATTTCTGAGCCTTGGAAGGAGTGTAGGGTATGGTTCCTGCCTTAGCATAACTTTCCCCAGGAATATCCATCTATATCGAAACTTATCTGCCAACTGTCTGTGTCTATCTATCTATCTATCTATCTATTCATCTCATTTTCTAGCTAGTATTATCCTTCCGTATTTCTTCATTTAATCAGTAAAACGTTCGTTTGTGTGCTGTCCCGGGAGGGATTATGTCACAGATTGGGCATTCAGAGACAGATGGTACCCGTCTTTAGGAAACACGTTTGAATGGAAAACACAAGCGTACGTAACAGTCGGAGAGACCCACGTTCAAATCTCGGCTCCGTTACCTACCTGCTGCATGACCCTGGGTGGGCTGTTGGATGTCTCCAGGCCTCTGTCACCTTATGCGGGACGAAACTTTGTCTCTAGCTTGTGAGACTGCTGGGAAGGTTCAGCGGCACACTGAGTAGAAAGAACGTGCCTGAGGCACAGCCTCATGCACTGTGTGTGGGCAAGAAGTCTCAGCTTTGATTGACGCTGTTGGCTGCGTACGAGGTGTGGCTTGGGGGCTGAAGATGTGAGTATGAATGATGCACACGGTACCCCAGAGCACGCCGTCTCCTGGGAATAGCAGGCATGTTAGATAATCTGAAGTGTTCCACGGAGGTATTGATTGATAAGCACTGCTGGGGACTAGTGAGCTGGGCGGAGTCAACCTGACAAAGAAGAGGCCTCCTCTGTGCATTTCCAAGTCCTTTGTCTCATTTGATCCCCTGGAAGACACTGAGAGATCAGAAGTATTGCCCCATTTTACAGATGCAGCAACAGCAGATGCAAAGAAGTCGAGGCACAATGGCCGCCCCCCCCCCCCCCGGAAGGGATAAGACGCTACTGACGCATCCTTGCGGGTCTAGGTCTCATGGAGGGGACCTAAGTCATGCCCACTGTAGAAGTCCAGACACCTCCAGGCGGGTCTGATAACCAGTGAGGCGGCCTCTGGGCTCAGCAGGAGTCTCCGGGCACAAGGAACAGGGTCTCTGGGTGTAGAGGATCGGGAAACCAGCAGGACAAGCTGGGCTCTGATTCCACATCTCAGAACCAGAGGGCAGAAGTGACTTCCCGTGGAGCGTAACGACCAGCCCTGGTCTCTTTCCTTAGCCCAGTCCACGGACCCGTGTCTGGGCCCATTAGAGAGAAAGGTAAGTAGAAGCGGACAGGGGCTCCACTCTGGGACACACTGGGGCCTGGGCAGCACTGCCCCAGGACCCAGCACCTACCAGGAGGAAGGAGGGAGGCACGTGTCCCCGACTCTGCCACTTTTGAGAGATCCGGGATCTCCGTGGAGACCCAAAGATGGAGACTGCAGACCCCACAAGGCATGAGACTTGGTAGGGACAGAGATAGACACCCCCTCCCCAGGGAATACACTAGCCGTATTTGTCAGCCTGTCCGAAGACAGCCCCCGAGACAGACAGAAATACTTGGCTGTGGAGGATATTATTAAAGCTGAGGTCCTATGGAACCAATGGGAGAGAAAGAGGTAGGAAAATGTGGGATGTATTTATTTATTCTGCTAATGGGGCTCCATTGACCCCCACAAACTGCTGAGGCCTGTGCAGGGGTTTGTTGAGGAAAGAGAACAACCAACCCCGTGCTTTAGAAACCCAACCCGCATCTACTGAGCACCAACTATCGTACTATCGTACAGAGAGGAATATTGTAATCACCATCTACTGGAAGCCAGTGAGAAAATAAGGATTGTAGTTCAGCACAATAAGGGTTGGGATAGTAATAGCTGTGATGATCCCTGAATAGGTGGGCATGGCCAGCGATGGGCGTGGGATCTCAGCTTGTCCAGTCAAAGTGAATCTCAGAGCTCATTCCTGGAATAAGTCTGTTCTCTCTTGTTCTGGGTGATGGGGGGGGTGTGGATATAAGGTGTGGAGCTCTGGGGCCATGTTGCTGCCAGATAGACAGACAAAACTGACAGAGGAAGGCAGGACGGAAGGGGGAGAGAAGTGGAGCTGAGCTCTGGTGAGACAGTGAACCCCTGGATCAAACTGTGCCTGAAGCCCACACTCCTGCTTGACCCTCCTTTTAAAAAAACAACACTCTTTCCCTATTGTTTCAGCAGTTTGAGTTGGGTTTGTTAGCACTTGTAATTGAGAGCGTATTTTAACAACAGATAAGACATAGTAGGAAATTCAGGGCTTTGAAGGCTTTGTAATTAATGCCTTTGGTACTAAGTGAAGGAATGATAACCCTTTCCTTAAAGTCATGGGGGAGTTCTCAAAGTGGGGGTGGATGATCAGATTCTTATATCTTAAATATCTCCCTGGCTCCAGAGTGGAGGTTGAATTGAAGTCAGGCAATAGTAAAGGCAAGGGACAATAAGATGACAAGAGTAGAAGTTGTTATACCCATCCAGGTAATGGGGGGTGGGGGATAGAGAGGCGGAGACACCTTTGTAAGCTATCAAAAAGGAACGAGCTGTCAGTTTCTCCGCTCCTGGTTCTGGTCCCTGAGCCACCATTCCTTCCAATCATGCTTGGTACAGGCTGTGACATACCGTAAGAATTTGAGCTTACTGATTCAGGTCCCCTAAACGATCCAAGCCACTTGTTTGACGTATGCAGAAGCCGAGGCACAGAGAGGCATCAGGACTTCTGGGGAGCTGGGGAGCTGGTGCCACTAGAGTCCCAGAAGACTCATGGATCATGTAGGAGGCCTCTGTGGTCACTTCATCAGTGTGGGAGGTCCCGCTTTCCAGGCCAGCTTCAGGGTCACCCAAGAAGCCAGGCGTCCAAGAAGTCCTGAGAATGCAGGCTCTCGGGCCCCACACATTCCAAGTTAGGGGAATCTGGGATTGGGCTTGGGAATCTGCATGTTTAGTCAGGTCTTCTCTCCTCCACTTGCCTGCCCAGAGGATTCTAGTAGCTTCCAAATGCTGAGAAATGCAGCTGTAAGCCTCTGTATCCTCCAGAGATGTTTGGAACCTGATTTATGTCCTAAAAGCTGACATTCCCATAATGACCATAAAAACTAAAGCCGTGTGATATAGTGAAGGCTGAACAGGGTGTGGGATGAGCCTTCTTTTTTGTGTTTTTTTTTCCCCCAGCTTGACTGAGGTATAATTGACAAATAAAATTGTAAGATATTTAAAGTGCACACCATGACCTGATATATACACACACACACACACACACACACACACACACACACTGTCAAAGATCCCTCCCAGCTAGTAAGCGAACACATCCATCACCTCATATATTTATTCTTTTGGTGTTTATTTATTTAGAGAGAGAGCGTGAGCAGGGGAAGGGCAGAGAGAGAGAGGGAGAGAGAGAATCCCAAGCAGGCTCCACACTGTCAGCACAGAGCCTGACACGGGGCTCAATCTCACCAACCATGAGATCACGACCTGAGCTGAAGCCAAGAGTCAGATGCTCGACAGACTGAGCCACCCAGGCACCCCAAACCTCCTATATTTATTTTATATTCATTTTGTGTGTGAGAGAACGTCTAACTTCCCCTCGCTTAGCAAACTTCAGCCATACAAAAGTGTTATCAACTATAGTCCCCACGTTTTATGTTACATCCTCAGACCTTACTCATCTTGTAGCTGAAAATGTATACCCTTTTACTAACCTCTTCCCCATTTCCCCCACCAACCCTTTGAGCTCCTGGCAACTGCCTTTCTACTCTCTGTTCCTAGGAATTTGACTTTAAAAAAAAGATTCCACGTATAAGTGATATCATGCAGTGTTTATCTCTGTCTGACTTACTGCACTTAGCACAATGCCTCAAAGATCCACCCACACTGTTGCAAATGACAAGATTTCCCTCCTGCTCATGGGTGAGTAATATTCTTTGTATATTCATCCATTGATGGATGCTTAGACTGTTTCCATACCTTGGCTGTTGCGAATGACGCTGCCATGAACACGGAGGTATGGATAGATATCTCTGATATCCTGTCATCACTTCTGCAATGTGCCTTTTTTAAAAATCTTATTTTCGAGAGAGAGCGTGTGAGCAGGGGAGAGGGGCAGAGGGAGAGAGACAGAGACGGAGAATCTTAAGCAGGCTCTATGCTCAGTGTGGTGCCCAGTGTGGGGCTCGATCTCACAACGCTGGGCTCCTGACCTGAGCCGAAATCAAGAGTCAGACGCTCAACGGACTGAGCCCCCCAGGCCCCAGAAGGGCGCTATTTGACAGAGCGGTGCTATTTGGAGCATGGATTTAATGAGCTACCACCTCAGTGAGAGGGATTGCTTCGCTGAAAAGCAGAGGCTCTTCTGATTCCGGTGTCTTCATGTCTGGCGGCCACTCAGTGTTCTCTTGTTTGTGAAATAAGATCAACAGAACTCTTCTGGAAGAAACTCTTTGATATTTGAACGTCAAAATTATTAATTATTGTCATTAATAATTCATTATTTTAAAACCTCAAGGACTACACTCACTTGTTCAACTGTTTGGCCCCGAGTTCCCTTTTGTTTAAAAATTTTCTTAAATGTGTATTTATTTTTGAGAGAGAGAGAGACAGGGTGTGAGCAGGGGAGGGGCAGAGAGAGGGAGGGAGACGCACAATCCGAAGCAGGCTCCAGGCTCCAAGGTGTCAGCACAGAGCCCGACGCGGGGCTCGAACTCACAAACCATGAGATCATGACCTGAGCCAAGTCGGAGGCTTAACGGACTGAGCCACCCAGGTGTCCCTTCTTATTTAAATGTTTATTCATTTTTGAGAGGGAGAGAGAGAGAGAGAACAAGCATGAGCAGGGGAGGGGGAGAGAGAAAGGGAGACAGAGGGTCTAAAGCAGGCTCTGAGCTGACAGCCAGGCTCAAACTCAGAAACTGTGAGGTCATGACCTGAACCGAAGTCAGACATTTAACCTACAGAGCCACCCAGGTGCCCCACCCAATTTCCCTTTTTAAAATGTATTTTTGGGGCGCCTGGGTGGCTCAGTCGGTTGAGCATCCGACTTGGGCTCAGGTCATGACCTCACAGTTCACGAGTTCAAGCCCCGCATTGTTCTGTGCTGACAGCTCAGAGCCAGGAGCCTGCTTCGGATTCTTTGTCTCCCTCTGTCTCTGCCCCCCCCCCCCCCCGCTCACAATCTATCTTTCTAAAAAATAAACATAAAAAAAAATTTTTTAATGTATTTGTATAATAGTGAAATGTAAATGCCCACTTCAGATTGTCATGTCCCTGGGACTTAAATGGTTGTGGGTCTGGGGCACCTGACTGGCTTAGTCAATACAGCATGCGACTCTTGATCTCAGGGTCGTGAGTTTGAGCCCCATATTGGGCATAGAGGTTACTTAAAAGAATAAATTAAATGTTTGTGGGTCTGTAAGTTCTTGCCACAGAGAAGACGGGCTGGATGTGCGATACTTAGATTTTGTTACTTGAACTGTGGAAAATGTCACATTTTGTGGTGTCAGAGTCCGTTTTGCTGGCAAGGACAAATCAAGAGCCAAGACCAATTAGTTACCGTCATCACCATGACGACCCCCACATTTATGGAGTACTTACTGTGTACCCGGCACTGAACCAAGCATTGCACCTCACCATAGCATGTGGTCCTCACAACCACTAGAAGCCGTGTGTGTTCACATTGTCCCCCCTCTTGCAGGTAAGGAAACCAAGGCCCAGAAAGGTTAATAAATGACCCAAGGTCCACAGCTAGTATGTGGCAGAACCAGCGTGCAAAATCAGGCAGACCAAGTTCAGAGTCTGCAATCCTAACCGTTGTGCTATCCTGCTTGACCAAAGGTAGAGACAGTGCAAGGTGGGGCCCCCGTACCTTCTTAAGCGTGGGCCGAGCACCAAGGCTGTCTGGGTCTAAGTCACGTTCAAATCCGGAGGAAGAGGTGGGTATATGTAAGCTTCCCCGCTATGAAAGACAGACACTAAAAGTCTGACAATAGTGTAATAGAAGCACGGAGGGGAGAAGGACTAGTTTGGAGTGGGAGGTGGGGAGATGATAAAGGTTCACAGGAGAGGTGACCCTTCCACTGACTGGGCACTGTAGGATGAGTAGGAGTTGGTTAGGTGGCCATGTGGGGGAAGGAGATTCTGGGTAGGGAAACAATATGAGCAAAGGCAGAGAGGAATAAAAGCACACGGCATGCTGAGAACATGAGGTTGGAAAAGCGCAGAGGGGGTTCCATGGACGGTCAGCCAAAAGAAAAAAAAAAGAAAGAAAAAGAAATGAGTTTGCCACAAGATTATGAAAGGTGCTTAAATGCTTAAAGCATGCCAAGGATTTTGGATTATGTTCCTTGATTGATGAGAAGTTATCAATAATTTTTATTTTTACTTTTATTGTTATTTTTTTAAATTTATTGATTTCTTTTGAGAGAGAGAGAGAGCAAGTGAAAGAGTAGGGGAGGGGCACAGAGAGAGAGAGAGAATCCCAAGCAGGCTTGGAGCTGTCAGCACAGAGCCTGATGTGGGGCTGGAAGCCACAAACAGTGAGATTGTGACCTGAGCCGAAGTCAGACGATCAACCGACTGAGCCACCCAGGCATTCCCCCCCCCCCCCCGCCCCCATCAATAATTTTTAAACAAGGGTTTAAGTCTATGGGATTGGCAATTTTCTAGAAAGATTGTTTCGGTGGTCGGATTGAGAGTGGTTGGAGGGGAGGGCCTGGTGGCAGGGGGGCTAAGCTGCTGGTGTCATCAGTCATGAATGATGCTGGCAGAGGAAGGAGACAATGTAGAAAGGGGAGAGAGGTTGGGTGCCTGAGACCCTGAGCAGCTCAATAGGACAGAGACAACCAGCAATGAGGAGAGAAAGGGGAAGAGCCCTCAACGATTAGGTGAAGGCTTCCAGCCAGGATTGTGAGGGTCCTGCAGGACAAGGAACGAGTTCTCTGTCGATGCTTAGAACATTCTATTTGTGTATCTGTGGAAGGAAGTTACAGACATGGCTGTAACATTGTCACATTAATTACAAAGGCTTTAAGGGGAAAAAAAAAACTCCAAAGGGAATAAAGATTCTCTGAAAAGCATTCTTGTCTAAAGGAAGCTGCATGCAAATGGAAAAACCTTGACATTTAATTGATTTCAGTAATCGTGATGACACTGTTTTCATTCAGGCTGTGCAGTGGGGCTTTGACACTGTGGAAAATTGACAGACAGGCCCTTGTTAAGGGAAACAAAAACGGCGCCAAGTTGCGGGGTTGAATATTTTTCTTTTTTTTTTAATAAGGAAAAAAAATAGCCCATCATTTCTAACAGTCTGAATGACATTAGCATTATTTCTCTCCTTTAGTAGATAGAATCTAAGGTGTTCCACGTAATAAAAAGCAGTCTGAAGTGTGGGTGACACATTTAAAAATACTAAATAAATACCGAAAATATCTCGTTTTGTAGATTTGACGTGGGAATGACGTAGATTTCTTTTATCATCACAAAGTCAAAAGGAAAGTGCCGAGTACCTCTTTAAGAGCAAAAACAAAATGGCAACAAATAGCCCCAACTGGGTGTTGACTTGGTGACTTAATCACCCACGAGTAAGTTTAAAACTCATCTGTTTGTACATTCTTAGAAAGACCCCAAAGGCAAAGGAACTAAAAAAACCCAACAGCCCAGACACTTAAACCGTTCTCGTTAATCATATTAGTAGTATACCATCGGTATTGTTGTTTCAAAGCTGTGAGGTATAGAGGTGCCTGGGTGGCTCAGTTGGTTGAGTGCCTGACTTCAGCTCAAGTCATGATCTCACCATTCATGAGTTCGAGCCCTGTATCAGGCTTGCTGCTGTCAGCGCAGATCCTGCTTTCGATCGTCTCTCTCTTTTTCTCTCTCTGCACTCCCCTGCTCATTTTCTCTCTCTCTATCTCTCTCTCAAAAATAAATAGACATTAAAACCTGTTAGGTATGTGCATGGTGAATAAACTATACAGTAAATGCATTCTTACATCAAGGTTGTTAGAAGCCAAAATTTTCAGCCTAAGGGAAAAGACATAAAAATACAAAGTCAACCAAATGAGTGAATTGGAAATCCTATCAGCTCTTGAGTATCTTCTCTTGGAACATTTCTTGTGCTTTCCAGCTTCCGTCACTGTAAATACCTGATAATAATGACCAACCCAATAGTAATGACCTAGACTGTAGTCTTGGGGAACAATTTCCTGGTAAAGGGAACCAGAACTCCTTGGAGCAATGGCTGATTCCAGAGCTGGGCAGGAAATGTACCAAGATGGTGATGGGACATTGTGTTTCATCTGAAAGCGAGGAAGCCATCAAAGACTACTGTGATTGCATCAAAAGGACTCAGGAAACAACTCACTGGCTCCCATTCCCCTCTGGACTCCCTGATCCTCTAAAAAAATAACAACTGCAGTGCATTAAAATACATCAAATATATCAAAGTCCATGAATTCTTTTTTTTTTATTAAAAAAAAAATTTTTTTTTAACATTTATTTATTTTTGAGACAGAGAGAGACAGAGCATGAACGGGGGGAGGGCCAGAGAGAGAGGGAGGCACAGAATCCGAAGCAGGCTCCAGGCTCTGAGCCGTCAGCACAGAGCCTGACGCAGGGCTCGAACTCACGGACCGTGAGAACGTGACCTGAGCGAAGTCGGATGCTCAACCGACTGAGGCACCCAGGTGCCCCTCAAAGTCCATGGATTCTTGGGGCGCCTGGGTGGCGCAGTCGGTTGGGCGTCCGACTTCAGCCAGGTCACGATCTCGCGGTCCGTGAGTTCGAGCCCCGCGTCAGGCTCTGGGCTGATGGCTCGGAGCCTGGAGCCTGGAGCCTGTTTCCGATTCTGTGTCTCCCTCTCTCTCTGCCCCTCCCCCATTCATGCTCTGTCTCTCTCTGTCCCAAAAATAAATAAAAAAAACGTTGAAAAAAAAAATTTTAAAGTCCATGAATTCTTTTTTTTTTTAAAAAAATTTTTTTTTCAATGTTTATTTATTTTTGGGACAGAGAGAGACAGAGCATGAACGGGGGAGGGGCAGAGTGAGAGGGAGACACAGAATCTGAAACAGGCTCCAGGCTCCGAGCCATCAGCCCGGAGCCTGACGCGGGGCTCGAACTCACGGACCGCGAGATCGTGACCTGGCTGAAGTCGGACGCTTAACCGACTGCGCCACCCAGGCGCCCCTTTTTTTTTTAAATTTCTTTTTTCAATGTTTATTTATTTTTGGGACAGAGAGAGACAGAGCATGAACGGGGGAGGGGCAGAGTGAGAGTAAAGTCCATGAATTCTTGATGATACTGAAAACAATGCGAAATAAGCAAGCAAACAAACAAAAAGCCTAAAACTCCCCGGCTCCCTTTGGACGATGTTAAAGAACCAAATCATTATTCTGAAAATTGGTAAATAAAAGACTCAAGCAGTTATTTTACCTTTCCTATAGGAATTGCATTAGTGTAATGAAATAGTTGATGAAGAAAAGCTTTCTCCATAAGAGCAGTCCAACTCTTCCATGGGGAATAATGAAAGAGTATTATAGTTAGAATAGCACCATTTTGCAAATAAGGAAATAATGGATCTAGGCAATGGTCATCACTGACTGCTAACATTCCCCCCAAAAGAAATCACCAGACATTACACGTCTTCTGATGGAATAACTCAAGTCCCTAGAAAATATTCTTGCCCCCAACTCAAACCTGAATTAGGTCAAAACTCTAATGACAAATTTATAGGAAATACAAAGGATAGAGGAACACATAAAAAGACACCATGTGGATACAATCAACAAAATCCAGATGTGAGAAACTCTATGGAGCTAATGAGCCAGTTTTTTCATAAATAAGTTGCTAGGAAAATTTAAAGAGAGAGAGAGAGAAGCTATAGATAAAGGGAACTAAAGAGACATATCAGCCAAGCACAAATGTGTGGACCTTGTTTAAATCCTAACTCAATCAAGTCTGCCGTAAAAAAAATCTGGAGGGCAGAGAAACAACCAGGGAAATTTGAACCCTGACTGGGTTTTTGCTAACATGAATTATTGTTAAGGTTTTTGTTAATGATGACTTAGGGCTATGTTTTTTTAAGGTAGACTCCACACCCATCATGGGTCTTGAACTCATGCCCCTGAGATCATGAGTTGTGTGCTCTACCTACTGAGCCAGCCAGGGGCCCCAAGGCTGTGTTTCAAATTTTTTTTTAACATTTATTTATTTTTGAGAGAAAGAGACAGAGCATGAGTAGGGGAGGGGCAGAGAGAGAGGGAGCCGGCTCCAGGCTCTGAGCTGTCAGCATAGAGCCCGATGCGGGGCTTGAACTCACGGACTGTGAGATCATGACCTGAGCTAAAGTCGGACGCTTAACCGACTGAGCCACCCAGGTGCCCCCCAAGGCCATGTTTTTAAAAAGAGAGAGAATCACTATCTTTTAAAGAGATGCATACTGAAATATACATGGATGGAATGACGTAATGTCTGGAATTTGCTTCAAATAATCCAGTTTGGGGGAGGGGAGCTGGTAGATAAGGGATGAAACAAGAATGCTCATGAATAATGACTACTGAATCTTCATGATGGATTATAGGAGTATTATTATTATTGTTATTGTTTTGCTTTTGTACATATTTGAAATTTTCCGTAAAAAAAAATTTGGGAAAAAGAAACACCAACATGGCAGTTCTCATTTAGGGATGTATCCTAGGACAGATGTATCAGGATTCTTTGAATTTCAGAAACCAAAATGGCACAGCTATTTCAATCTCATCAATGGTGAACTTTCCCTAAGAAATCAGGACCTGGACGTTTACCTAATTAGAATAGGGCTGATCTTATTAGAACAGAGGTAGACAGAGATTTGTACTTTAAACCTATACTCCCAATTGCCTTTAGTCATCCCTCCTTGAATTTCTCAACCTATCTGAATCTGAGTTCACCTATCTCCCTCTCAAATGAACAGGAGAGGTCAATTCCTCCCCCAGTGCCCACGTCTATGAAAATGGCCTCAACAGTTACCCTGTTGCCAAAACCAGAAATCTGGGAGTCACCTGTACCATTTCCTCTTTCCTGGTTCTCTCCAATCCCCCATGGCCCAGCCATATTGATTGTGGGCCTTCCTAGAGGCCCTTTGAGTCACCTTCGCTCCATCCAGGTTACCATCATATATTTTCCTGGACTCTTACAATTGCCTTCTTACTGATCTCTCACTGCTTAAAAATGTTCCGCGGATTCCGATAATCCTCAGAACAAAACACAAACTCCTTACCACGTGTTGCTGGAGATCCAGCATCTGACAAGCCTGGCAAGGAACAGGTGCTCAACAGCCACTGTTAACTTAGGTGGTGACTTAATCTCTGAGAAATCTTCTTAGCTAAAGTTATCTCCCTCACCAAGCTGTCAGCGTCTCTAAACTCGACCTTAGCCTCTCATTTCTGACCCCAGCCTTTAATTCCAGGCATCTGCTTTTAAAATGCACGTTCACTTTTATAATAGTTGTAATAAAAGGGGCGCCTGGGTGGCTCAGTCGGTTAAGCATCTGACTCTCGGTTTCAGGTCAGGTCATGATCCCTCAGTTGGTGCGTTCAAGCCCTGTGTTGAGCTCCCCGCTGACAGTGCGGAGCCTTCTTGGGATTTTTCTTCCTCTCTCTCTGCCTTTTCCCTATTCGCTCTCCGTCTCTCTCTCTCAAAATAAATTTTAAAAAAATAAAAAAAAAAAAAGAAAAAAAAGGATCGTGGAAACCCAAGAAATGCTTGAGCCTGAGAAGTGCTACTTATGAGATGTATGCCTCAATGAAGCCCTCTGGAACTTTATATCTTGTTCTGTAAATCATGGACAATGAAGCTAACTTTACAGGGGCACCGTATAATCTAGGGATTATTTTCATGAAGTGTCTTCTCTGTTTCACACATGATGGCTACTCTGTAAATAACTACAGTTTAGAGGATTAATAACTATAAAGAAAAAATCGTAAATGAGAAATGGAGGTATTCAAAGTAAAGACGGTGACAGAAAATTCTCGAGCCCCCCAAGACATAAATTTTGCAGGTGAGATCAACACTTTGGTGAGTGCGTTTGGAGGGGCAACGCTTGCTTTAGCTACAAGGGTAACTTCATCTCGACCGAGTCAATGTAAAACAAAAACCAGGAACATGGATGGCACCCAAGTATTTCTGTAATAATTCATTTGTCATCACCTATTTCGATACGCATGCTGCATAGCCGCTCCCAAATCTCCGTGGTCTGTAACAAACCACACTTACTTCTCTCCCCGCCGCCCCCCTCCCCGGGTCTGGGTATTGGATTCAGGGCATTTCCATGTGTCCAGCACATTGGGACCAGGATGAAGAAGCAGTGGCTGTCTGGAGTAAAGCCAAGTCAACAGAACACAGGTGTATATAAGACCTCTGCTTATACGCATTGGCCAAAACAAATCACAGGGGCTCGTCTCGAGTCCGTGGGGTGGGGGAGTCCGCTCTGTCTACACTGAAGCTATGGCCAAATTGGGGGAGAAGGAAGAGCCTTGAACCCAGCGGTGCTGTCACAGTAGCTCAAAGAGCCATACATTTTTATCTCAACCATCATTCAAACTGTTTTGTGTTCTCAGCACGGCACAACCTACTGGAGGCAATTATTCCATTATTTATCCTTGGCAAAGAAAGTAGGATTTTTCTGATTTTTTTTTCCTCCTGATAAAGAAATAACAGTGATGACCATAGCCATAATTGGCTGTTTGCCCTATGCCCTGCGGCTTCGGTATGGAGGTCTCTTTTACGTCCTTTCACATTTTACATCCTGGGAGAAAGGAATCGTGGTGCTCACATTTTAGAGAAGGAAGTCGAAACGTTGGAGAGTTAAGTGACTTCCCCAGGGTCACACACATAATGTGAGGCATGTGACTAAAATCTATTTTTAAACTTCCTCCTTTATCCTCAAGGGATGTCTCTGATTATATAGCATTTTCTTTTCCTAAACTCGTTATTTGAGAATAGATTTAGGGAGGTCCCCTGAGGTCTAGACTCAGAATTAGCATTCAGTCACCTTGGCCTCATTCTATTGGCCAAAGAAAGTCATGTGGTCTAACTCGGCTCCACCCTCTCAGTGGAGAGGGAAGAGGGAGTGAATATTTCTTGAACAATAACCTACCCCATTTCTGAGTGCCTGGGTGGCTCAGACAGTTGAGGGTCCAACTCTTGATTTTGGCTCAGGTCACGACCTCACGGTTCATGGAGTTGACCCTCCTCAGGCTCTGTGCTGACAGTTTGGAGCCTGCTTGGGATTCATTCTCTCCCTCTGTCTCTGCCCCTCTTCCCTCCATCTCTCTCAAAGTAAATAAATAAACATTAAAAAAAACCTACCCCATTTCACTATGTACCCCCTGTTGTGGATCAGTTATAAAAATCTCAAATCAAGGTGTTTCTGGGGTCTTTGAACTTTCCCCAGTGAGCACAAGAACGAACTGCAGAGGTTCTAGAAGCTGTAATCAATGCCAGGCTGTTGGAAACGTGCTTCTCCTCACCAATATCCGTGTGCCTCTACCCTGAACACCTGCAAGACTACATTTCCCAGCTCTCCTGTATGCAGATAGGGCCATGTGACTTCTTTCAGCCAATGGAATGAGACCGAAAGGGTAACGTGCTGGCTCTGGGCCAAGGCAGTTAAACATGGATGCGCCCTTCTCTCTGTGCTCTTTCCTCCTCTGTTCATTGAATATAGAAAATACAGTGAGGGTCTTCAAGGCCCTTGGGCGTGGAGGAGCTCTCAGATGCAAGAAGGCTGGGTCCCCGAATGAGCACAGTGTCTTCCAACCCACAGTACTCTGGACCACTTTGACGAGTGCCATTGTGTTAAGTCACTGAGACTTGGGAATATTTGTTATAGCTGTTAGTACATAGCAACTAATATAATTCTCCTTCCTGATGGCCCCTAATAGTACCAGTTGAAGACATTTCCTTTGAGTTAATTTCAGTAAACTATAGCTTCTATAAAATTTATGCATGTGAGTGTTCATACCTTTTTTTAATGCTTATTTATTTTTTTTTTGAGGGAGCATAAGTGGGGGAGAAGCAGAGAGAGAGGAGGACAGAGGATCTGACAGCACCAAGCCTGATGTGGGGCTTGAACTCACCAACTGCGAGATCCTGACCTGAGCCGAAGTCGGTTGCTCAACCGTCTGAGCCGCCCAGACGCCCTGTATGTGAGTGTTCATTCTTGACAAATGGTCTGAAGGTCTAATTCAGTCATCCCCCAACCATTCCCACTTTTGACTATATGACTCTGAGTTTTGCCAGGGGTGGGCGGGGGGATCATCCTTTCTCTAATCTTAGCTGATGTGCTTCTGCAAAAGGTAACTCCCCCCACCCCCCCGCTGGGTTCGAGGGGTAAGGCACATGACTTGGCCCAAGCCAATGAGGTTATTGAATTCCCCTAGCTCAGTGATTATTCCAGGGATGGACACATCCCCTAAGCAGGTCCAAATTTAATCTCAGGACTTTAGCTGGGCAAGTTGAAATAGACTGTGGCTGTCTTTCACTAGGCATTAACAAGTAAGATGATAGCCGGGGGATATACCGGCAGCCGTCCCGTAATTCTGAAGGAAGCCAGCCTTAGGAGGAAGCGGGCACTATGGATTGTAGAACAGAACAATGAAGACAGAGGCTCCCCGGTATCATTGTCAAGCCACCAGATCAAGCCTCGTCTGAAGACGATGTACTATTGGACTTTTCAGTCAAAAGAGGTCAATAAATAGCTCTTATGGTTTCAAGCCAACTGGTTGAGTTCTCATTACTCCTACCCAAAGTGGTCTCAATGGATTCAGCATTATCACCTTTATCATCAAATAAAAAATTTCTTATCAGAAAAGGTAAAAGAGTAAATGATATTAAAAGAGGTGATCTTCAGAAACTGCTTCTAGTTGTAAAATTTAGAGTTTATGAGGCCCAGTCCAAATTCCTAGCACTTAGTAATCTATACATAGAAGTATCTAATTATCTGGACAACCAAAGAGTCTAATTATGAGGAAGCTTTGAGCAGAAAGATGGTGAATATTCCATAAAAGAAGCATAGACCTTCCCACACATGGCCAAAATCCCTCGATGACCCTCTATCATTCTTAATGGATTCCAGAAGACTCTATATGACCTGGCTCCTGCCCACCTCTCAGACCTCATTGACTGTACTCCCACCCATCCCTCTCAGCTGACTGAACTTTTAATTCTCAGAGCTCCTTCCTGCCCCAAGACCTTTGCACTGGCCCTTCTCCTGGCTTCTCCTCCTTCTGGCATCTACCCAGATCTCCATTCCTCCTCAGAGAGACCTTCGCCGACCACCCATCTACAGGGCTCTCCCTCTGTGGTATTCTACAAATCACTGTTTAATTCCTCCCCTGTACTTCCTACAACCTAGTGGTGTAAAACTCTTAAAATAAGAGTTCTTCGAGGGCAGAGCCCTTGTCCGTTCTGGTGTCCCCGTGTCTCCAGCACCTGGCACCGTGCCTGACACTGGCTGCCACTGTGTAAAAAATAAAGCCTTAGATGCCCAGTGGAGGCAACAGTGTCCTTTGGAGAGGGGTGGGGAATGGAAGGGACTCGTGGTGTTGTCATATGGTTGGGGGTTTGGTTGGGAGTTTCTGGGCCAAAGGCAGAGTGACATGGCCCAGGGGCAGGTTGTTGCTTGGGGTTGCTTTTCCAGTATATTCAGAGAGCATTTTTACAAAGGAACGATGTGGTAGGAAAGAGAAAGGAGAGGGGAGAGGAGAGATTGACAGACAGAGACAAAAGAAGAGAAGCCTCTTCATCCGGAACATAGTGGAAGAAACAATTAGAAGCTTTGCCACACGGGTCACTTCATTCCTGCCTGGTATTTGGGGGTCTGGGCTCTCTCTGCACCTTATGACCCCCAGGAGTTTCTCCTCCCAGGTACAATCTGCGAGGATCCATCTGGGGGAAGAAAAGGACACTCCCGGCCATTGCATTTCGGCATTATCATTCCTTTCCACTCCCTTGTCATGAAGTGGGAATAAAGGTCACTCTCCTAATTTCAGAAGAATTGAAAATGAGTTTTCTTTAGGCAGGAGGGTAACTTCCCCCTCCTCCTCTCGCTGCTGCTAGCTCATATCCACCCGCCCCTCTGGGTTTCGGGGGGACCCCTCTCAATCAAAATACCGTTCCTAAATGTATATCTCAAAGCAGAAATGCAAAAGGACACCGAAGGCAGCTGTAGCCTTTTTTTTTTTTTTCTTTTTGGCTGAGAAACAGAACATACGATCTGAACCTACTTCTCTTTTTCTCCTCTTTCCTTTTTCTTTCTTTTCCTAGCAGATAAGGAAAGATGAAGCTGCTTCCTTTAGGGCTTAATTTTCAGAAAGATAATGTCGTACTGGGCTGTAAGCTCAGAAAAGTGCTCTGGAAATTGATATGAAACAGATCTGACGTGGCGGTTGTCAGATGGCAAAGGAGACCATTAGTTTCCTTGTCTTTCATGTTCCCTCGTTTTGAACATTTTCCTGTCGTTGCGGATGCACCAGCCTCTGCACATGCGGCTGCGGGCACTGCCGTGTGGCTATTGTCGCCTGTGGTCTCCGTGTTACTTACCCGCCTCTTCCGGTCCATCTTGTTGACCCGATCCGTGTTGTCACTATTTCAGGGACAGTTCTGGATCCAGACATCCAGTTCTGGATCCTGGATGGAAAAAGAGGTGACCATCCACATTTCACCGAGGACCCGTGGCCCAGAAATAGTAAATGTTTGTTCGACAAGGGATTTATTACCTTTCATGCCATGACTAAAGTTTAACTTTCATTGACCGACTGCTCCATCCAAATCAGTAAAAATAAATACTCGGGGACGAGTGTCATGGCCCTTTCACTGGCTTCCCCAGAGTCCGACTCCCCACTAAGCCAAACTCTCTATAGCACTTCATCTGAAAAGCAAAAATATAGCCATGCCAGGCGCTGGTATCACACACTCCATGGCTCCCTAGTGCCCTCTGAATTCAGTCCATGCTCCTTACCCAAACTTCAAGGCGCTGCAGGGTCTGGCTCTTTATTGACATCTCCAGCTTATTCTTGCCCCTGCTGTCTCAGAGGCTAGGGGCCAGAATAGGTGCATCACTGAGGGGTCGGTCACAGAAGCAGCACCACGCCGTGTTACGGGATACGTAGGACCTTACCGGAATCAGAACACACACGTGTGTGTGGAAGAAGCTGGGGAAGCAAAGGTCCGTGAAGGGGAGCTGTGGCTGCAGAGAGCTCACCAAGCATGAGTTACTGAGCATCATTACAAGAATTGGTGACGTAAAACAGCCAGAGCTCGCAGGGACATCTGGCCCTTGTCGTGTCCCGCTGAAGCAGAACTCTGTGAAGAGGGCTGATGTAGGAGTGTCCGCCCCTCACTGCTTGTGAAAGTCTGGGGCACAGGAGAATCCGGCAGAGTGGGACGGGGTGGGGAAGAAGGCAGACACTGTCCGTCCACGCCCCGTGGCCTCACGTTCGAGTTGGCATTGCTTTCTTCCTTCCCGTCCTCCCTCCCTCCCTTCCTCCCGACAGACATCTTGAGTCTGGTCCGAAGCTGGCCCGGGGAAGAACGAAGCCTGCGTAGGTGGCTCAAGGACATGCAATTTCCATTTTATTAAAAAGGACATGTGTTTGGGGGTGTCTGGGTGGCTCAGTTGGCTAAGCGTCCGACCCTTGGTTTCTGCTCAGGTCAGGATGTCACAGTTCGTGAGTCCAGGCTCCATGCTGACAGGGAGGAGCCTGCTTGGGATTCTCTCTCTCCCTCTCTCTCTCTCTGCCTCTCCCCCACTTGCGCTCTCTGCCTCTCTCAAAATGAATAAATACAACTTTAAAAATAAATAAATAAAAGGGACATATGTTTCCAACGTTGCGAAACCACAATCCAGCTCAACTATCCCCTTTTCTTAAGTTTATTTATTTAATTTTGAGAGAGAGAAGGGGGGAGGGGCAGAGAGAGAGAGAGAGAGAGAGAGAGAAGGAGAGAGAGAATCCCAAGGAGGCTCCGCACTGTAAGCACAGAGCCCGGTGTGGGGCTCAAACCCACAACTGGGAGATCATGACCTGAGCCAAGATCAAGAGTCGCTTGCTTGCTGGGGGCGCCTGGGTGGCTCAGTCGGTTGAGGGTCCAACTTTAGTTCAGCTCACGATCTCACAGTTCATGAGTTAAACCCCATGTTGGGCTCTGTGCTGACAGCTCAGAGCCTGGAGCCTGCTTCGGATTCTGTGTCTCCCTCTCTCTGCCCGTCCCCTGCTCGTGCCGTGCTCTCTCTCTCTCTCGCTCTCAAAAATAAATAAAAACATTAAAAAAAATTTATTAAAAAGTTTAAAAAAACAGCACCTCCTTATTGGGAATCAAGTGACACAGAAGTCTGAAAAGGAAAAAAACTAAACGTTATGTCTCCCTGCCAGCCCCACTCACTCTTTGTTTTATCATCAAACCAGCAGAAGCCCAAAGAGGTTAAGTGTCTCGCCCCTCATTACACAGCCTTATCATTTTGGCTTAATGAAGGAGGCTCTTATGAGTGATCTATCTCTTAAAAGGCTACGCTCTCAAAGCCCGTTCTCCAAAGTGCATCGTCATCCACCCAAGAGGTCCGAGAGTGTCTTCACTTAACAAAATTTGCATTGATCACTGTGGTTGCAATTTCCACTTTGACATGAAATTGGGCAGACTGAGAGTGATTGTCAGGCTGCTGTAGGGTGGTTCTTATGGGGTGGTTGTACCGACCGGAGCAACCACGGATGAGGGGCTGGCCTCGGTCTTGGGGACTCAATTTTATAGTTTACTTGAGCCAAGTCAATGAATTACGAATTTATATTTGCAGTGACCAGAATGCTTGTGGACACATGATCTGGCTCAGGGGCTTTCAAAGTCGTTGATCCTGGCCCACCGTAAGAAATACATTAAAATTTTTTTTAATGTTTATTTATTTTTGAAAGAGAGACAGAGTGTGTGGGGGAGGGGCAGAGAGAGAGGGAGATGCAGAATCCGAAGCAGGCTCCAGGCTCCGAGCTGTCAGCACAGAGCCCGACGCGGGGCTCGAACTCACGAACTGCAAGACCATGACCTGAGATGAAGTCGGATGCTTACCGACTGAGCCACCCAGGCGCCCCAAGAAGTACATTTTATGAAGCAGCACACACACACACACACCAGCACACATCTGTACCTCTGAAACAAACGTCTCACAAAACAGTGCTCAAAACTAACTCTGTGACTCACTCTAATGATTTTTACTCCATTCTATTTTACTTCATTTTAAAATGCTGCTTGCATCTGTCTAGATGTATTTCGTGACCTACCACCCATCAGTCTTGAGTCACGGCTTCAAAATCGCTGATCTAGGGCGCCTCTTCTTTCAATCAAGGAATCTCAGAAGTGGAATTAATCACCAAAGTGCTCATTCTGCCTTGAATCAGAGTCAAGGGTGTCTGAGGGTTTGGAGGGCAAGTTCAGAGAGGCTGCCGTCGGTCCGCCTGGGTTACTTCTGCTCAGCGACCACACTGGCTCACGTTGCCAAGCAGTGATCATCGCTCCCGTTTATTGAGGGTTTAGAGTGCGCTACGTGATGGAGAGTCAAAGAGGAAGAAAGAGGTCTGATAATAAGGTAGAAAGAAGTGGATAGACACAAGCAAGAGAAAGAAGCCTTCTGTCAAAGTTCCCACCCAGACACAAGTGTCCTGGAAATCGAGTTGTTTTAGCACCTGCCGGCACCTGCCACTGACTTGTCAGGGTCACCGAGCATGATACAGTTCGCAAAGCCTTAGGAGAAAACCCCCAGTAAGGGTTTCACGTGGGAAGGGCTGCTCAGGCTCTAGGGTGGGGGCTCAGGACCGCAAATCTCCCCAGCATTCCTGTCATGAGATGAGGGAAAGCAGATGCACAGTCCTCCCGGCGTCCCAGGTGGGAATTCTGTGCACAAGATGCTCCTTGATGGAAAAAGAGACATTAGGGAAAAAGAGCCGTCTTTCTTGTTTGTTTGTTTTGCATTTGGGAACTCCAGGCAGGCTGCAGGCTGTACATCTTCGTCTGCTTCTGATCAAGTTCATGTAGATAGCGAATCTCATGGCTGCATATTCAGTTATTTAACCGGTCAGTATCAGTGTGTGGGAGAACGCTGGGCTCACAAAAGACAGATGCCCTCTCTTCTGATGCCCTGCGCGAAGCAATCAAGGCAAGAAGGGCTGGGAATGGGAGCCGAGGGTCGACACCAAATTTTCATCTACTTAGATCGTAAATAACTAGACCAAGTTGTAAATAACAACTAGATCGAGATCTAAAACACTGGCAGCCCCCCAGGAGGCTCCCTCCTGCCCTCCCAGTCAGTCCCCACCTAAGGTAACCCATTCTTCGGACCGATAGCAGCAATTAGTTTTTGCTTGTTTTTCAGTTGCGTGTAAATGGCTCCATAACATATGCATTCTTTTGTGTCTGACTCCTTTGACTCACAATTACGTTCGATTTATGCATGTGGCTGCACGCGCCAGTGGTTCGTGCTTTTTCATTGCTGCGTCGTATTTCCATCGTATGGCCATGCTATGATTTGTCCATTCCACAGTTGATGGATGTCTGGACTCTTTCTGTTTTGGCTGTGAATAAAGCTGCTGTGAACATCTGAGTACAGATTTTTTGGGGGGTGGGGAGGGGGGCATACCTAAGTATGCATTTCTGTAGGAAATATGCATATCTTGGAGTAAAATTCCTTGGTCATATGGTAAATGCATATTTAGCTTTAGCGGATTCTGCCAATTTTCCAAAACGGTCAAACCAATTTACACTCACAAGAGCAGTGTATAAGAGCTCCATCTGTTCTGTGTCCTTGTCAACATTTGGGTTTTGTTTGTACTTTTTAATTTTAGCCATTCTAACATAAAACACTGTTATAGGCATCATTCTACGTTGTACGGGTTATCTTGAATCTTCCTGACAAGCCTGTTACTGGTCCCACTTTCTTTTCTTTTTTTTTTTTTTTAATGCATTTATTTATTTTTGAGACACAGAGAGAGCACAAGTGGGGAGGGGCAGAGAGAGAAGGAGACAGAATCCAAAGCAGGCTCCAGGCTCTGAGCTGTCAGCACAGAGCCCGATGCGGGGCTCGAACCCACAAACCATGAGATCATGACCTGAGCCGAAGTCGGACGCTTGACCGACTGAGCCATCCGGGCACCCCCTGGTCCCACTTTCTGAATAAAGAACCTTGGGAAGTCAGGGCATTTGCCTAAGGTTCTCCCAACCAGAGTGAATTAAAGTTGAGAATCCAACAGTGCAGGTAACACCCTGGTTCCCGGTGCATATGCTGAGCCACGACCAATTCTCACTCTGTCACCTACCAAACCAGTGTTTAGGGGCGCGATCCCATGGACCTCATCCCCATGGGTAATCGTATTATTCCGTTAAGCAACACCTCTGTGTCTGGGCTTGTACCCTCACTCCATTCTTGACCCCCCCAGGGTCCTATATTGCTGGAAGTAGTTCTTTTCCATTACTCAGAGCATAAATTTCAGCGAAACCATACCCTTTTGCCCCCTAACAAATAGCAGTTTACTTGAACCAGTGACCAAGGAGTTCATTCTCTTGAGGGGAGGAGAGATTTCCAAGGCTGCGGGGACAGTTTCTAGGGTGCCCCCCTGTGATCCCGTCTCTTGGTGTTCACACCCTTTGTGCAGTTACCTCTCATGGGGTGTGGGCAGGATCAGTGGCTGGCTTTGAGCTAGAACACCACGCAAGGGGAACGAGTGTATAAGATTATAATGCCCCTCTTGTGATGCATCGTTGAGGCACGTGGCCATGCTCAGGAGGTCTAAGTCACAAGAAGCTGGCTGTCACTTCTAGGAGCTGAGGGCAACCTCCGGCCCACAGTCAGCAAGAACCTGAGGCCCTAAATCCGACAGGCCCCAAGGAACTACCTGTCAGCGGGACCCACATAAACTTGGAAGCAGATCCTTCTCCAGCCAAGGCTCAGATGTGACGGTGGCCCCAGCATGTTCTTGATCGCAGCCTCGTGAGCCCCTGAACGGAGGGGGCTCACCCCTACCCAGACCCCTGCTCATCCCTACCCAACCCCCGATGCACAGGGGCTTTGAGGTGCTAAGTGTCACCTTCAGCTGCAAAGTTTGTGGGCACGTGACTCCCCAGCGATCACTAACGCAAAAGCCTCGTCGCTGCACGGAGATGGCGAACGCAATCAAAACACCCGATCTGATCAGCCAACAGATCTCGCCCAGGTTAAGTGTTGGTAGGAAACAACCACAGCGTTTCTAGATGGGGGGAAACTCCCCGTGGAGATGCTAAAGTCCTGCACCTCGTGACCAGCAGATGAAGGTTTTGGAGCCCAACATCCCCGTGATGTCTGGACCGTGATCCCACAGTCTTGGGAAATCACTTTCTCTCTCGCACATCTGTTGGGTTCCAAGTGTGATTGGAGCAGTCCTAAAGACTCCCGAGGGGGCTGTTGGCTGGAGGAACATTTCTTGAGCAAGGGTTCAGAGTTTCCCAATATGTGCTGGGTGTCCATACGGATGGGAGCTGGATTGATGGGGCAGCAAAGGTGGGTGAGCACAGGGGAGAGGTCGGGTGCTGTCAGATAAGCCCCGGCACCCGGATCCTGCCCTTGACTCTGCATCTCACTCCCTCCCGCCACCCCCTCCCCCGCAGCAGACTGACCCCACGGAGTCACCATTTGCATGTGGCATCTATTTGCATAGCACACACTGGTCCCTGGCACTTGCTAGGAGGAGGCAAAACAGACGTTTCTTTTCAAGGCCTCTGGGGTGGGAGCGTTTTGCCCCCATGCTGTTCGTCACTCTTGTTTGTTTAGAAAAATGAAGGCCTCCATGGACAGAACTACCATTTGTTTGCTCCCTCGCAGTCCTATATAAAGCAGTTTGTAAGGAAAGTCCTCCAGAAAAATTCGGCCTCACCCTCTCCCTCTCCCCAGCCCCCCCGCCTGGCTCATGTCTTTTTCTGGGCTTATGTCAAAGGCAGGGGAAGGTCATCATCCAGAGAGCTGCCAGAGGTCCCGTGCGCAAGGCCAACCGGACCATGTCACGTCTCTGCTTGATGCCATCCATGGCTCCCCATTGCTCTCAAGGCACAGGCCCCGCTCTTTGGAGTGGACTTCATGGCCCTGCAAGGGTGTGACTTCTGCCCCGTCTCGGTCGCAGGCTTCACCTCACCCCTCATCCCCGGGCTTTCCACGAAGCTTCTCCTACTCAGGGCTTTTGCCCAAGCTTCCACTGCTGCCCGGAAGTCCTCTCCCCTCCTCTTTCTGCCCCCCTTCAGTTCTCGGCTTCAGTGTCACCTCCTCAGAGAGGGCCTCCTGGATCCACACCTACTTGCGAGGTCCCCCATCACAGGCACGATCACGCAGCACATAGCGCGATCTTAATTCAAGAGTCAGTTACGTGCTAATGAAGTATACTTGCTAGAATGTTATCCTGTGGAGGTAGGGGTGTCCACCTGGCCCCTACTGTCGTCCAGGGCCTTGCACACAGTAGGCCCCAACAAATACTTGCTAAATAAAGCACTGATACAGTAAAGGAATCTGGGAATACATGAATGAATGGGGAGCAGTGTCATTATTTATGTATTTATCTTAAAATATTTTTTAACATTTATTATTTATTAAAAAAATTTTTTTATGTTTATTTATTTCTGAGACAGAGAGAGACAGAGCATGAGACGGGGAGGGGCAGAGAGAGAGGGAGACCCAGAATCGGAAGCAGGCTCCAGGCTCCGAGCTGTCAGCACAGAGCCCGACGCGGGGCTCGAACTCACAAACTGTGAGATCATGACCTGAGCCGAAGTCGGTCACTCAACCGACTGAGCCAACCAGGTGCCCCACGTTTATTTAATTTTAAGTGAGAGACAGAGTGCAAGTGAGGAGGAGCAAAGAGAAAGAGGGAGACACAGAATCCAAAGCAGGCTCCAGGCTCTGAGCTGTCAGCACAGAGCCGGACGCAGGGCTCGAACCCACAAACTGCGAGATCATGACCTGAGCCGAAGTCTGACGCCCAACCGACTGAGCCACCCAGGCGTGCCGCAGTGTCATTTTTTAGATCTGAGACCTTCCTTGGCTCCTTGGAGAGACTCATCTTTCAAAAACGATCACTTTAGGTTTGGGGTTCATGGTGGCTGGACTCTGATTCCCTCCAGGGGATGGATGTTTGCCTTTGGAGGGGCCGGGTTTGGTGACACGGACGGACTCCGTGAAGGTCTGCCGGCTGGGATGGCAGGGGGTGACACTGGGCTGGTCACGGTGACAGGAAGGGGAGCTTCAGGGCTGGAGTGGTTCCAATCCCCACATAAGCCTGAGATACTTCAGAACTGGCCTGGAGAAGGCGATTCTCGGAGGGAGAGCATTCTAGACTTGAGACTGGCCAGAATTCCAGGACTTTTTGTGGTCTGCCAAATTCCACGCTTGGCTCTTACCGGAAACAATTACGTGCCGTGGGGGCCCTGGGAGAGTGTGTGGGTGTTGGCAAGTCTAGGCACAGAGGCGATCGGGCCTGACTCCACCATGGGGACTTCACTCATTCAAGTCCTGTTGGGCCCAGCCGTGTGCCTTACCATCTCATTTAATCCCTACAACAATCTTTGCCAGATATATATTTTAAAGTTAATTTATTTATTTTGGGGGGGGAGGAGAGAACGAACTGGGGAGGGGCAGAGAGAGAAGGGGACAGAGGATCCAAAGTGGGCCTCTGCAGACAGCAGAGAGCCTGATGCAGGGCTCGAACTCACGAACCACGAGATCATGACCTGAGCTCAAGTCGGACACTTAACCGACTGAGCCAGTCAGGCGCCCCTAATCTTTGCAATATTAATTATCCTCAATTACAGAGGAGACAAGGGAGATTCAGAGAGGGGAAGCCGCTTTGGCTAAGATCATACAGGTAACGACAGAAATGAGACTCAGACCGGGGCTTACATCAACGATCCATTCTCTTTATTTTCAAACATGCCACACCCCGAAATGGCTCTAGGTCAATAGGGTCAGCTGAGTGGTTCTTGGGGCTGCCCCAAACACATTATACATACACTCATGATCGCACATATATGCACAGATAATCCAGGCAAATGAAAGGCAAAGCCTTCTAATTTATGCTCAGGAATATGGTTTAAAACTCAGACATTTCTTGCGGTACCTGTGTGGCTCAGTCAGTTAAGCGTCAGACTCTTGATTTTGGCTCAGGTCATGATCTCACAGTTCGTGGGTTTGGGCCTCGCATCGGGCTCTACGCTGACAGAATGGAGCCTGCTTGGGATCCTCTCTCTCTGCCCCTCCCCTACTCTGACTCTCTCTCTCTTTCTCTCTCTCAAAATAAATAAAATAAACATTAAAAAAAAAAAACACTCAGACATTTCTATGAAAGTTGACCAACAAATTCACACTACAGTGTAAATGGCTGATAGGAGATATTTTTCATGAAAGCAGTTCTCAATGAAGGAAGAGGGCATTTGGAAGAGACAATAGTGCCCGAAGGGCTAAAGGGACAAGAAGAGAGAAAGGGGAAGGAAAAGGAGAAATGGACTTAGGAAATGAAAAGAGCCTCAGAAGAGAATTCTTGACAGCTTTGCATTACTGCGTAGGGGTGGCTTTTGAGCAGAAACTCGAATGGTGAGAGGCCAAGAAAAGATCTGGAAGGAGAGCATTCCAGGTAAAGAAACCAGGAGGAAAAAGCCCCCGAAGTTAGACTCGGGTTGGCCAGTGTGACCCAGGCTTGGCGAATGGATTTGCAGTAGCAGAAACCGAGTTAGAGCATTTTCTTGGGATTTTCCAGCTTAGCGCACAACTGAATGTGTACTACGTTATCTTGTCTGACCCAGGAGCCCCCATGACTTAGAGTGCAGGGGGGCTATTTAGAAGACAGGAATTAGGGGAGAAAAAGCTCTTTCAACCTGCCGGGTTCAACTGCTATTAATTTAGTTATGGTACTTGCTTCGCAAGGGACTTGGCATCTTTCTCATGTTGAAAATGAAGCCAACCGTCTCCATCCTGGCGTTTGGGGAAGAGTTAATGAGATAGTCACGCAAACTATTCCATGTGATAGTTGGTATACCATAAGCACTTAATAAGTGCTGCCTGCTATTATTATTTCTATTTCATACAGCCAGAGTGCCCTATTTGGAAGAGGATGCCAGCGTGGCCATCTACCTCCTAAGACTGGTTCTGTGTCCTGGCGGATGAGTGATTTCTTTTTAGTGCCTGCCACACTGATGGTGCTCAGCGAAATGTTTGTTGAATGAATGCAAGCGTGAACAAAGGTGGCACAGATCAGGCGGAAATAGAAGGCAGAGCATAAAAACGCGTGGGCAGAGGAGTTTGAAGATAACTTGGTAAGCAATGGGGAGTTATTGAAGGCTCTGGAGCAGGGGCAGGGAGGTGTCAGGATTGGAGGAGGGCTGGGTTGGAGGCAAGGTGAACAACTGGCAAGCTGGGGGCATCTCCTGGATGAGGAACATGACAGATTTGTTCTGAAGGTTCCAGGGAGGAGGGAAGGAGGGCTTTCCTTTTCGTGTTTCCTGCTGGCATGGAGAACTGCAAATCACCCTGCATGACTCCCCTCTGTCCTGGCACACGCCAAGGTGTGTGCGGGGGCCTTGGATGCTACCCTATGCCGGGCCGGGGTCCCTCTCGTTCACCTGTGTCGTATCTCCAGCCAGAAGAGTCCAAAGCATATCTGATAAGTGTTGAAACCTTCCACTGGCTTCCCTAAAATAGCTTCAGTTCCCCTCTGCGGCTCCCAGGCCCTACCTAATCCCACCCTGCTGACCTCCCTGACACGTCTCTCCTGTTCCTCCTCCTCTCTCTAGGGGCTGCTCATCTGGACTCAGCTGATCTGATCTTTCCCTAATCTGGATTTCTCCCATGTGGTGTGTGCCTGAACTAAAGGTTCAAGGGCGACCTTCTCAGCCTTTAACCACGGGAATCCCTTGGCGGTCTGGTTATGGTGCAGATTCCCCCTTGGGTAGGCATGGGGTGGGGCCTCCTCCTTGAGGCCCAGGGGGTCCGGGCTTGTGAGAAGTGCAGTCTCTCAGGGACCCCCTCTGGCTTTCTGAGTCTGAATCTGCACATTCGCAATTTCAGCACCTGGGTGTCTTGCCGGGGGTGGGGGGGGGAGGGCTCTAGGCCAGCACCTTTCTGGTGGCTCTTGGGGGCGTCCTCTTAGACCGGGGTTATGCCAGGGCTGGCCCAGTGACCATGATTTTGTTTCTGAGTCTACACCCATGAGCTCTGACACAATGAGACCAGTTGGGATGCTCTCACCTCTGGCTGGGAGGGAAGAAACAGAACCGGCTGCATGAGAACGAGATGCTAGCTGAGAGGTGGGGAATAGATTCATTGGTCCCCTGCAGCCACTGGCCCATGTGGTATGCCCCACATGACTTGTGTTTGAAGGGTGTGACAGGGCAGGCCAATAGGATTTTTCTTAGCAGACTGGGGTCTATGGTGGCCTTTCTCGGATGGGTCTCGATATAATTTCCCAGCTGAGTGGCCCATGTCCTTTTAGGCAGAACCGCGGAGGGAAGGTCATCGGGTTAAGGGCCAGAGGTAACTTGCCAATGCAGCCAAGTTCAGGCCTTGTGACTTACATACCCAGAGGTCATCTTCTCACTGCCAGAGAGGGAGACAAGATGGGCTTTCTGGTCCCACAGAAAAGCCAAGACCTGTCCTGGGTGTCTGAGGGTTCCGAGGGGCTCGCTTTCCAAATGTCATTGCTGGCCCTGCATTCCTGCCTCTGCTCAGCTCTCAATCTCTCCGTCTTTTGGCTGTTCCTTTATCACGGGTGTTGGGCCCGGGTGGCCCCTGGCTCCCCATATCCCCTGCAAGCCACCAGCGAAGTGCCCACAAATACAAGCCATGAGGTTGTAAGGGTCACCCGAAAGGCACGGCCTTGCTCTGCTGAACAGCAAACTCAAAACATCACAGACGACAGAGGAACAGACTTCCTATTCCTGAATGTTCCCTGGACCACCTCCCCTACCCAACTGTCCCCCTCCCCCCCAGGGGATTTTCACTGGAGAGCCTGGTCTCAGGCCATTTCATTGCTTTCTCTGCCTTACTCTCTTCTTCTGCAAATCTTTCTGTTAGGCAAAGGGATTTATCTCTGGCGACCGTAAGGATTAACTGCGTACTGTCTGCGTATCGTCTGATAACGGTAAAACCGAACCCCACAAGATGCTATGTTATTGAGGGGCGTCCGTATTCTTCACCGTGCAAAGGGATTCGCTGTAGGATTACACAGATCCAGAGAACTTTAGAATTTGATGGGACCTTGGGCACCAGCTCATTCAATCCCTTTACTAGGCAGGGGTGGGCGGTGAGATTTAAACCGTGTAAGAGGCTTGCTTCCAGCTACTCAGCAATGCCAGAGTCAGGGGCGGTGGGGGCGGGGGTGTCGTCACATTCAGCATGACTTCTTGTGTCCCAGGACTGGGCTCTTCCCACCAGGCCTTGCATGATATAGAGAAACTCCCAACAGTGAGGAGGATAAAATCGGTGATAATATTTTTTCGAGTGCTTTCTATGTGTCAGATGGTGTCCGAAGTGCTTTTCATGGGCTATAACATTGGTCTCCCAGCAATGCCACGAATACCACTGAGAGAGTGCTGAGGTAGAGAGAGATTAAGCGATTCGTCTAAGGTCGCACAGCTCAGAAGTACTGGCACGGGGGTTCCAATCCAGGCTGCCTGGCTCCTGAGCCCACGTGCTGAACCACAACACTCTAAGGCTTCTCTTTAGACTCCCTGACCCGGAGCCCTGGCAGAGAGATGAGTTTCCACCTATTTATTTATTTATTTATTTATTTTAATGCTTATTTTTGAGAGAGAGCAGGGGAGGCGCAGAGAGAAAGGGAGACACAGAATCCAAAGCAGGCTCCGGGCTCTGAGCTGTCAGCACAGAGCCTGATGCGGGGACCAAACTCGCGAACCGTGAGATCGTGACCTGAACCGAAGTTGGAGGTTTAACTGACTGAGCCACCCAGGCGCCCCTCCATCGACATATTTAGAGGAAGGTACTTCTGTAGTGAACATAATTTCAGTGCCACGCAAACCAAAGCTTGATATCAGGTCTCCGGACAGATCTTTTAAAGTACTGGGTGGTTAGGCATAGGGCCGCCGTTCAAGTTTGTAAAGCTTTGCTGATAGAATAAACGCAGGTCGTATGACGCGCACATGGAAAGAAGTGGGATTGTGATGAAGGTTACAGGTGAAATGGGGTCACCATCCTAACACGATTGAAAGAAGTCGTGTTAATTAAGTCATGAAAGTGTGTTACACCATCCTGCTAGAGATGTCTGCAGACTTCACAGAGTGAGAAGTTTGGAAATGAACCCACTCAAATGCCAATCGTGTGTATTGCTTTTGGGGTAGCAAAATTATCTTGCTGTTGCAAAAAAACGATCATGTCACTTACAAAACACGTGCTTGCAAAACAATCGTGTCACTCTTAGCAGTGATTGAATGAAAGATGATGATATTAATAAATTAAGGCCAGGCATGTTCTGCTGGTCTCCGACATCAGCTCATCTGAATCTTAGACTTGACTTTTTTCCTGTGGGCTTGATTAATTTCCTGGAATATCCCTCACTTCACTGCCCCGCCCTCCCTGCCCGGTCCTCTATAGTCTGGAGATTTTCACTGTGGGTAGGCAGTCCCAGCTAAGCCCAGAATCTAAAACAAAAAAGACGAGTTAGCTCTCTAGTTAACTTCTTCCTTTCAAGTGGCTATCATAAGTAACCCTGGAGAGTATGAACTTTAATGTATCCATCTCAGCTACGTTTTCCCAGAATCCTGGAAACTCATAGAAAAGAGAACATTACGAACCTTGTAGGAACTCAGCAGTTTCATCTATTATCACAGGCAGTGGGAGCCCAAAGCTATTTAAATCATCTGGGGGAAGGGCAGGGTGGGACCGTAATTATTCGCAAGGGGCATGATTGGCCTAGTGCAAACGGACTGTCATTTTTCTCTGTGCATAGTAATGATTACAGGCTGGCCATGGTGTTTAGCAACAGGATCTAGCGGGTCACTTAGGACAACTTTATCACTGTCATTAGCGCCTCTTGCTTGCAGTGAACACAAAAAGCTGTTCAACGTGAAGAGAGTCAAGGGAAAGAAAGAGAGGAGGGGGTGGAAAAAGCCAAGGAGAGAGCCAGGGAAGCAAGGTTCGCACACTATTAATACCAAGGAAAAATACCCCTGGGTGCTCCAGTCAGCTGACTTCAATGGTGAAGCGGCCTCGGGTAGGGGACCCAATTTTGGACTCCCTGCTCTTTCTCCTAGAAGAGTAATTGCTTATGTTTATGGAGGCTAATCATTTATGCCAATGTTCGTTCCTAGAAAAGCCCCAGGGGGATGTTATTTTTGGTAAAGGGTCTTCCTGCTTCAAGTGTAGTGACTGAATAACTAGTTTCAGTATCTCCTCTCGCATGCCAGGGTAAAATGAAACAAAATAAATAGAGGAAGTGCAGTGACCTTTGTTGGGGACCTACTGGATGTCAGGCAAGGTGGCATTTTACGTGTATCGTCTCCTGTGTCTTCTCAATAACCCTGGGGGCTGTGGCTTGATGAGATCCATAAAGGACAGAGAGGTAAAAGGTTGCCGCTGAAATCACCCGGCCAGTGAGAGCCAAGCAGGGATTTGAATTCAGGTGTCTCTTGTTCCAAGTTTATTACATTACGTCAAACACACACACACACACACACACACACACACACACACACACACACACACATAAACCAACCCCCTCCCCCGCCAAACAAAACAAGCACAACCACCAAAATTCTAAACTGACGTCAGAGGCGAGGTTAAAAATCTCCCCTCTTGCAAGATCATGAAAAAGTAGGCAAGAAGTATGTATTTCAGGATCTGATCCTGTGAAAGCTTGAATGATCAAAAGTCATATTGAAAGAAATCGTGTTAATTAAGTCATGAAAGTGTGTTACGCTTTTTTGGGGGAACTTACCCCCTCCTCCTGGGGTGACCTTTGACAAGACATTCTGTGTTCCCGTTTTTAGGGAAAAGAAAAAAAGTGGGTAGAAGATGAAAGTTTGGTATTTGGATCACGCAAATCTTTGTCTCATTCGTGTATTTTGCTTGTGCTGGCTTTCTGCTGTCCGACCAAGTTCCTTTGACTCATGTTCCGACTCCTTACGTCCTTCTTATCCTTTTCTGGACAACTTTACCAATATCGTGCCTTAGATCTTGAGAAATATCTGGTAAAACTGGCCAATTGGGATGGCAGGCATAACTGGGAAACAGATGGGGGGGGGGTGTGGTAAGAAAGGGAGGGAGAGAACAAAAGAGGGCAGTCGTTCTCAAGACACCCAGAGGCTGCCTCTGCTGTGACATTACATTTAATGCCGAAAACTTGACCCGAGCCATTTCTGGTGAACTCTGTTAAACCCTGTAAGCTATTGGCAGGACGCTTACTCACTTTGTACTGAGTCCGGGCTCCTGGTGCAGTGTGACCAATGGGCATGAATTCAGGGGGATTGAAAAAAATTAATTCCCAGGGACGCCTGGGTGGCTCAGTCTGTTGAGCACCAACTCTTGATTTCGGCTCAGGTCACCGTCTCCCGGTTCTTGGGTCGGAGCCGTTCATTGGGCTCCGCACTGACAGCACAGAGCCTGCTTGGGATTCTCTTTCTCCCTTTCTCTCTGTCCCTCGTTCTCTCTCTCTCTCTCTCAAAATAAACAAATAACCTTAAAAAAAAAATTCCCAGCTCAGGTCATCTTGGGACTTCCTGGGTGTCCCTTACCACCACTCCAGCCAGAGTACCACGTGGGTTCTAAAGGGGACTTGTGTGTACCGCCGGGGGGGGGGGGGGGGGGGGGAAGAAGCAAATGAAAACCTCAGGCAGGGGTTGGGTGGTGGTGAACAGACGCTGAGACCAAGACCGAGGATCAGGAAGCTGGAAAGTCCCTCCCGCCTTGGTGTCTGGGTTCTCGCTTTTCCACTTCCCTAAATCACCCTGCGGTGGGCCCCTGCGCACAGTGGGTGCCCCCTGATTCTCTCTTTAACTGATGGCAAAACCACAAGAGCCGGACTTCTTAGTTCTCGGTCTCAGCGATCAGGTTAACATCCAAGCTCCAACCTCTCACCTGAGTGCAAGGGAGCTGTGACCACATTGACCAGAGAGAGTGCTCCTCCATCAGGGGGCTCCCCTCCCTAAGGGCAGCTCCCGTGGGAGCACTCACCCCACTTCGCCCCGGCTTAGCATGAGACAAGCAACTTTCTCCAGCTTTTAGGGTTTTCCTGGCTGAGTTCACAAGCGAGGCTGTTTGGAGTCAGGGGCGAGGCTTGCGGGGGCGGGGGGTGCCGGCCGGCTGGGTGCTGTTCGAGGGTAGCCCGGAACCAAGGCTTCGGCAGCCCCTGCGGGGACAGGTGGGGCACGCGCTTTTCTGGGGCCACCCCAGGCCTCCCGCAGGAATGCTGACTGGCACTGTCCGGTTTGAGAAGTAGCGTGTCTACGGCCCGGGAGAGCTCCCCACCGCTTCTTGGGTGGTGGGCGTCGGGTCCAGGGCATCCCCGGCTGGCAGGGGTCCGGAGGAGAGGGGGCGTGAGCGCGCCTGGAGCGGGAGGCGGGAAGTGGGGAGGAGGAGGAGGGAAAAAAGGAGGGGGAGGAGGAGGAGAGGAAGTCCCCCGTGGCCACCCCGAAGGGAGGGCGGGACGGTGCCCGCGGGCACTCGGTCAGGAGACGAGGGCTGGGCCGGCAGGGCAGCTACGCCGGCCAACCGAGGGACTACGACCGCCGGGCGCGCGCTCCCCGCCGACCCCCGGCTAGAGGGGCGGGGGCGGCGGCGCGTGCGCGGGGCGGCGGGCGGGGGCGCGCGCGGGGGGCGGGGCGGCGCGCGGCGACCCCAGCGGGCGCGAGGCTGCGGCGCGCCGAGCGGGGCGCGGGGGCGCGCGGGCGGGAGCGCGCGCGGGGGGGGGGCTGCCCCGGGGCGGCCCCCCCACGTCGGGGCGCGGCGGGCGGCGGCGGCGGGAGCGCGTCCCGTCCGGGTCCCGAGGAGTCGCCGCCACCGCCGCCGCCGCCGCCGCCGCCGCCGCTCGCCAACATGGCGGACCTGGAGGCCGTGCTGGCCGATGTCAGCTACCTGATGGCGATGGAGAAGAGCAAGGCGACCCCGGCCGCCCGCGCCAGCAAGAAGATCGTGCTGCCCGAGCCCAGGTACCGGCCGCCCGGGTCCGCGCCGCCCCCCGCGCCGCCGCCCTCGGCGGCCGCCAGCGACCCCCTGCGTCCGGGAGGGTCGGGCGCTCGGCCGCTGCTGTTATCCTTCCCCCACCCTCAGCCTCACCGTTCCCGTCTCTGAAATGGGCATCAGAGGGCTGCTGGGAGGGGGGTCCCCGGGAGAGAGCGCCCCAAAGTGCCCAGCGTGGCGCTCCGCGCGCAGAAGCGCCCGGGCAACGGGCTGCCGGGAGGTGGTTGTGACTTGGCTGGACCAGCTCCAGCCCTGTCGCCCCCTCGTGTCCCATCTCTGTGGTCCTCAGCGCTCCTCTGCCATGGCTCCCTCCTGCCCAAGCCTGCCCTTCCAGCCCCATCCCTCTCCCTTCTGTCCCTTCTCTGTCACCCGTCCAGCCCCATCCTCATGGGCCCCTTCTGCCCCGAGCCTGTGGCTCCCCCGTGCTGCATCCTGGTCGTTCCTTCTCTGGTTCCTGCTGCCCCTGTTGCCAACTGCGTCCTCTCCTCAGCTCCCTGTGTGCTCCTTAGCTGGGGAGTGCAGGCTTCTTGCCTTTGTCCCAGGTACTTAAGTGCAGTTTTCTGTGCTTTCTCCCCTTGGGGTCCAGTCTATTCCGCTTCCTATCCTCCTATCTTTTCCTCTTTCGTGCCCCCCGGGCAGTGATGAGTGGCTTGTGACCCACACAGTTTTCTTTTTGGTGCCAAGCCTATCGCCCAAGCAGCTTTCCTCAACTTGCAGATCCACTGGTGGTACTTTATTAAAAGGTTGAAATGGGATTCACTTTACACGCACATGGAAAGGTTGATTCCAGACAGGAATTTGTTGTTTAAATTACCAAAGAAGGGCCCGATTGAATTGGCCAGGGGTTTTAGTGAGGGCCATACCAAGTTCTAATTTTATCTCGAGAATGGTTTCTTATCAATGGAACCAGTTAAAGACTTTACTGGTTCGTGTCATTAGCACTACCCCAGAAAAGATCGTTCATCAGATTAATAGAGTTTCAAATAGTGTATCAAAAGATTAGGGTTTGATTCCCCCCCCCCCCCCCCCCAGCTTCTTTTCTGATTAACACCATCATGAGTTGTATAGTGAATGTGCTAAGTAGCTCTTGGTAGAATTGATGATAAAGAGAGGCATCTTCTTTGTGGTGAATTTGAAACCAGGCAGTTTGGTAAAATACTAGAAACTCAACCAAAACTATTCTCCACTGGCCAGCATCAGTGTTTCAAGCATTACACTTACCCAAGCTTGCTTAAGTTGTTACCTTGACGTAAGAAAACAATCCTTCTTTTAATGCGAAGTGATCACCAGATGATTTTTCCAAGTCCGTTCATGAGCCTGAGCCCTATGAACAGAGAAAATTATCAGTCCGTTTGAGCTACTTGTTGTGAAAAGACCAACTGTGTAAATGAATACGTGGTAGATATTTTTGGCTCGCTTGCCCTTTTCATTAGCCTATGCACCCCCTTGGTTTTGCAGGGTGTGCTCTTTGCCAAGTAGGGAAAAGCAGGGGGGAGCATAGACCTTTTGGAGTAGTGTGAAATTAACACTCCTCTTCCGGAGTCTAACATACCCGTTGCTCATTGAAAATCAGTGCTGTTTAAATTTTTTTGGCAAACGGGAAGCTAAGTAAAACAAGAACCCCCAAACCAAGCCTGGATTTCAGTTTTTAAAAAACTGCATTTTTATAAATATGGTATACAGTGCTTAATTCCTTTTTCTTTTGCCTTTTCTACTTTTCCTGAAGGGCAGGGAATCCTAAATATATAGAGTCTCTAAACATAAAATTGACGAATCTTAGTTCATGGTTAGTTTTGGGGGGGGGGCAAAATATAATATTAAAATTAGGAACTTCTGCTCGTGTGTGTGTGTGTGTGTGTGTGTGTGTGTGTGTGTTGTTTTGAACTTAATGTGACTTCTGCTTTTTTAGTGTCCTTCTCGAGAACATACTTACATGTTTCGGGTATTCACTTCCTTGTATGAATGCCTTTGTTTTCGGTGGTGTTCTTTGGTAACACTTTCTTTTAAGGCAGAACTGGGAGGTGGTGAGCGTATTTCTCATGACATTTCAAGTAAAACATCGTGCAGATTTTTATCTACCACTGGATGGCAGGTAGTGGTAGCTGCCTGCTGGACTTTGGGGTAGGGGTGGGAGGCTGCGGGGTTTCTCCATCTGGTAAGGAAGTTAATTTTCATTTTAAAATGCCTCAGCACAATGGTTCAAAAGACTAGTGTGATTTCACTCTGTCGGTAAAGGACGGTGGTCAAATGTTTTCTGATAAGAGTTTCTATTTCAGCTTCACTGTGGCATGAACTGTGTGATCACCAGTCTTTGGTGTTCTTGAAAAAGGTGCTTAGATTCGTCTTTTTAGTATCTCAGTGACGAGTATAACACTTGCCATGGGTCTGTCACCAGTGACCTTTTATTTCCAGCCGATTATTTGAAATCACTGTAGTATTTTCTGCATGCTTCCTCGTTTTAGCTGCTTTGCTTCTTCCGCAGTTTTAACCAGAAAAGCTACGGGACTGCGTGATATCTAGCTAGTTTAAATGAAAGGTTGGGTCTGCGGTCCCCTGCCTATTACAGGAGAGTCTCAGAAGATGGAGCGTCCTGCCCCCTGGGGAGATCTTGCTTCTCTGAGATAGCGAGAGGCAACTGTTTTGTTATGTTGACACATTATTTAATTAACGAACCCATGAGTGTAAATCCCGGAATAGCTGACTGTTCGTTGAGATTACATAGCTGCTTCAGTTTACTGAAACATTTGTTGAGTTAATGTAGCTGATGATGGGATCTGTTGGGAAGACTGAACTGTGACCCACGAGCCCACTGTGCAGGCCCAGACAGAAACTCGAGCATTACACCGTGTTAGAGAAGAAGTACCTTTATTTGATAGGGTCTAATTCATAAGCTAAGACTTACAGAAGGGTCAGCGTCTTAAAGCCCTGGATCATCAAGACAACTTTACTTTAGGCTCATTACTTTTTAACCTTTTCCAAACAGAGTGAAGTCCCATTGGCTTGGTTGGGTAACATGAACTTGACCCTTTCCCTGCATCCCATGTCCATTTAGGAGACATTGACAGTATTGGATCATTATTTGCAAAGCCTGTCTTTTTATTTTGTTTTTATTGTTATTTATTTATTATTTATTTTTTATTAAAGCTTTTTTTTTTAATGTTTGTTTCTGAGAGAGAGAGAGACAGACAGAGAACACGAGCAGGGGGAGGGGCAGAGAGACAGGGAGACACAGGATCCAAAGCAGGCTCCAGGCTCTGAGCTGTCAGCACAGAGCCTGATATGGGGCTTGAACCCACAGACCACCAGATGATGCCCTGAGCTGAAGTTGGATGCTTAACCAACTGAGGCACCCAGGCGCCTCAATTCACTGATAATTAAAAAAAATTTTTATGTTATATTTATTTTTTTAGAGAGAGTGCAAGCAGAGGAAGGGCAGAGAAGAGAGTGGGGGACAGAGGATCTGAAGTGGGCTCCACGCTGACATCAGTGAGCCCGATGTGGGGCTTGAACTCACAAACTGTGATATCGTGACTTAAGCCAAAGTCGGACGCTTAACCGACTGAGTCACCCAGGCACCCCAGCAATGCTTGTCCTTTTAAGGTATTCCTACAATATGATAGGAACTTCTGAAAAATAACATTTGCAAGATTCTTTGTAACTTTCCTAGATCATTTAGAATATTTCCTCAGGACATCTGTGACACCCTTTATTACATGACTTCAGTAGGGGGTTGTAGAAGCTGGGTCTCCAAGCCAGGCATGGAGAGACTATGATGAGCCTGACCACAGCCCCATCTTTCAAGGGGCTTTTTTTTTTTCTTTTTTTTTTTTTTTTTTTTAGTCTAGTGGGAAATACACGGTTGATCCAAGAAAGATGTTTATAAAGTGCAGTATCTTGAAGATTCTATTTAACCACAGACAAGTAGCAATTTGTATGGCTTTTTTATTCTGCAATCATCGAACGCATTATGTTTGCTGAGCGTTTTACAATAATTGGTTAGTTATTCCCTCCGAAGACCTATCCGGCCAGAGTATACATAGTAATGTGGTAATGCTGCGTCTTCCTGTTTATAACCAGATCAGATGGGATCCATGTTGAGAAGTAGCTCAGTTTTCTTCTTCTGTGGGAATGGAGTTTCTTCAGTGATTTCCCCGACTCCAGTGTGTGAGCCGTTGGGGGTAGACTTGAACTATTCCTCTGTTTTGGTTGTAGGGGATTCTGTGCCCGTGCACACCCCTCCCCAACTCGGAACTGAAGAGTCAATGTTGAAAGAATGAACGGCCTTCAGGGAAAGAGTGCTCTGTATCGCCGGTAGGAGTCTTTCTATGTATAGAACGGTGGCGGTGTTCTTGCCTCTTTTCCACTAAGGTGCACATTCAAAATGTAATTTGTTCTGACCTTTCGGTTATTATTCCATTCTTGGGCAGAGGCAATTTGTGCCAGTGACTTGGTGATTCAAGAGCTGTGCGTGGTTGTCAGTTCTTAGAAATAGATGTTCCAGTGCAATCAATTTGGGACCTAGAAGCTGCCCCAAATCCGGCATTGTGAAATGTTTTGAACGGAGAGCCCAGTAGATCTCTTTGGGTTCAGACAATCCCGGTTTTTACACGCGTCTCAAAAGTGCTTTTCAGTATGCTGAACTTGGCTTTGCCAAACATGTGTTTGGACAAGACAGGAACTGTTGGCTAAGGCTCGAAGCAGGGACGTGTAGGTCTTTATCTGACAGTGGGCGGCAAAGCACAGTAGGAAATGCAGAGTGGGGGAGAACAGGATGCTTGGGGTCTCCGTAGCCCTGAGGAGGGAAAGAGAAGGTTTATTACTTCCACGAGCCAGCAACGTAACAACTACCATTTATTGAGATTTCCTTTCTCCCGGGCACTTTGCATCATGAGTGCATTTGTTCCCCGTGACAGTGCAGCCTGGTGAGTGACGTAGCCTCATCCAGACAGTTAGGGACCTCTGCCCCGGGTGACAGCCGAAGCGTAGTCCAGAATGGGGTCCTTTCGTCCTTGCTCTGCCATTGTGCCAACACGAATAAGGAACACCCTCACCCCTTCTGCAATTTTTCCGTTGGGGAAAAATCACTTTGCGGGCCATGTCTATCGGCTGCTGGTGCAGCGTTTGAAAAGTCAGGACCGTCCTCAGAGACTGATGGAGAACAGCTCTTCCTCTGGGATGTGGCAAAGCGGTAATTATCACTAAGTGGATAAGCAGTTTTTTCCTTATTTCCCATGAGGAGCTCGAGGGTTAAATGCCCGTTCTGTTCAACGCAAGAAGCGCAACCTTGCAACCTTGCCGCCAAGAAATCGGTGTAATAGACCGCCTCTCCCCTCCTCTCCCCAGCCCGGTCCCCAAACAGGATTTCTGTGGGGGTTATTATTCGGAAAAGAGAGTGGCCCCCGTCCCCCACCCCCGCCGAATTGTTCCATTCTGGGGAAAGGGGAAAAGGGACACAACGATATTTTTGGCTTTCTTCGCGATAAAAATCACTTTCTCCCGCAAACAGTTTTCCTTTGCTGGTGAACCATGTGTCCGAGGAATGCTGATATTTTGATGAAGATGTGTATGCGTGGTGGTCTTCTCTGTCCTTGTCCTCCTCTGGACTTTGGCAGTGGGGCAATGGAGACCTTGGAGGGGTGACTTCCACTTGAGTGTTGTGAACTCATTTGCATGTTTAGAAACTTGCACACTAATGAGGCCCTGACCTGCTTCTGCTTCTCCTGGTTCCGGAGTCTTTGTTCTTTATTTTTGTCATCGATCAGCACTCCCACCCCCTGGGCCATTCGTGATTGCCCTGTAGGTCTACAATAAACTGTGGGGTGGCGGGGGGGGGGTGGTGGAGAAGTAATACCTTGGCTCCCCATACCCTGTAAATGTTTCTTCTAATTTTGGAAGTCTTCTCCTAGGTCATCTATGCTTCAGCCTCAGCGCGGAGCATCTGCAGGCCATAGAACTTTCTATGTGGGGCATGACAGAGAGGACAGTTCGTTGACTCTGTCATTGGTGTTTTGTGACAGTCAGCCTCCACATAGACCTGTATTCTTGCTGGCTGCCGTTTCCTTCTTCCAGGGTCTCAGGATTCTAGGAAAAGGTGATGATATGAAAGTACCTAGGCCCAGTTTTCATCCCTAGTGAACTTGTAGGTCAGCTGTTTCATTTCTGGGCTCGTTTTCCTGTGCCCTCCTTATCACCTGCCACACTATGATACAGTTCTAGATCAGGAACCAGGAAATATGGACCAGATTCCATTGGCAACTTGCCACAGGCCCTTGATAAGTCACTTAAATTCACTGTATTTAGTTTTTCCTAGCTGTATAATATGATATCTATTCATTTGTGATCATAAAATGTCCCCTCCCCCCCCCCATCTCTGGGCATATTCTCTGGGTGTGTGTGTATATATACATATATATATTAATGTTTTATTATTATTATTTTTTTTCAACGTTTTTATTTATTTCTGGGACAGAGAGAGACAGAGCATGAACGGGGGAGGGGCAGAGAGAGAGGGAGACACAGAATCGGAAACAGTCTCCAGGCTCCAAGCCATCAGCACAGAGCCCGACGCGGGGCTTGAACTCATGGACCGCGAGATCGTGACCTGAGCCCAAGTCGGACGCTTAACCGACTGAGCCACCCAGGTGCCCCAATATATATATATATATTTTTAAAATTTAGTCATTTATTTTGAGAGAGAGAGAGAGAGGTCGAGGGAGGGGCAGAGAGAGGGAGAGAGAGGGAGAGAGATAATCCCAGGCAGGCTTCGCACTGTGCTGTCAGCATGGAGACCAACGTGGGGCTCCATCCCACGAACCATGAGATCGTGACCTGAGCCGAAACCAAGAGTTGGACGCTCAACCGACTGAGCCACCAGCCACCCCATACAATGTGTTTGTAAACAAGAGAGGACATTAATCTCACACAGTCACAACTCAGAAAAAGATTGGACGAAATATTAAAAGGTGATTTTTCTTTAATTTATACCATGGGTGGTCGTTGTAGGGATTAGATGCAGCACAAAATGTAACACCTTAAGAAAGTACCAAGTAGTAGCCGATAAAAGGCAGCATTGCATGGAGCCCCTGTGCCACGTGCCCTGCAGAAGCAGGTTGGGAGACAGGATTTCTGAAAAGTTGATATGTTGACCCAGGCAGCAAAGAGCAGATGTTGACCTTTAGACACATAAGTAAGTGAATTTCCCAGATTTCTTCTGTTTTCTTCTAGCATTGGTGGCACTATGTGTCTAGAACCTTGCATACATGCTACCTCACTGAGTTCTTTTTAATTTTTTTTAATGTTTATTTATTTTTGAGAGAGACAAAGAGCACGAGCAGGGAGGGCCAGAGAGAGAAGGAGACACAGAATCGGAAGCAGGCTCCAGGCTCCGAGCTGTCAGCACAGAGCCCGACGTGGGGCTCGAACTCAGGAACCGCGAGATCATGACCTGAGCTGAAGTCAGACACTTAACTGAGTGAGCCACCCAGGCTCCCTTCACTCGGTTCTTTTTCTTTCTTTTCTTCCTCCCCACCTTTACTCTACCCTCCCTCTTTTTCTTCTTTCCATCCATCCTCCCACCCACCCATCCATCCTTGCATCTGTTCTTTCCTCCCACCCATCCATCCATCTTTCCATGTTTCCTTCCTTCCATCCATCCATCCATTCTTTCTTCTTTTCATTCTCCTTCTTTTCATCCATCCACCCATCCATCCATCCATCCATCCATCCATCCATCCATCCATCCGGCTCTGGGCTATGTTGGCTTCAATACGTAAGAGTTCATGAGCATTGCTATTCTTAAATACAGATAACTAAACAATTAGGAGAATTAGCTCATCCTTTAGAGGACTTTGCTTCAGTAAAATGAACCAAAATCACAGCCTAAAAGCAGCTGGCTTCAGTGTATTGAGCATAAGGTGATTCATTTCAGTATTCCTTAGACATTAACAGATTGCATGTTAATAACATAGCATTGTAGTATCTCATGTTTGAAAAGATCTTGGAGGGCATCCAATTTAGTCATGCATTGGATGGGTGACTTCTCTGTCTGACGTCCAGGCAGGGTCATCTCCGAGGAACATCTTTGGAAGCTCTGTGATGTTGGAAAGCTCTCTTGCAATTAATTCTGTGAACTGATGTTTTGCTGTCCTTTCATGGTTGTACAAACAAGTTTAGTCCCTGAAAAAGTGACAGATTTTCCGATATCTGAAGGCAGCTACCCTATCCCACAGTGGCTTTCACAGGAAGCTGTCCCCAGTCCTTTTAGTCACTCCCCAAATCAAGCTGAAGTCTGCACGCTGCTCTCTGTAATCTGTGCCCATCAGTCTGACTATGACCTGGCTGAGTCAGAATATTAAGGTTTAAGAAGACTGAAAAGATACCTGTAGAATTCCTCTACTTAATTCAGTGGTGGCAAAACCAGTGAAAAATCTTATTCCAAGTGTGTGGTTGAATCTCTCTCAAGTTCCGTTATGGGGAGAAAATTTTTGGTTCCTCTGATGATTTGAGATTCATCACACCAGCTTGATTAGGGGATTAACATTTCCATTAGTCAGAATTTAGAAGCTACGATGGGTACCAGGTGGCTTTTGACATTGTCTGCCACTTGCTGAGTGCTAACTTCGAGGCCCTGTGTACATTCTTAGAAAATTGTGGGCTAAAATATTTTTAGGAAGAAAACGAGCTTTAATTATGCCAAAAAAAGCCTTTTTCTGAGGATTTTAGGGCTAATGTTTCGTATATTCAAAAACTTACACCTACAGTTCCATTAGGAGTCTTCTGGGGAAGGCAGCAAGCATATCTTCATTTTCAGCAATAGAACTTGACTGGGGAACGAGCTCTTGGTATTTGTGCTTTTGTAATTAAGTCAGTCCATTGTTCTTTATTCTCGATCTAGAAAGATCACTGTGGTTATATTTTCAGGGTACTGTCAATTTTCTATGTCTGCATTGCTTTTGATGAGGGTTTAAGTTAAAAATGAACTAGAAGTTACATGGGAAGGCATTTACACAGCTGTTAAATACCGCAGACTTTCATTTTGCAACGTGAATGTCTAAAGCTGAGATGACATTTTCAGATGTGTCTTCTTTTCAACATATGAGGCTTTTGCTACTTGGTTAGGGGTGGGGGTGGTAAGGGAGGTGTCTGTATTCCATTTAGAAACAACTAACCCTAACCGGTAAGGTCAAGGGATTTTAATATTCATCTTTAATGGGCCATTCTTTTTTCAACTATGTTTACTATTTCTTTTCTTATAGTATAATGACACGCTAATTATGCAGTGGCTCTTGGAATCACAGTAAGTATAGAGTAGAGTGTAAAAGTTTGTGCTATCCTCTCTGTTCCATTTAGGACCTGCTTCCTTCCATTTGGTCTCCACTGGCAGTAGAGGAAGGCTTATTATTTATGCAAAATATCGCAACTAGAATTGGCCTAGAAGGGGGAGGTGTTTTCTTCACCTTAGCAGTTCTGTGCAGATTCTGTGCTGTCAGAGCAGAGCCCGATGCGGGGCTTGAACTCACAAACAGTGAGATCCTGACCTGAGCTGTGATCAAGGGTCAGCCGCTTCCCCGACTGAGCCACCCAGGCGCCCCTGCACATTAGCAGTTTCTAAACCTTGAGCGAGAGGGGATACTTAGGTTCATGACCTACCCCCCTGCCCCCAAAGAAGTGTGACGGTTTTTGTGGTCCGGGGTTTCTTAGGGTTTAATCATTTGATTGGTTTTTTATTCCACAAGGAAAACCAGCCAGTTTTTCTGTGTTTCTGTTGTTCAAATAACGTGCCCTGTTTAGTGGGGAACTGGCATTCAAATTATTCTAAAAAAAAAAGTCAAGTTATGCTATAAGAAAAGCTTATTTTTTCTGATTATTTCATACCGGGAAAGCTTAATGAGGTAGATCGTGGAAACTCACACTCCTTCATGTGAGATTAGAGTTTTAGGGTAAGTGTCGTGGCTTATGATTAATCATCTCCTGACCATCCAGGGATCTAGGGTAGGGTCGATGATGGCGGATTGCCACTATATAGTCAACACGAATCTCCCGGGAGCCCAGATGCTGGAAGGCTGTGTGACCAGAGCATTCTCTCCTGTGTGTTGCCCTTGTAGAGGTGAAGTGGCCCTCCGAAGGTAGCAGAGCCATCACAGGCTATAGCCCGATGGGTCGGAAGGGTCTAGCCTCAGGTTCGTCAGTTTTAGGAGCTGGGACCTAGTCATTTCTCCATGGGATGGCTTTACGCTGGATGTGACGTGCATGAATTCCCCAGCAGTGATGGCATCTGGGTGTCCTTCCTTGTTGCCGTGTTTCCTGTTCTCACTGGGGGGCAGACCTCCTCTGGGTTGGAGAACACAGTTACAGCTAGTGCCTGCCAGCCAGCCCAGGAAACTTTGGCATTTCTCTGCCCTTTGTGTGATGTATTGATTTAAAGTTTTTACTCTCAGAGGGCAAGCTTGCTTCTTTATTTTCAGATTCTTGGAAACGGCTCTCCAGTATTTCATCATCTCCATTTTAGAAGGAGGCAATTCAGGTCCAGAGAGAAACTAATTGCTCAAGATCACATTGATAGCCAAGGGCTCAAAGCTCTGTGCATTTTAATAGACACCTACAGACTATCTTTTGCCATATGAATCACCTAAGCAAAGAAAATTCCTAGATGTGGGTAGAGGAGGGGTGTCAATTTCAGATATTACCAACACAGTTTGAAAATGAATTGTCCTCACCGTAAGGGTTATCCACTACAGGCATCTGATAAGGGGCTTACATATCATTTCACTGGTGATGTTGATTGAATAATAAATATGTGAATAATTCTTTAAAAGATAAGATGTCATAAATGTCATGTTCGGTAATAGGATTAGTTATCATTAATGATGACCGTGTTACAAATTGAGAAAAGCTACACGTCAGTATTTTTGATCTTAATGTTTTCTTACCCCAAGCATCTTTTTGTAATCTCACATATGCCCTTATCTTTAAAAAACAAAAACTGAAATTCTCTCTCTCCATCAGCAGGTACATGGATACCCTTGGCTCGAGCACACTTGTCTGTTTACTCTAGATACATAAAGGATTTTTCGCATTAAACTTGTTAGCAGTACATTCTACATTGTGATGGAAAACTAATGAAACAGGTTGCACATTTAACCTTCACACAGAAAGGCTGTGGGCATCATACTGGGACAGAGTTGTGTTTGTCAGGAACACATTAGTGAGTCCCTTTACAACTTGCCCTCTGCTCCTGCTGAGACATGTTCGGCTTGTCCTTGGTAGTAGTGAAGAGATGCTTCTCAGTGCTCTGAATTGCTGCATGACACATCGTAAGACCGCTGTTTACCTAACCCTGTGTTCGTAATCACAAGCGCCGGCGCAGTGGGTATGCTGACCTGTGCCTCTTTGGGGTCGTAGGATAGACCCCTGGAAGTAAGAGAGGGGCATTCTCAGTTTCGCAAGACGATGCCAAATTGTCCTGTATGTTTTAAGGATAAATAGGGCTGCGTTCAGAAGTGTTAATGTTATTGTTCATTTAAAATCATTTCATATAGACTATCTAAATACAGCTGGGTAATAAGAACTGAGATTTTATTAAAAAAATTTTTTTTGACGTTTTTATTTATTATTGAGAGACAGACACAGAGCGTGAGCAGGGGAGGGGTAGAGAGAGAGGGAGATACAGAATCTGAAGCAGGCTCCAGGCTCCGAGCTGTCAGCACAGAGCCCGATGCGGGGCTCAAACTCACCAACTGTGAGATCATGACCTGAGCCGAAGTTGGAGGCTTAACCAACTGAGCCACCCTGGTGCCTCTAGAAGTGAGATTTTAAATGTAAATGAAGAGATACAGGAGTGTGAGACAAGAGCTAAGTAAAAACCCTATAAGGTTAAATTCGAATTGGAAAGTCATTTTATTTTTTTGTTCTTTGAAACAGTTTCTTTTAAGTTTATTTATTCTGAGAGAGAGAAGGCATGAGGGGGAAGGACAGAGAGAGAGGGAGAGACAGAGAATCCGTGCTGTCAGTGTGGAGCCCGACTCAGGACTTGATCTCACCAACTGTGGGATCATGACCTGAGCTGAAACCAAGAGTTGGATGTTTAACCAGCCAAGCCACCCAGGTGCCCCAGAAAGTCATTTTAAATTCATGGTTTTTTCTTTCCTTTCCTTTCCTTTCCCTTTCCCGTTCCCTTTCCCTTTCCCTTTCCCTTTCCCTTTCCCTTTCCCTTTCCCTTTCCCTTTCCCTTTCCCTTTCCCTTCCCTTCCCTTCCCTTCCCTTCCCTTCCCTTCCCTTCCCTTCCCTTCCCTTTCCTTTTTCCTTTCCTTTCCTTTCCTCCCCTCCCCTCCCCTCCGCTCCCCTCCCCTCCCCTCCCCTCTCCTCTCCTCTCCTTTCCTGTCTTACCACATATGTGTATTCATGGAAAAGCCCAAGAAACAACTGCTGTCCCATCCTTGTAGGTACCCAGTGCAAACACACCTGCCCTGAGGGGTGGGCAGGGTCTCGGCAAGAAGAACCGGGAACTTCTGGTATCTGTTGTATCAGAAAAAGGAGCCATCCGAGGGGTGGGGTGGGCACGATATCTAACAAATGCAGAGGCCGGAAGAAGGGGTCCCCACTGGCTATCAAAGGAATATGGCTGCGGTTGATTAAAATATTCTGAATATATTCCAGCCCTTGCGCTGGGCAGAACACTAGCCCCTTCCCCCACCAAATGTCCATGACCTAATCCTCAGAACCTGCGACTATGTGAACATTACTTGGCAAGAAGATTGCAGATGTAATTCAGGCAGCTGATGTTGCAGACTTTAAGATAAGAGATTATTATCCTGAGTTATCTGGCTGGGCCCAGAACAATAGCGAGGAAGGGAGGCGGGTCAGAGTCAGAGTGAGGTAGCTTGAGAAGGAATATCTGACATTTGCTGGCTTTGATGGTAGAATGGGGTCATGGGCCAAGGAACGTGGCGGCTTCTAGAAGCCTGCAAAGATAAGGAGACGGGTGCTCCCATAGAGCCTCCACTAGGAACAAAGCTCTGCTGGCATTTTGATCTTAGCTTAGTGGGACCCATTCCAGACTTCTGACCTACAGATCTATAAGATAATACTTTTCTGTGGTTTGGAGCTACCAAGTTCGAGGTAATTTGTTATATTAGCAGTAGGAAGCTAATATATCCATGATATCCAAAAGGGAGATCCCCAAACAAAACAGATAAAAACAAGACACCTAGGGGCGCCTGGGTGGCGCAGTCGGTTAAGCGTCCGACTTCAGCCAGGTCACGATCTCGCAGTCCGTGAGTTCGAGCCCCGCGTCGGGCTCTGGGCTGATGGCTCGGAGCCTGGAGCCTGTTTCCGATTCTGTGTCTCCCTCTCTCTCTGCCCCTCCCCCGTTCATGCTCTGTCTCTCTCTGTCCCAAAAATAAAATAAAACGTTGAAAAAAAAAAAAACAAAAAAAAACAAAAAAAAACAAGACACCTATTGGTCACCACTGGCAGTCAAAATACGGTACCAACTCTGTCCCTGAAAAGAGGCAGTCAAAAAGGTGAAGCATTTAGCGCTTTTCTTGCCTTTCCTGTAAGCTACAGAGGGCGATCACAATTTTTACTTGATGGGACATAATTCTTCCTTAAGAAGATTTACAGAATGGGAATGCAAGCTGGTGCAGCCACTCTGGAAAACAGTATGGAGGTTCCTCAAAAAACTAAAAATAGAACTATCCTACAACCCAGCAATGGCACTACTAGGCATTTATCCAAGGGATACAGGTTGCTGTTTCGAAGGGACACATGCACCCCCATGTTTATAGCAGCACTATCGACAATAGCCAAAGTATGGAAAGAGCCCAACTGTCCACCGATGGATGAATGGATAAAGAAAATGTGGTATATATATATATATATATATATATATATATATATATACATATATATACACACACATACACACAACGGCGTATTACTCGGCAATCAAAAAGAATGAAATCTTGCCATTTGCAACTACGTGGATGGAACTAGAAGGTATTATGCTAAGTGAAATTAGTCAGAGAAAGACAAATATCATATGACTTCACTCATATGAGGACTTTAAGAGACAAAACAGATGAACATAAGGGAAGGGAAACAAAAATAGTATAAAAACAGGGAGGGGGACAAAACATAAGAGACTCTTAAATATGGAGAACAAACTGAGGGTTGCTGGAGGGGTTGGGGGAGGGGGATGGGCTAAATGGGTCAGGGGCACTAAGGAATCTACTCCTGAAATCATTGTTGCCCTAGATGCTAACTAATTTGGATGTGAACTTAAAAAGATAAAATTAAAATAATAAAAAATAAAAACTCATTGATTGGTTAAAAAAAAGAAAAAAGAAGATTTACAGCAAGTGAACGTGGCAAGGATGATGGAATTGGGAGAGTCACCATCTTGCAACTCTTAATGGAAGTGTTGAGGTAGGCAAAGGTCATCAGAGCATGAACCCGCTAAATGCGGTGTCGTGGGGAATTTGAAAAGGAGAAATCCGATGATCACCAGCTCAGTTGTTAAGTAATTTTCACATCACTAAGAAGAAATAACTGTACCTCCGTGGGGGGGGGGGCAATTTGACATACGAAGACCATCTCGTGAGTATTCCTGCCCCCGGAGGTTGGACTCAAATATCATCCGGTCTTCAGAGGGAAACTTTCAGCGTCTAGGAAATACAGAGCTAGAGGAGCAGGTCGAATGACCTTAGAGGAAGCAAACAGATAAATCCGGAATAGGAGCTAGCCTCTGTACAGCTGGTCTTGGTGCCCTCAGTAAGTCACTGGTTGCGAATATAAAAAGCAGGTGTCGGGGAGAAGGAGGAGCTCTTGGTTAAAGCAGATTGGAGAGAGACAGTGGTCTAATGAGTGCGCGATCCTGATTATATTAGATCCTGGCTCAAAAGAGGACCCTAAGAGAATGATGGACATTTATGGACATCATGGACAGGGGAACTAGGTAGTAGATGTGCAGGAGTTATCATTATTTCTGGGGGGGGGGGGCATTCAGGGGAGGGTCAGTGTTGTTTCTATAGGGAAGGGGGTGGGAGTAATAACAGATTGTGTTTACGTAAGGAAAATGTCCCTAATTTTTAGATTGCAAACTGAGGGAGTAAGGGTAGAATGACACGCAGTCCGAGATTCCAAGCCTTAAGATGCTTTAAAGCTCGGAGGAGAAGTTGGGGCGAGGATAAAAGTAGCAGACGAAAACCTTGGTAGCTACTCAGGAGGCGTGGGAGGACGGTTACCGGGGCTCACTCTACTATGCTCTTCTGCATGTTTGAACATTTTCATTATGATCTTTCAAAACAACAGAGTAGATGGCTAGGCCTGAGGATCGCTGTTAGAGGCTTGCAGGGCTGATGGAAACTTCGGTTGGCCCGATGTCATGGGTAGGAGCACCGGTGACTTAGGACCTAAACTCCCGTGATGGCACATGCAAGATGTGCTGCGTCTCCAGTAAGTTAGTCTGCGGGAGGGTGGCGTGCTTTTTGGAAACCACGGTAGGGCGACTCAAAAAGAAACCCCGTGACACCGATCGCAAAGATGTGGGCAGAGGTTTAGTCAACTCACTCGTAGCCAGAGTCCTGACCAATCCCAAGTGGTGTGGACAGATTTACAACCTGTTGACCTGCAGACTTCTTGGGGGACGATGAAGGGGGAGCAGAAGCCATGAAGAAGGATTTCCAAGAGGCAAAGCAGGGTAAGAAATGAAACTTTAGAAAACTATGTCCATTTACCCCCTGAACACAAAAGACTTCCCTGAACTTTGTGAATATCATTCAAATCATAGCTCTGATGTTTAAACTTAGCAGGAAAAAAATATAACCCTTGCTATTTAAGATGATCTACCCTGTAAGCATCTTTCTAAAGCCTAATGAAACTCTACGATCCAGTCTCTGTTACTGAAATGACTTGAACAGCTTTCTGCTTTGTTTTTTTTTTTTAATGTTTATTTATGTCTGAGACAGACAGAGCATGAGTGGGGGAGGGGCAGAGAGACAGAGAGAGGGAGACACAGAATCGGAAGCAGGCTCCAGGCTCCGAGCCATCAGCCCAGAGCCCGACGCGGGGCTTGAACTCATGGACCACGAGATCGTGACCTGAACCAAAGTCGGTCGCCCAACCGACTGAGCCACCCAGGCGCTCCTACAGCTTTCTGTTTTTAAGTCATTTGAATATTAATTTGTCAAAACATTTCAAAATAATTACTTTAAAATTGGTCTTTTCTAATGTGTTGCTCTAAACCTGACCTCACTAACTACCGTAATTACCAACAAGACCTGTATGTGAGAAACACAAAACTTTATTTAAAGGCCAAGAAAGCCTGGATAAATGGAGTGCCACAGGATCTTTGCAGATAGGAAGACTCAGTTTGGGAAGATGTCAGTTCTCTTCAAAAGAATCTGAATCCAAGGCAATCCCAGTCAAAACCCAAACGAGAATTTCAAAGGACTTGAAAGGTGATTCACGTTCATCTGGAAGAGAAGAATGGACAAAAATAACCAGTGACATTTTGAAAAAAATGAAACAGTGGGGATCTGCTCTGTCTAAAAGAAAACATTGCTATAGCAGTTACAAGTGTGGTTGTGGTGCAGACATAGACACACATCCAGGGCACAACAAGCCTTGTGTGTATGTGTATGTGTGTATATATACATAATGTATACAAACACACATATTTAAAAAATTTTTTTTAAGTTTATTCATTTTTCAGAGAGACGGAGAGACAGAATGTGAGCAGGGGAGGAGCAGAGAGAGAGGGAGACACAGAATCCGAAGCAGGCTCCAGACTCTGAGCTGTCAGCTGAGAGCCTGACGCGGGGCTCGAACTCAGGAATCATGAGATCATGATCTGAGCCGACTGAGCCACCCAGGCGCCCCTACGAGCACACGTATTATATGTGAGTTTGGTTTATGAATAAAGGTGACATTTTGAGTCTGGTGGGGAAAGGCTGGTGTGTGATCTGGCAAAGTTACAATCCCTCCACATTGTACGAAAAAAGAAATTCCAGAGTGTTCGATGAGATCATCACAAAACTATTAAAAACAGAGAAATATGAGAGAATGTATTTTCATTGCCCTGGAGTATGATAAAGGGTTCTCGTAAGCAAACTGCCCCGCCCCCCAGCCTGTAAAGGAGATCAGCGGCTATGATCATGTGGACTTCTTGTGGGACAGTGGGTATCTTATACCAAATTGAGAGTCAAGTCAAAGAAAATTTACCTTGGCTGATTTTCTGTGGAGCCTATTTTAGTGTGTGAATCTGTTTGCCCAGACAGTGACCGGTTTACGCTGCCTCAGGGAAGAGTGGGGGACAGTAGGTCACGGTGGCGTTTGGGGGACGAGGAAGTACAGTGACTTATGTCCAATGAGTCAGCATTCTTACCGGTGGTAGAAACAAAATGTCATCTGTCAGTCCATGGAAAGGAAGTGTTTGCTTTAAAAAAGCCACGAAAGGGTGCCTGGGTGGCTCAGTCGGTTTGGCTCAGGTCATGATCTCATGGTTCGTGGGTTCAAGCCCCACATTGGGCTCTGTGCTGACAGCCCAGAGCCTTCTTGGATTCTCTGTCTCATTCTGTCTGTGCCCCTCCCCTGCTCGCACGCTCTCTCTCTCTCTCTCTCTCTCTCTCAAAAATAAATAAACATTAAAGACAAAAAAAGCCATGAAAGGCTGACATTAATCTCATGGGGGGTAATTTAGATACGCTTTTCACATAGTTAGAAAAATAAATGAATCTAAAAGTGGGAGCTGTTTGTGGTCTGGCGTGTGTGGTGTGTGTGTCTCTGTGTGTGTGTGTTTTAATTGCTGTTGTCCTTTGTCCATTTGGTTCAATTATTTGGTACAGGCTGAGGTGACATGACTATGAGATCCTTCTCGAGTGGTCCCCTTGCTTTCTCTCATTTCCCCTTTGCCAGTGGCCCCTCAGATTCTATAGTTTAGTCCTGTTGAGCTGGCCGTGCAGTCCCTGCTGACTGCCACGTTGGATTGGGGCTTCCTGTTCACTCCTCTGTCACCCCTATGGACAAGGGCTCTTTTAGGGCAGAGACCGGGTCGGAGGCACTGTGCGTTTCTGGCATCACACGCAGTGGCTGGCTGTCTCCTAGAAAGGATGCAGTACCTATTTCGAACGAATGAACGATTGTGTGAACCGATGACTACACTGTCTTTTCCTCCTGAGGAGGACAGGGGTCCACTGGGGACATGATACAGCAGTGCCATGTGACGTGCAGTGGAAACCGAAGTGACTTACCTCTGCCAGAGCTGGGGACAGCATCATAGTGTCAGTGATCCCGACGTGGATCCTGAAAGACAAGGAGGTTTTCATGTAAAAAGAGGTATTCGAAGGAGTGGCATTTAGAGTCACGGAGCAGTGAGAAAATCAAGCGTGGCCGCTCTGGGAGAAAAACCATGACACGATGTGGTTGACAAGGTGGGTTGGGGCCCCATTGGAAATGCTCCCGGTAACGTGCTAAGGAGTTAGGACGTTGGGCAAAATGGGAGGCCCTTGGAGTCTTGTAAATGAGATAACTGCATGGAAAATTACCCTTGGAAACGAGGAGGATGCTCTAAGCCCTGCTATAGACTCTCCTGGCCTCCGTCCCTCCCTCCTCTGATGCTTCGCTGTAAAATGAATCTGCTCGTATGTTGTTGCTGATTCAAAAGTATTCTGAAAAATAAAGGTGAATGGGTTCTAGAATGATCATTGTATCGCTTCTCAGCCTTTTGGCTAAGATCAAGTGTAGAATGATCATTGTAACTAATTTGAAGGGATGATTTGGGTCATGAGGTTTTAGTGGCTTTTATTAGAAGAACTGATGACCCCATAAATGTGTTCATCTCGCCAATTCTCTCTGTCCAGGGACGACTTTCGTTAAGATGATGGATTTTTACTGACCAGTGGAATTCGGGTTATGTTAGTGTCACTTTAATATCAGGTAATCTGTTGCAAAGAAAAAGGCATGAAGAGAGCTGATCTGGATTGTCAAAATATTGTAGAAAAAAACACAAAGGAGCTTAAATTCACATCTAGCGTAATTGGGTTGTGATTGTCTAAATGTAGACTGTCTCCTGCTGAAATGTTTAATGGTATGCAAATTATATGCAAGCCTTTCCTGCCAAAGATCTGGTGAACCGAGGAACCTTGACAAGAGTTGACATTAAACCGTCCCAGCTACTCTTACAGACCTCTTCAGAGTCTATCTGGCAGGATTCGGTGGTTTTAAATCTAGTGGCGGAGTTTTTATTGTGACTTTGGATAATGTAGCTCTATTTTGGGTGTTTAATGAGCAGTTAGTGGAAAATATTTAGTAACTACATATAAAAGAAAGCAATTTCCTTTTGGGGGAATTGAATCTTTGTATGACTGCTTAGTCATCTCATCTTAAAAAAAACTCTGCCTTCTGGGTTTCTTGGTGGTCAGTAATGGTAACCACTCATTTATGTGGTGCTTCTAACAAAGCAGTCTCTTCCCATAATTTTGCTTTATCTTCACAACTACCTTTTGCATCCTCATCTTTTGGGGGTGATATGTCACAGAGATAATTGTTTAAACTCATTTTGTTTTGGACACTAGAATAAAACAGAATTAAACCTCAAGAGAATATAGAGGCCTTTTTTAAAGTTTATTTATTTATTTTGAGAGAGAGAGAGAGCTTGTGCACATGCGCGTGCAGACCTCCCCCTTCCCTCCTCCCCCCCCCCCCCCCACACACACACAGGGGAGGGACAGAGAGAAGGTGAGGCAGAATCCCAAGCAGGCTCGGAGCCATCAGCACAGAACCCTAATGCGGGACTCAAACTCAGAAACTGTGAGATCATGACCTGAGCCGAGGTCAAGAGTTGGGACACTTAACTGACTAAGCCACCCAGGCCCCCCTATAGAGGCTTTTAAAATGGGAGTTGGCTCGCTGTGTCATAAATATCGTAGTTTTCTGCTAGTGAGGTGTTCAAGTACAACTTAAGCCTACCTAGTCCTTGGCCGGTAGAGAGCAGATCTTTCAACCACTTTAGTAGTAGAAGAAAATGTTAAATTACAATACAATATTTATTATACTTACCTTGTATTTATATGGCAGGACCCCAATAGGCAGGGTTGCTGTGTCTCCAGCTAGTTGGTGTTATATTAAAAAAAATCCATTAGGCCTCCCATCAATATATATGGTATTATATATAGTATATTATGCCTTATCTTTTTTTTTTTTTTCAACGGTTTTTATTTATTTTTTTGGGACAGAGAGAGACAGAGCATGAACGGGGAAGGGGCAGAGAGAGAGGGAGACACAGAATCGGAAACAGGCTCCAGGCTCTGAGCCATCAGCCCAGAGCCTGAGGCAGGGCTCGAACTCACAGACCGCGAGATCGTGACCTGGCTGAAGTCGGACGCTTAACCGACTGCGCCACCCAGGCGCCCCTGGCTGGTTAATTTTTTAATGAGACAAATCACTAGGTAACAATATTTACTAAATATAATCCATTTATAAACATTTTATAAAAGATCCATTTTTATAGCAAGTGCAATTTGTTATAATATGTTTATGGAGGAAACATAAAACCTACTAACTTAAAAATCTTTTTTCCTCTGGGCACCTGGATGGCTCAGTTGGTGAAGCATCTGACCTTGGCTCAGGTCGTGATCTCGCAGCTCACGAGTTCGAGCCGCACATTGGTCTCTCTGCTGTCAGTGGTGGAGCCCAGAGCCCAGAGCCCGACGCGGGGCTCGAACTCACAGACCGCGAGATCGTGACCTGGCTGAAGTCGGACGCTTAACCGACTGCACCACCCAGGCGCCCCATATTATGCCTTATCTTGATGAGGAGGTATGTAAAGAAATGGTTCAGGAGTCTGGAGGGTTTGATTTTTAAAAAAACTTTCTTTGATGAAAATTTTAACCATGTACAGAGAGAATAGTATAATGAAATTGATGTAGCCATCACTCGGCTTTATGTGTTATCAACACACAGCCAATCGTGTTTCATCCGTACTTCCTAATTCCCTTTAGATTATTTCGAAGCAGAGCTAGACATAATCTGTCATTGCATCTGTAAAATATCTGTATCAATCCCTAAAAGATAAGAACCCTTTTAAAATATAAAAGCATAAACATGATGTAACACATTGCTGCTGCTAAATTGTAATACTTCTAAGGAAGTATTTGGCAGATATTTGGTCTGTATTCATTTTCCCAGTTTTTTATTTTAAAATGTTTAAGCGTATTTATTTATTTTTAACGTTTATTTTTGAGAGACAGAGCATGAGTGGGGGAGGGTCAGAGAGAGGAGACACAGAATCCAAAGCAGGCTCCAGGCTCCGAGCTGTCAGCACAGAGCCCGACGCGGGGCTCGAATTCACGAGCTGCAAGTTCGTGACCTGAGCCGAAGTCGGATGCTCAACTGACTGAGCCACCCAGGTGCCCCCAGTTGATTTATTTATTTTGAGAGAGAGAGAGTAAGAGAGAGAGCATGTGCACACGAGCAGGGAGGGGAGCAGAGAGAGGGGGAGAGAATCCCCAACAAATTCCATGCTGTCAGTGCAGAACCTGATGCAGGGCCTGATCCCTGCACTGTGAGATCATGACCTGAGCTGAAATCAAGAGCTGGACAGAAGCCACCCAGGCACCCCTCTTCAATTTTTTATAAGATTGGAGTTTTTTTGTTGTTGTTGTTTGTTTTTTTAGGTGCCCTGCCATCATTTTTCCCTCTTGCAATTGATTTTCCTAAAGAAATAGGGTCGGGGTGGTAGAGAATTTCTAACACTCATGATTTTGCTGATCATATCCCAGTGATACAATTCAAAGAAAAACGACAACAACAAAAACCAACCCAGCTTTTTTGGGGTATAATTAACATGAAACACATTGCACACATTTTGAGGGTCCAGTTTGGCAAGTTTTATCTACACCTGTGAAGCCATTACCAAAATTAAGAGAACGCACATATACATTTTGTCATCTTCCAACAATTGTCAATTCTCTGACACCAACTGAGTGTCCTACAGTTCAACTCAATCCTGATGCTAACTACCCAGAGTTGACACAGCCTCCAAGTTAAGGGCTCAGCCCCACAAGACTGCCCCACTTCAGATGCCAGCTGCAAATGGGGTCCTGTAGTCTCTTTGCATTACTGCCTGGCTGACTACAAGTTTGGAGGTTCCCATGATCCTCCCCTTATGTTTGAGATTTCACTCGAACAACTCACAGAACTCAAGAAGGTGCGATACTTACGGTTCATTTTATTGTAAAGGATACAACTCAGGGACTTCAAAGGGACTGTTATATAGGGCTGGGTCTTGTGGGAAGGGGTGGGGCACAGAGCGTCCCTGCCCTGTCCGGAAGCACCAGTGTCCCAGCATATCCATGGGGTCACCAGCCTGGGAGCTCTTCAGACCTCATCTTTCTAGAGTTTTTATCAAAGTTTCATTATGTAGGCGTGATTAAATCATTGGTCGTTGGTAATTGAACTCAGTCTCCACTCTCCCAGATGTCAAGTGATGGGCCAATAGTTCTACCGCTCTAATCACATGGTGGGTTTCTCTGGCAACTAGCTCCGCCCTGAAGCTGTCTATGGGCCTCCAAGAGTCACCTCATTAGCATAAACTCATGTAGGGTTGAAAAGGGATTATTATGAATTAGATGCTTCTACCATAAGAAAATTCCAAGGGTATTTTTAGGAGTTCTGTGCCAAGTACTGGGACAAAAACCAAATATATATGTGTGTGTATATATTATTTTGCTCTGTGCTCCATCACGCAAAAGTTTGCTTCTGCCTCTTTGTAATCAGACACTGTGTTTTCTCTGTCTCTGTCTGTATGTTTGTCTCTCTTTTTTAATCTGGCTTCTCTTACTCAGAATCATTATTTTGAGTTCCATTAGACAGGTTAAATGAAATAGAAAAATTCCTTCAAAGACACAAGTTACCAAAGCTAATACAAGAAGAAACAGAAAATATAAATAGCCCTATATCTAGGAAAGAAATGGAGTGTGTAATTTCAAAACCTTCCCACAAAGAAAATTCTAGGCTCACGTGGCTTCACTGATGAGTTCTACCAAACATTTAAGGAATAATTAACATTGTTGGGCACCAACTCATCCAGAGAATAGAGGAGAAAGGAATTATTCCCATCTCCTCTTATGAATCATAGCATCTGGATATCAAAACCAGAGAAAGCTATTGCAAAAAAAAAGACCAGACTTCTATACTGAAAGCTATAAAGTAGTGATGTGAGAAATTAAAGACCTAGATTAGTGAAGAAACATATCATACTTACGGATTCTACACTTATTATTACTAAGAGGTCAATACCCACAAACTGATCTATAGATTCAGCACAATCCCAATCCAAGCCCCATCAGGCTTTTTCTGGGCAGAGATTTCTGGGGAAAAACTTACATGGAAATGTAACAAACCTAGGATAGCCAAAAGACGAACAAACGAACCAACCAAAAACTCCACAAAGGCAGTAAAACCAAATTGAGGTACCTGATTTCAAGACATACTCTAAACCTCTAAAGTCAAGAAAATATAGTATCGATGTAAGAGTAGACATACAAATCAATGATACAGGATAGCCTAATGAAAGACCTTCCCAAATTTAGTGTTGTATCAACAAAAGGTGCCAGGATAATTCAATGGAGTAAGGATGCTTTTTTTTTTTTTTTTTTTTTTTTTTTTTTTACCCCAGCAAATGATATCGGAATAGCGAGGTATTAGGAAGAAAAAAAGAACCTTGAGGTTTTACTTTGTATCATACACAAAAATTAACCTGAAATGGATCTTAGACGTATACATTGAAGCTAGAACTTTAAAATGTCTAAAGGGAAATACCAGGTTAAAAATCTTTATTACCTTCAGATGCATAAGATCTCTTAGCGTGGTCCATCAAAGAAATAATAAATCGGAACTCATAGACTAGACACTTGTGCTCTTGGAAGGATTTCATAAAGAAAGTGAAGACAGGGTATGGACTGGGTGAAAATATTATGATCATGTAAATCGGACACTAGACTCGATTCCAGGACATAGTCAGAAATTTTACAATTGAGTCATAAGACAAGTAACTCAATTAAAGGTAGGCAAAAGACTTCACCCCATGCCTCACAGGAGATAGAAGTACTCCAATAATCGTGTCCAAACGTACTCAACATCCTTACTCATTAGCGAGATCCTAATTAAAATAAGCTACCACTACACTGCCTAACAGTGGCTAAAACTGAAAAGACTGACAACCAAAGTGTTGGCAAGGAATACGGAGCAACTGGGACTTCATGTGTTGCTGGTGGGGATGTAACGTCATATAGTCAGTTTGGAATATCATTCAGCAGGTTTTTCATAATGTTAAGTATAATTAACCACGTGACCAACAGTTTTACTCCTGGATATTTACCCATGAGAAATGAAAACACGTGCCCGTAAAAAGACTTACACACAGATATTTAAGGCGGCTTTATTTGCAATAGCCCCAGACTGGAGACAACCCAATTGTCTATCAACAGATGAATGGATAAATGGTGGAGTGTTCATGCAATGACATACTACTTGGCGATGAGAAGGGACTAAATACTTAGTGCACAACACTATGGATGAAGCTTGCTTATGTCAAGTGAAAGAAGTCAGACACACGACAACATATTGTGTAGTTTTATTTATGTAAAATTCTCAAACTGGAGGAGGTAAACCATACTAAAAGGAAGGAGATCAGTATTTGCTTGGATCTTAGAGTATGGGGAGACTGATTGCAAAGGGGCATCTTTTGGGGTGATAGAAATATTCTGCATCTTGATTAGGGTAGTAGTTGTATGTGAAAAACTCATCTGTTGGTACACTTAAATATGCATTTAACCATATATAAATTATACCTCAGTTTGTTTAAAATTTTTTTTAACATGTATTCATTTTTGAGAGACAGAGAGAGACAGAGCGTGCATGGGGGGAGGGGCAGAGAGGGAGGGAGACACAGAATCCGAAGCAGACTGCAGGCTCTGAACTGTCAGCACAGAGCCCGACGCGGGGCTCAAACTCATGAACTGTGAGATCATGACCTGAGCCAAAGTCGGACACTCAACCGACTGAGCCACCCAGGCACCCCTTAATCAGTTTGTTTTCAAGAGGGGGCTGCTAATGCCAATTTTTTCCCCCACCAGTGGATGATAGAGACTCAGTCTCTACTTTTTCCATTTGGATATTCACTTTTCGTTCACTTACAGAATAATCCTTAGCTTCTCCATTTCTCTACCTTGCTGCTTATATATTAAAGTTCCATATTTATGTGCTCTCTATTCCATTTCATTGATCAATTTGTTTATCCTGTCTTAATTATTTTAATTTCATAATAAGCCCTGTTCTTATTATTCTCTTTCTTCATAAATGTTTTTGCTCTCCTTGATCCCGTGTTGTTCTGGATACAGTTTATAAAGACTAATAGTTTCTATGTTCTGTGAAAAACTCTGTGGAATATTGATGGGGTTTGAATTGATTTCACAGATAAACTTGGATAGATGTTGAATTTTTGCAATACTAAATCTTTCTGTTCATAACTATGGTGTTCTTTTCCATTTATTAAGATTTTCGGTGATGTCTCTCAGTACATTTTGTAATTTTCCCCATAAAGTCCTTGCCCATGTTTTGAAGGGTTTATTTCAAGGCATTTGGTGTTTCTTATTTTATCGTTAAGTGAAGTCTTCTTCTAATTATGTTTTCTCACTGTTTATTGTTGATGTATAGAAATGTGGTTTTTAAAAATTGCAGTCATGCATCCAGGGAACATTTGCTTTTGTTTCAGAAAGAGCTCATTAATCCATTAGCGGAATGTGTCACATGTGCGCGCACACTTGTATGTATTTTGAGAACGGTGGTGTTGAGGGTGAGCGTTCCCACAGCCCTGGGGTTATTTTTGGTCCAGTGTCTACACGTCAGGTTGGCCCTGAGTCACAGGACAGGATACCAGCTGGAGCCATGATGCTCCCAGCTTTAAGTGTAGTCAGCCGACCGTGCGATCACGGCTGTCAGTAAGAGGGCTCTCTCCAGCCAGCATCCTTGAGTTAAGACATTCACGTATTGTCCACACTAGGGATGGTTTCTCATGATGCAGGCTGTCACCGTTAAAACCGTGTCCCTCTTCTCTTTTAGTATCCGGAGTGTGATGCAGAAGTACCTCCAGGAGAGAAATGAAATAACCTTTGACAAGATTTTTAACCAGAAAATTGGTAAGTCCCACTTACTCATTTGGCATACAGTCTAATAGTGGTTTCAGGTGGCATCACAGTTATGTGTAAATGCAGCCTTTCGTGCTTTCTATGCTTTTATAGCTCTGGCTGGGAATGAAGGACATTTCATGTAGCAATAAGATACGTAATGGTTACTTCCATCCCTACTAACAGACCTCGTGAATAAGCTCTTGGGAGACAGACTAGCTCGATTCGAGGGTTTAAGGCAGTTTGGGGGTTGCCAAATCAAAGGATTGGGTAGTTGGTAACCAGAAAGAAGTGCTCTGGGTTTCGGACCCGCTTCTGAGGTCCCCACCTTTCCTCACTGCTGTTGTACTCTCCGTGATCGCAAGGAGGTGTCCCGTGTCTTCATAAACATATTGCACTCCTGTGTTTGGCCGGCTCCTTGCAAAGTGTGGGGCTGGCGCACTTGATCTCATCGGTTTTCGCTGGCTGACAGGCTTTACACACTGCTCCTTATTGTCAGTTCCCCATCAATTACTCTTATCCCTGAGGCTCCATTCAGTAAGTAAAGCTTATCCCTGAGCCTTACTTAGCAGGTCACCAGGACTCTCCTGTTGTGTGCATAGAGGTCAAGGATCCATTTCTCTCTAGCTGGTACCCAGTTCTGGGCAGTGCTGGGCTTGGCCGGAGCAAGTGTGTGGATGTATAGGCGTGTTCTCCGATTACCAGCAGCTAGTGCTTGGAGAAGTTAGGACTGGACAGGAATAGCTCTAGTGTGAGGTTCCAAGGCTTGGGGAGCATTGGAGTATTATGCTTCCGAAGGGCTGGCAGTTTGTTTAGAGGTTAGATAAGAGCTGGAGTCCACATACTTTCTTTTTTTCATCCCCCCAAATCCGTTCCTGCTGTCCAGAAGTTTCCTACACTATATTTTTATTCTCAACTCAGATAGGATTCATCGTTTGGCCTGCCAGCTGGGTATTTTGTTAATCTGCCCATAGTAATGTGATAAACAGATAATTCCAGGATTTCACATGAAATCACCTTAGCTGAATACGAGAGAATTGGAACCTTCTTTCCTTCCCTTTACTTGCCTCCCACAATTACTCAGATAAGATTTGCCGAGGAACTGTGGCATCATTTTTAAATGACTTTAATACTCGAGGAAATGACTTTATTAAAATTGCAAGAAACTGGTTATACAAAAGTTTCCTGGAACTCCCTTTCTGCATTTAGTCCTGTCTCCATGATTCACAGACCCACAATGACCGATCCCCTTGAGACTGAATATCCTTGGAAGTAATTGTGGGCAGCCCTCCTCCTTATAAGTAAGGAGTCATAGACTCGGGTCGGTGAAGTGACTGATTCTGATTTGTAGTTCTCCTTGTCCAGCCATTCTGTAAAGGCTCTTGGAAAGGAAACCATGGATATAAAATGTACTGCTGAGGGTCACCCTGTGAGAACTGGATAGTTTTTTGTGTTTTGTTTTTTTTAAGAAAGCGGCATGATGCTGTCTTGTGTTCAACTAAAGTAGAAACCGGTGCAGAAAAGCCTTCGGGTTTTGGCAGACTTTTTAGCTAGCCTCCAAAACTTGGCCATCTATGCAGGCGACAGAGCTGCTTTCACAGCCCCTGACGTTCAGTGGTGAAAAGCTGGATGCCGTTCTCCGGAGAAGCAGGTGGAGTACTGCCCCGTCTGTGCTCAGAGCACAATGTGTGGAAAGCTAGCGGCCCGTAGCTACCTAGAAATCTTACATCCTGAGCGTCGAGCGTCGCGATTTGGCTACGGAACGGAGCGGTCGAAAGAGTTTGACTTTCATCTCATGCTTCGTTGCTGCTTCTCCTTGCGTTCACGGCGTTGGGTTAACTGTCATCTATATAAATAAACGCCCTCCCCCCCCCCCCCCCCGCTTTGCTTCTGCTTTTGTACGAAAGAACGGAAAACAAAACTCTCACGGTAACGAGAGAGAAATTCATGTCTTTGGGAGACAAGGGAAGAAAGAAATGCCTTATTTATTAGTTGAAATTTAAAAATAGGTCTATAGCTCTGTTGAGAGCTACTTGCCACGGCGTCTCTCTCGTTTCACGTGTGCAGTTCAGCAGTTTTTAGCGTGTTCACAGAGTCGTGCAGCCCTGAACCCAGCCTCATCTTAGAACGTTTCCAACACCCCCAGAAGAGGCTCCATACCCATCAACACCCCCACCCCCACCCCGAGATACCACTGATCTGATTCCTGCCCCTGTGGATTCGCCCAGCGTGGACATTCCTCCCGGATGGAATCAGACGATGCGTGGCCTTTGCATGGGGCTTCTCTCATATTTTAAAGGTTCCTCCCTGTGGTGGCATGTGCGGGTACTTCATTCCTTTTTGTGCTCGGTGATATTCCATAAGATGTGGCTGTGCGCGTGTTGTTCATCCATTCATCCGTCGGCGGATGTTTGGGTTATTTCCGCTTTTTGCCTATTATACATAATGCTGCTACGAGAGGAAGGTGTTTCTCAACCTGTGATGCGAGCGGGTGGTTCCCTGTTACTAAGGCACACTGGAAGATTGTGACGAACCCGCTGTCGCCTGTGCTCTCGTGCCAGTCTGTGAAATGCACTGAAGGTTATTTCTCCCGTTGTGTTTTCTGATCCTCACCCCGCTCCTGTCCGCCGTCCCCGCAACACACATGCAGGCCCCCAGACATGTCTTTCCTTCCCATTGTTTTGATCCAACCCTTACCCGAAGATGACCCCAGGGGCCCTTGATCGGAGGCCCTTACTGGCATTAAGGTGGCCTTGCGTCCTGGCCTCAGTCACACAGGTTCTGCCCCGCGAGCAGCTTCCTTGGGCACTGATGGCCTGTGAATTCTCTCGGTGAAGCTATTTTGAAGAATTTAAAAGTTGCTTAAATGAATAAATGATTCCTTCCTCTTACCTTCCTTCCCCTTCGTGAGCTTGGAGCTGGGCAGAGGAAGCTAGGTCTGAACTTGGAAGGTCACAGGAAAGAGCAGCAATCATGGGACGGGGGGCGGGGCGGGGGGGGGGCGGGATGGGGAGACAAGAGTGCGTGGTAACGTCGCCAAACACACGTCTGTAGTTACGTCCGGACATCGCTGTACATTCAGTGTCCGTCTGGTCCTTCCTCCTGCCCTGTAGGGTTCTCCTTTTCAGCTGGTGTGAGGGATGGGGGCAGGACGGAAGGTGGCCTGTGGTTGGAGTGAATCTGTCCTGCTTTCTAGGTCTTCTTTTCTTCCCATTTCGCTCCCCCTCACCCCCCCCCCGCCCCGCCCACTGCCTTTTGCCTTTGTTTCTCCCATCTGTTCCATCCGCCCCTTTCCATGACTGCCTCCATGTGTCACCAACTTGTTGATTTTCTGTCGTTCTGTTGTTTCCCTTTCACCGTGTATCCCCTGCCTATCAATCAGCCCCTTTTCTCTCGTCCGGCACCTCCCGCCCTCCCCTGTGCTGAGGTTAGCGCCTGGTTTGGGGGAGCTGCCTGCCAACCTGTGCTGCAGCCCGCGTGCAGAAACGCTTTGTGAAATGGAAAAGTTTACTCAGTCTCAGTCGTATACTCAGTCTCCGAAGCTTTGTTGAGATGACGGGCGATGCGCCGGCCTGTTGGCTATACCCCAAACTGGTTGATGTTTCGTTAAGTTTTCTGAGCTATGAAGGGGGGGGTGAAAATATTATCTGCTGCATAAGGCAGTTGTGAGGATGCAGCAAGAAATGTCTGCAAAGCCCTTAACACAGGGATTGGTTCTCAGCAGATGCTCTGTGAATGAAAGCCCTGAAATGAAATTGTTTATTATAAAAATTTATAATTTTTTATAATTATAAATTATAATTACAGGAAATACAGAAAACGGAAGTGTAATTTAAATAATCCCATGAAGAAGCAAAGAGAAAAATTCAGAATGTGGAACATTCTACAATACAGCGGGCCCAGTTTCTTCAAGAAGTCCGTTACCTGTGTGTGGGAAGGGGAGGGGAGGAGGGGGAAACACCTGTTCTAGATTAAAAAAGACATTATTACCAACTACAATATAAGAACATTATTTGGACCCTGAATCAAACAAACCAAGAGTAGAAGGGCATTTTTAAGTTACTCAAAAAATGTGGGGGTGCCCGGGTTTAAGCGTCCGACTTTCGATTTTGGCTCAGGTCATAATCTCGGGGTCCTGAGATCGAGCCCCACGTTGGGCTCTGTGCTGGTATGGATCCTGCGTTGGATTCTCTATCCCTCTCTCTCTGCTCCTCCCCCACTTGCATGCATGCTGTCTCTCTAAATAAATAAATAAATAAAAATTAAAATAAAAATATCTAGTTATGCCCAAAACTAGACTAATAACCCCCCATATATGTTTGCCAGCCAGATTTTTTTATTTTACAACATTTTCCTTGTTCATCCTCTCTTTGCATGGCTACCAAAATATATATTTTTTAAGTTTATTTATTTTGAGAGAGAGAGAGAGAGAGAGAGAGAGAGATTGTGCAAACAGGGGAGAGACAGAGAAAGAAAGAGAGGGAGAGAGAGAGAGAATCCCAAGCAGGCTCTGCAGTGTCAGCACAGAGCCCGATGTGGGGCTTGAACTCACGAACCGTGAGATCATGACCTGACTGAAGTCTAGAGTCTGATGCTTAACCAACTGAGCCACCCAGGCACCCCTGCCAAAATATTTTAAGCAATTAGCAAACTCTTTTTAGAGTTTCAGCCCTATATCCATCTGTAAAGACTATGAATGTTTTCTTATACAACTTTAGTCTCTACCCCAACCAATGAAAACAGTGATTCTTGGGGCACTTGGGTGGCTCAGTTGATTGGGCATCTGACTTCAGCTCAGGTCATGATCTCGCGGTTCATGAGTTTGCGCCCCCCATTGGGCTCACTGCTGTCAGCACAGAGCCCACTTCAGATTCTCTGTCCCCTTCTCTCTGCCCTTCCCCCACTTGTGCTCTCCCCAGAATAAATATTTAGAAAAAAAAGAGAAAAGAAAATGATGATTCTTAGTTTAATATCTGATTATGGTTCTTACTGTAATTCCAAGTCTATATTTATATTTTTTCTTTAGTTTTTTTTTTTTCTTTTAGAGAGAGAGAATTTGAGTAGTGGGGGCAGGGGGGCACAGAGAGAGAGAGAGAGAGAGAGAGAGAGAGAGAGAATCCCAAGCAGGCACCATGCTTAACTTGGAGCCTGATGCAGGGCTTGATCCTATGATCCCCGGGACCATGACCTGAGCCAAATTCAAGTCAGACGCTCAACCCACTGAGCCACTCGGGCACCCCCACATTTTTTCTGAGTAACTTAAAAATGCCCTTCTACTCTTGGTTTGTTTGATTCAGGGTCCAAATAATGTTCTTATATTGTAGTTGGTAATAATGTCTCTTTTAATCTAGAACAGGTGTTTCCCCCTCCTCCCCTCCCCTTCCCACACACAGGTAACGGACTTCTTGAAGAAACTGGGCCCGCTGTATTGTAGAATGTTCCACATTCTGAATTTTTCTCTTTGCTTCTTCATGGGATTATTTATTTATTTATTTATTTAAAAAAAATTTTTTTTTCAACCTTTATTTATTTTTGGGACAGAGAGAGACAGAGCATGAACGGGGGAGGGGCAGAGAGAGAGGGAGACACAGAATCGGAAACAGGCTCCAGGCTCCGAGCCATCAGCCCAGAGCCCGACGCGGGGCTCGAACTCACGGACCGCGAGATCGTGACCTGGCTGAAGTCGGACGCTTAACCGACTGCGCCACCCAGGCGCCCCTTCATGGATTATTTAAATTACACTTCCGTTTTCTGTATTTCCTGTAAATTGGAAGTTAGCTCTAACAGCTTATTAGATTGGTTCGACTTTTGTGGCAAGAGTGCTTTGCAGGTGGCGCTGTGCACTTTGTGGCAGGAAGCACATGACACGGAGCTGTCGCTCTGCAGTGCTGTCTCTAAAGTGAGTTCAGATGTGGTCAGTTGTCAGCTCCTCATTATGCTGTCGTCTGCCATGCGTTTCATTTTCATTGACACTGGTTGCCTAAATCAGTTATTTTTTTTTAGGAAGTTGCCAGATTGGCGGGGGGAGGGGGGGTTCTGATTATGCCATTCTTTCCATATTTATTATCGCTGCTCATCCACGAAGGCTATTTGGTTGCCTTTAAATATAGTTCAGGAAAAGGCAGGTGCAGTTGGCCGAACTTGAAGGCGAGGCCCGTGACTTTGGCCTCATGACGTCACTCCCGCAAGTAACCCAGCGAAAGAGATTTTACAGAGGAAACCAGGACTGTGTTCCGGGTGGGCTTAATCTACTCACACCAGCCCTTTAAAAAGCAGAGAATTTCCTCAGGCTGGCAGAAGAGGAAGTCAGAGAGAGCAAAGCACAAGAATGATTGGACATGGCTTTCCCAACTCTGCAGGTGGAGGGGACCACGTGAGAAGACGGTGGGTGTCGGCTAGGAGCCGACCAGGAAGCCAGGACCTGAGTCCTACGACCATAGGAACTGAATTCTGCCAGCAACCTGCATGAGGTTGAATGCGCCTGACCCTGGGAGCCTCTAGATAAGTCCCCAACCTGCCAAAACTTTGATTTGGGCCTTGTGAGCCCCTAAACGGGAAACCCAGGAGCCTGCCAGGACTTGTGTCCTCAAAAATTGTGAGTCAGGAAGGAGTGGTGCTTTCAAGTCACCGAGTTTGTGGTGGTTTGTTACACAGCACTAGAAAACAGGGTAGATGCTTAAGTCTTTGTTTTCATTTTATTATTTTTTAAGTTTATTTATTTTGAGAGAGAGAGAGCATGAGTGGGGAGGGGCAGAGAGAGAGAGGGAGAGAGAATTCCAAGCAGGCTCCCCGTTGTCAGCGCAGAGCCTGATGTGGGGCTCAAACTCACAAACCGTGAGATCGTGACTTGAGCTGAGATCATGACTTGGCTTAACCGACCGAGCCACCCAGGCGCCCTGTCTTTGTTTTTGTTTTGTTTTTATTTTTTTTTTTTAATGTTTATTTAGTTTTGAGAGAGAGAGAATGAGAGAGAGAACGAGTGGGGGAAGGGCAGAGAGACGGAGACACAGAATCCGAAGCAGGCTCCAGACTCTGAGCTGTCAGCACAGAGCTTGAAGTGGGGCTTGAACTCAGAAGCCGTGAGATCATGACCTGAGCTGAAGTCCGAAGCCTAACCAACTGAGCCCCCCAGGCGTCCCCGCCAAGTCTTTGTTTTTAATTGCCAGTTTTCAGAATAAAAAAGATTAAGTGACAGGCTGCTTTTATCCTCCTTTTCTCCTTCTTAAACAGAAATTGTAAGTCTTAACAGACATCAGTTATGCTGATTCCTAATTTGCTATCAGTAAAACCTACACTCATTTCAGTAGGGACACAGTGTTCTTGGTTTGGCTTATCTGAAGAATGGTTTTAAAGAGATACCGATTATTGAAAGACAGACCACTTTACCAATTGGGGTTAAGATTTTGTTACCATTTTCTTCAGTAAGATACACTGAAATAATCTCATCATATGCAAGTGAGGCGCATGGCTTTTGATAAATTCCATCTGTCTGTCGACAATCTACTTAACTCCTGTCTGCCTAGCCAGTCTCATTAGAGGGCAGTGTGTCTGATTATAAGGAGACTCCAAAATAGGTACTTAATTCATGAAGTATGCAAATGTTACCCTCGTGTAGGAAGAACAACCTGGCTTATGTAACATTACGTCACCTATTGCCACCGGATCATCTCCGTTTATCACACTGACTCCCATTTGTGCCAGCGGAAGCCTGCCATATGTAGACCGTAGTCTTTTGGTTCTGGCTTCTTTCATTTAGCATAAGATTTTGGAGGCTCAACCACACTGCGCGTACCCATCCTTCACCAACCCTTCTGTGGCTGAATTAATATTCCATCCTATGGATAGACCACAGAATTTGTTATCCACTCGCCAGTTGGTTGATGGACACTCAGATTACTCCCACTGTTTGTTACAAACGATGCTGCTGTGAGTGGTCATGTGCCAGTGTGGACACCTGTTTCCATCTCTCTTAGGTGTCTAACTAGGAGCTTCGGAACTGCTGGGATATCTGACAAATTCAGGGTTAACCTTTTCAGAAATCGCTGTTGTTTTGCAAAGAGACTGCACTACTTGACATTCTCACCGTCAGGTTCTGGAGGACCAGGCTTGCCATAACCTCATCCAGGCTTGCTGTTGTCTTTCTGGTCAAAGCCATTCTTGTGGGTGTGAAGTGATGTTTCATTGTGGTCTTGATTTGTATTTCCCTAACCATTAGTGGCCCTGAACGTGATTGGGCTAATTAGCCTTCTTATATCTTTGGTGAAGCGCCTATTGAAATCTTTCGGTCCATTTAAGAAATTGATTTTCTCATTTCTTAATGGTGACTTCTGAAGCACCGAACGTTTTAATTCTGATGAAACCCAATTCATACATTTTTAAAAATTGTACTTTTGTGTCATATCTAGGAACTTTCTGCCTACCTGAATGCCATGAAGGTTTTCTTCTATTCTTCTTCTAGATGTTCTATCATTTTAGCTCTCACATTTAGGTCTTTGGTTGATTTTTGAGTTAGTTTTTGCATATTTGTGAGATAAGGGTATCTTAAGGGTATGTTATTTAAAAATTGTACTTTTGGGTCATATCTAGGAACTTTTCTGCCTACCTGAATGCCATGAAGATTTTCTTCTAGTTTTCTTCTAGATGTTCTATCATGTTAGCTCTCACATTTAGGTCTTTGGTAGATTTTTGAGTTAGTTTTTGCGTATGATGTGAGATAAGGGTTTAAGTTCATTTTTTTTTTTTTTTTTTTTTTTTTTTTTGCATGTAGATATCCAATTGTCTGGATGCATTTGTTGAAAAAACATTTCTTTTCCACATTGAATTGTCCTGGCACCTTTGTTGAAAATTAATTGACCATAAAATGGATTTATTCTGGACTCTCAATTTTGTTCCATTGATCTCTGCCTTAGGCCAATGCCACACTGTCCTCATTACTGTAGCTTTGGGGTAAGTTTTGAAATCAGGAAATAAAAATCCTCCCACTTTATTCTTTTTTCTTTCTTTCTACATTTTTTTTTTTTTTCAGAATTGTTTTTGGCTATCCTGAATCCTTTACATTTTGATACGAATCTTAACATCAGATTTTCAATTTCTGCAAAAAAAAAAAAAATTCTGCTGGGATTTCCATAGGGATTATGTTATATCTACAGATCAACGTGGAGAGAATGGCCATTTTAACAGCATGAAGTATGCCGATCCATGAAAATGAAATGTCTCTGCATTTATTTAGGTCATCTCTAATTTCTCTTAGGCATGCTTTGTGGCTTTCAGTCTCTTGCGTCACATTACATTTATTCCCAAGTATTTTCATGTTTTTTGGTGCTATTTTGAACGGACTTGTTTCCTTAATTTCATTTTTGGCTCTTCATCACTAACACGTGGAAATAGAATGGGTTTTTGTACGGTGACCTTGGATCCTGCCATCTTGATGAACTAGTTTATTAATTCTAGAGATTTGTGCATAGGTGCGTGTGCATGCACGTGTGCACATGCGTGCGTGTGAATTCCTTAGGATTTTCCCCATAGAGAATCTTGTCTCTGAATAAAAACAATTTTACTTCTTTCTTTCTTTCCATTCTGGTGCCTTTCCTTTTCAGTTTTTACTTTTCACTTTGATTTCTTAAATATTTCTTATGTTGGTCTCAAATACATTTAGCATGATTTCAAAGAACATTTATGTAGCAAGAATGCATATACTGTATTTGGCACCTTGGGGTTAAGGCATAAGAAATATACTTGTTATGGGCTTTGGAGACAAAAGTATATGTTTCATTATAGAAAGAGTACATTAGAAAAATAAAAACTACTGCCTTTCAAATAGATTTTTGAGCAGTTTCTATAAAAACAAAGATGGACACAGATATGTCATGGGTACCTATTAAAAAATCGATATTATATAAGACCACTGAAATAGTTAAAAACCCACAAACAACACAGAATAAAACATTTTAGTATTATTCTTTTGTTAATTTCAAAGACCAGGGATTCCAATCAATTTTTTTTTTTAAATTTATAAAAGTATTGCTTGAAGTGTTCTGTGCTTCAAAACAAAATAGATGGTTAAAATCTGCCAAAAACCTTGTAGCCCTGCAACCCCTTACTCAAAGGCCAGGGTTAAATGATAGCAAATTGAATCTTTTTGCATTTGGTTATAATGAGGGGAATCTGAACCTGGGAACCAGCTTCAATCTCTGTCTCCCCGTTTTTGTGCCCAGCTTTGTTTGGAAGTGGGTGTTTCTGCCCCTGCGAGGGCCCTTCCCCCTACAAACAGCCCTGATTGAGGGTCACAGAGTTGGGCTCCCACCCCATCATATCTTTCTCTAGAGGAGAGCAACCAACCACCACGGAGAAGAAAAACCTAGGGCCCCATTCAGTGCTGCATCAATTATACATGCCTTTGTGGAGACTTTTAGCCAGTGAAAGAGTTAAAGATCCACTTAAACTTTCAAAAAGCAGAGATAAACACTTGACTAAGCACAGCTAATTGGATTTTCAATTGAAAAGGCGAGGCAGCAACAGGCAACTCGGGAAAGTTAGGGGCACCGATTCTGCACATTTTCATCTTGCCTGTTACTGGCAGGCTGTCTTTCCAGCTGACTTCTTACCTGTGCTGGCCTCATGCAGGCTGGGTATCTACCCGGCTCCTCCCATAGGACCCTGCCTGAGCTGGGGACTACCACCTGCCCTGCAGGCACACTCTGCCACTCTAAGTATTTGGGACGTCCGCGATATTTGAGGCAGCTTTCAAAGAGCCTGAAAATACCTTTTTTTTTTTTTTAAGTTTATTAAGGCTGGTTTTCCTTTTTTTTTTTTTTTTAATATTCATTTTTGAGAGAGAGTACAACTAGAGGAGGAGCAGAGAGAGAGGGAGACAGAATCTGAAGCAGGCTCTAGGCTCCGAGCTGTCAGCCCTGAGCCCGACTCGAGGCTCAAACTCATGAACCACGAGATCATGACCTGAATTGAAGTTGGACGCTTAACCAACTGAGCCACTCAAACACCCCTGGTTTTCCTTTTTAAAGCTCTTAAAGCTTTCCTTTTTAAAGCTTTAAAGATCTTCAGGTTTGAAGATCAGCCAGAATGATCACTTCCAAGAAAAATTGAGAACAGCTACGTTTTACTGGAATAACACAGTACTTTGGCATCTGCTAATCACTAGAACGATAGGAACGCCGCGGTAGGATGGCTAGACCCCTGATCTGCCGCCTGGCAATCCGTGATTTTTAAAAGTTTTTTTTTTAATGTTTATTTTTGAGAGAGAGAGAGAGAGAGGGAGAGAGACAGAACATCAGAGGGGGAGGGGCAGAGAGAGAGGGAAACGCAGAATCCAAAGCAGGCTCCAGGCTCTGAGCTGTCAGCGCAGAGCCCAGCACGGGGTTGGAACCGCGAGATCATGACCTGAACCCAAGTCAGTCACTTAACGGACTGAGCCACCCAGGTGCCCCAATCTGTGATCTCTTAAATTGCTATTTAATTCTCCCTGATTTCTTCTGAGCCTGCTTTGTAGGAATCCCTTTTAGTTTGAGACGGCAATGGCTCCCTGTGTGCAAAACACTGCCCTGAGCATTTCACATGCTGGGTAAAGGAATGTGACCAAGTTCGCGCACCCCCCAAGAGGCAAAGCCTGGATTGGAAGTTCTGTCTGTCTGTCACCAGGAAAAGTTAGTGTGGAAATTCGCATGGAGATGAAGTGCCTCTTTTTTTTTTTTTTTTTAAAATAACATATCAACCCTACAATTCCTGTTTAATATATAATGATGCTAAAATCCAGAATTTGGGGACAGTGCACAAAGATCTTTCTGTAGCAGATGTACTTATATGCTTTGCGAAATGAGACATTCACAGTCGAATATGTTTTGATCAAGTGCTGTACTAGAAAGATCTCTTTAAACAAAAAAGGCACACGGGGGAAGATAAAGACCACATCAGGCTTCCCACCCCCGGCCAGCTCACCCTTCGAAAGAACGTATATGACGCGCACAGACTTCTGGCCTGTCAATATCGAAAGTGCCAGTGAAGTGTGGTCACTACTCCCAGGGAGTCCCAGCGATTCATGGAAGGGACTCCCGGTGATGTCTAGGAGGCACGTGTTTAAATCCCAAGGTGAGTGTGGACAGGCTACTCTCTTAGCCAAGAGGGAAGCCTAGCCACCCAGCAGGCCTCTGTAGCTGACTCAACCTTATAGCTTTCTCCCTGGCAGGGTCCACGTACGTTCGGGGAAGCGTGTGTGTGCTCTAGCAATATTAGCAAATGTGGGGTCTTCATATGTATTGCTAGAGAATGCCAGGGATCCAGGAAGCATCACCTCTATTGGAAAAACTGTCCATCAGCTTTCAGAACCGACAGTTAAGGGGATGACGGGACCCTTGTAGGATTTTAAAAGCCCCAAACGCATCACGAAATGTCATGTGGTGGTGTGCTGAGGATAGCCCCTGGTTTTAGCTGTTTTGGAAATCCTTTTTTTTCTGAGGATTTTTATACCTCATCCTTGATTTTTGTCAGTATTTCTACTTCTAGTCAAAGTCAAAACCAGGAATTGCAGAGATGTGCTATGGGGTGGTTATTAGAGTTTGTTTGAAATCTGTTGCTAAAAACTCAGTCATTCGTTCAGTAAAATTTATCATGTGCCACACACATTCTTGTAAGTACCGTGAGAATGCATCTGTGAACAGTTCTGAAGCCTGTGTCTTCGTGGAGCTACTATCCTACCCCGGGGAGATGGGCTGACAAAGTCATACTGTCCCCATGCTGGTACAGGTCATGGAGATTCGCAGAGCCACAGAGAGGAAGGGTGTGCTGGTGGCCGTTTCTGATAGAGTGTTTCGAGAAGGCACTGCTTATAAGGGGTCAGTTGGACAAATCCCTGGGGGAGGTGAGGGAGCCGAGCCCCTGTGCATTTATCTGGGGAGAGCAGGTCCGGGCTGAGGGTTCAGCAGACACCCTCACTCAGGAGCCACGATGGTGGGCAGACAGCCTGGAGGCCCAGAGGCTGCGGCCAAGGTGGGGAGTGGGAGTGCCAGGTGGGGGAGGTCGGACAGGCTTTGCAGGCCATCGCGAGGGAGGGTGTCGGCTTTTACTCAGAGTGAGCAGGGACGTAGGAGAGGCCGACCACTGGGCTGGCACTCTCTCAGGCCTTCACAGAGCAGACGAGCTGCCATGGAAACGGGCCTGGGAGGGCAGGGTGGAAGCGGGAGGTGATTCTGGCCTTTGGGTGAGTGGGGTAGCGTTGGAGGCAGCGGGAGGAGTCACGGAGTTACAGCCTTGACGACTGGATTTGTAAGGAATCATGGTGTGAAGCCGGTGGGAGAGTGAGAGAGAGAGAGAGGGGCTTGGGGGGAGAGGGGGAAGGGGTAGGGGGAGAGGGGGGGGGGGGGTGGGGGAGAGACAGTGTCCCAACGGTTCAGGTAGGGCCAGAAGGGGAAGAAAAGGCTCAGGTCAGAGGGCAGCGGGTCCGTTCCTGCCCCTCAGGAATTAAGGGAACTTGGTCTGCACAGGGTCACTTGCCGAAGGCTCTTGTCACACGTCCTCTGCATTCTTCCTGATGCTTTGAGGTCATCCGTGTAAGCTTAGAGCTTTGTTCCAACTCTGAATCACTTTCTGCTCGCTGAGGAGCAGAGAACATTCTTCAGGTCTGGCTCAGAAGAGAAATAAATCCCAGCCGAGGTGGGGCAGACTGACTTGTGCTAGTCTCTCAAAGAGACTATTTATAACTGGAGCACAAAGAAAAGAGGGCTACTTTTAAAAGAAGCAAACATTCTTACCTTGGAAAGATGCACTTATTCTCCACAGAAATTGGTGTTTTTTTTTTTGTTTTTGTTTTTGTTTTTCCCAGTGGAAATTTTCATTGCTTCGAATGTGGATGCAAGTATCACTTAAAAAAAAAAATCATTATTGGCTTTTGGAGTTTGTTCTCAGGAATCCAATTTGCTTGCCATACAATTTGTGACTATTTAAGACAATTGGAATTCGTTTTGTTTTGTGGCTCCTACTCTCACACCAGCAAGTGGGCTCAGAAGTGGTGGTGGAAAAGAACCCGAAACAGAACAGCTTTACTGGGAACACTGATTTTGGGGCCCTTCTTTTTCTCTCATTGTTTCTTCTCATTTATGGTTTTCAGAATATACCTGACTTCCTCCTCATGAGATACCACATCTGTAAGGATCCAGTTGTCACCGATTTTTTTCTTGCTTTCGTGCTAACTGTGCTATATGCTTGTGTTCTTTTTTTTTTTTAATTAAAAACATTTTTTTTAATGTTTATTCTTGAGAGAGAGAGAGAGAGAGCATGAGCAGGGAAGGGGCAGAGAGGGGGAGACACAGAATCCAAAGCGGGTTCCAGGCTCTGTCAGCACAGAGACTGATGTGCGGCTTGAACTCACGAACCATGAGATCATGACCTGAGCTGAAGTCGGACGCTTAGCCGACTTAGCCACCAAGGTGCCCCTAAAAAAAAAATTTACAGAAGCATATACGTACAATAAAATGCATCCATTTTAAGTAATGAGTTTGACTTTTTTTTTTAATGTTTATTTTTTTTGAGAGAGGAGAGAGACAGAGCACGAGCAGGGGAGGGACAGAGAGGGAGACACAGAATCGGAAGCAGGCTCCAGGCTCTGAGCTATCAGCACAGAGCCCAATGCAGGGCTCGAACTCACAAACTGGGAGATCATGACCCGAGCCAAAGTCGGACGCTTAACGGACTGAGCCACCCAGGTGCCTCCCCCTTTTTTCCCCCAAGTTTGACTTTTGACCTAAATGTACACTGGTATAACTATTACCACAGTCCATACGTATAGACCAATTCCATCGCTTTTTTTTTTTCAATTTTTTAAACATTTATTTATTTTTGAGAGAGAGAAAAAGCGTGAGTGCAGCAGCGGCAGAAAGAGGGAGACAGGATCTGAAGCAGGGTTCAGAGCCCAATGCAGGGGCTGAAATTCACAAACTATGAGATCATGACCTGAGCCTTAATCGAGAGTCAGCAGCTTAAGGGACTGAGCCAGCCAGCCCCTCTATCACTTTAAAGAGACCATCCTGGCCCCATTGTATTCAGCTGCCCCCCCCACCCCACCCCAGCCCCAGGCAACCCCTGATCTGCTCTCGTCACAATGGATTACAGTTGTCTTTTCTGGAAGTACGTTTAAACAGAGTCCAACAACATGCACTCTTTGGTATCTGACTTATTGGCCCAAGCACAGTGTCCTTCCTGGAGAGCCATCCATATTGTGGATTGTTTAGGGCTTGGTTTATTTTCTTGCTGAATAGTATTCCATCGTGTGGACTTAACACAATTCAGTGTACAATGGACATTGGGATTGCTTCCAGTTTGGGGCAATTATGAGTGAAACCACTATTGACATTTTTACTTGTTTTATCCTTGTTGTGAACACATCTTTTTAAAGTTTTTTTTTTTTTAAGTTTATTTATTTATTTTGAGAGAGAGAGCATGCACAAGCGGGGAAGGGGCAGAGAGAAGGAGAGACTGAATCCCAGGCAGGCTCTTGTGCGGTCAGCACATAGCCCAGTGTGGGGCTTGAACTCCCAAACTGTGAGATCGTGACCTGAGCCGAGATCAAGAGTCGGACAATTAACCTACTGTGCCACCCAGGTGCCCCTTGTTGTGAACACATCTTGCTGCACGGATACTGTCCTTCCTTTTTGGTAAGTGGCTGGAGTGGAATTGCTGGACCCCCTCCCCCTTGAGAGGTGCATGCACATTGTGATTGTTAATGTCAGTTAACGCATGTTCCCTCCTTATCTTGGTGAGACGTCCTTTTTCACCCTGATAGATTGTTCTGATGTCTGCATTCCCTACTGTGGATATAACCACACCTCCTTTCATGTGTGCATGGTAGAGCTGGCCTCTAATCTCTGCCTTTTAATTAGAATATTTAGAACATTTACAGGAAAATAATTACCAATATAGTTGGGTTTACGTCTCACATCTTCCTAGTTGTTCTTCTGCTTTTTTCTTCTTTCGGACTGAGTATGTTCTAGTCTGTTATGTTGCCACTCCTGGTCTGTTAGCTATTCCTGTTCACTTTTTTAAATGTGTTTGCTGTTTCCAGGCATCTTCGATCCCCTGAACTTCCAGGGCCCTCGCCTCAGCAAGGCCACCCTGGTCTGCTTGGGTCGCACTCCCAACATCACGGTTCAGAAAGCACCTCCAGGCCAAGAGCTGGCCCGTCCTGGGGCCCTTCTCTTTATTCCCCTTCTCCCACAGACCATAGCCCCCTTTAGGCCTGAAAACAGCGGCTGCATGCATTTTGTGCCGTTTTCCAGTTGTTATGGTGGGAGGTTAAGTCCACCCCTTGTTACTGTATTATGCCCTGCAGTGTAATTTTATTTCTGAACTAAAATATTTGGCTCTTGGGGGGAAAATGGGCTAACTATATGGAACTGGAGCAACCTGTGAGACCCTGGGTGTGAAATATCACTGCTCTGATTGCAAAGGGGGTGGTCGGTTTCCAGCAGAAGCCGAAGAGGCAGAAGAGGTAGAGGCACTGAAAGAGTTTGTGTCCGGACTTCCGGGTGGCGATGGCCGCCGTTATCCAGCCCTCTGGTGCTCAGTGCTCTGCATCTCGATCTCAGTCTTCAGAATAACTTCCTGTGGAAGCTGTCGTTGGCCTCATTTTACAGGACAGAAGACACTCAGAGGTGAAATGACTCGCCACGAGTCTTGCAAACAAAGATGGGCTGGGCGGGACTTGACCTCACGGGGTTGGCATCGGCCCCCTCCGTAGCTCAAGCTGTCAATGACTGTGCTGTGCTGGGTAGTCTAATTAAGAGGTTTTCCCCAACGATGCAGGTGACACGTCTCATGAGGCAGCGGTAGAATTCAGGGGAAACGCGACCAGCTCAGCTGTGCATGAAGTGGGGAGTTTCTACCCCGAGTGGCTCCTTGTTGCCAGGACGAGGCAGTATGATTAATTTCCCACAAGAACACTGGTCCATGAACACCCTCACCGTCCCCTTCATGCACTCCAAACTGACCCCTCTTCTCCCTTTGTATTGATGGTAACAACACCACCGATGTTCTCCAGCCACCCAGGGTCCCCAGTTGTGACGCCAGTTTGACACCTCTCTGCCTTTGTCACACATGCCCCCTTCCTTTCCCATTTCCACCGCCACCTTGGTTTATAGCTAAGATAACGCCCTGACCCATATTTTTCAGGATGGCTATTCTAGTTTCTTTTCTTTCTTTTTTTTTTAACTTTATTTATTTATTTATTTTTGAAAGAGAGTAGGGGCAGGGGCAGAGAGAGAGAGGGAGAGAGAACATCCCAAGTAGGCTCCATGCTGTCAGTGCAGAGCCTCCCTTGGGGCTCGAGCCCACAAACCATGAGATCATGATCTGAGCCGAGATCAAGAGTCGGACGCTTAATCGACTGAGCCCCCCCAAGGGCACCCCTGGCTCTCCTATTCTTATGTTCATTCTGCAGTCCCTTTTCTAACTGTTAGGAGGTATTCTGGAAACACCGTTTCCTCCTGTCCTGCCCGTGTTCTACGCCCTCCCGCATCCCCCACGATGAATGAGGTTCTACGTGCTGCTGTCGCTCGAATGACCAGAACCGGCCTCTGTCTTCTCCCTTCATCTTTTTCCTCTGGTGCCACCTTCAGTGACCAGCGTTACGCGCTGTCCCTGTTCACCTTCCTTTGCATTCTGTCCCCCTCCGTGGAACGCCTTTGTCTTCCACGTGCATCTGGGCTGTCCTCCCAGGGCCACCCGTGGGAGGGTGAGCTTAACCCCCCCGCCTGATTTCTGACTACAAACAGTCTGTTTTCTGACTGTTTTTGTGTGTGGCACGTTTTGGGCACTTACTGTGGAAAATGTAGTCATACCAGGTTCCTCTTTCCTGCTGGTTCCCTCACTGGAGTTTAAATTCCTCGGGACCAAAGATAACGTCTGACACTTTTCCTTCTTTGTGACTCTCCGGCATCTAGTTCAGTATTTTACACAGCTGAGGCCCTGGCTTTTTTTTTTTTTTTTCTTTCCTTTGGTTGACTCTGTTTCAGCGCAAAATCCTTTCAACTGCCATTTCTAGAAAACTCTTCCTTGCAGCCTCTTGTGTAAAGAGTATGTTTACATATTATGTGGTTGCCTCTCAGTGTGGAGACGGTATTCTGGGGGGGGGAAGTAATGGCCCGCCGATCATGCACCCCGTGTCCCCTCCGTCCCCTCCGCTGTGTCCCCCGTGGGCGTCTGTGCACCGTTGGGCCGGGTGTGTGCATGGCCCCCCCGGAAGTGGAGGGCTCAGGCGGACAGCTGTTGGGAGCAGACGGGTCACGGAGCAGCCGCTGTGGTAGCTGTCCCCTCCATCGCCTCCTTGCACAGAGGGTGGGGGGAGGCCAGCATTGCTTCCCACGGCCGCATCCCTGCTTCCGGGAGATGGTGTAACCGCCTTCAAACACTTAAACTTCGTCTATAGCTTTATAAAACACCTGTGTCATTTCGTGGTCAAACTACTGTAGTCAGCCGGTTAAAAGCTAAAGTGCATTTGGGCACGGTAATCACAGAGATGGTGTCCTTGCTCTCCTGAGTAGTCCTTTCACGTTCACTGAATTGCACATTACATACGAAAAGCAGCTCCGGCCGCTCTTGCTTGGGGTTCCGCCCCAGCGGGCTGTGGGCCTTCTCGCCCCGGCGGGTCGGCCGCGGCAGCCTGACCACCTGGCGTTCACTGTCACGGTTCTGTCCTTTGGCGCCTTGAAGCCTTTTGAGAACGTCTTCTCCTCCTCACACAGATGTTCAGGGGTGGAGGTAGGGAGGCGCTATTAGTAACTAGGGGTCACCACCGAGTGCCTCTTTGAGGTCGGCTCGGGGAATGGGACAAGGACACGGAGGTCCACCTGGGACAGTGTGGTGGCAGCTGGGTGTCACATTGCAGAGAGCCACGAGGTAAGAAGTGACAGTGGCAGGGTAAGTGACAGTGTTCAGGGCCTGCCGTGTTGAGGAGAGTGCCCTGACTCTCAAATCCTCAGACCTGGATTTGAGAGCAGAGTTGCACTTTTGTATAAAACCATCACCGACTTCCAGGAAAGACCGTCCCCCAGCAGGCCTTCGGGCATCTGGAAGCTTTCTGCGAACACCAGCTATTGTGCCAGTGACCAGGACGCGGTGCCGGTATTCTTGTCAGTGGGCCCTGGGCCCACGGGCTGAAGACCCCTCCTCTGCACGCTCTAGCCTCCCCGGGGTCGTCCGGCATCCCTTCCGCTGCCTTCCTGTGCCCAGGTTTGAAGTCTCACCCTCTCCTTCTGGCCTGAAATTCCCGCCTCCGAGCCCCTGGCCGCTCTTCCTCCCGCCTCTCTCTGGCCCATTCATGTCTCCACGCCTGGCTTGTGCCTCCCTTCTTCCCAAAAGCATGTGTGACTGTGCCACAAGCCACACTCCCCTTTCCCCTTAGTCAATTAATGAAAAGTTTATTGAGCCGATTAAGCCCTGGCCATTGTGCTGGGATTAGAGAGACGAGTCCCCAAGGTCAGGCTGTCTCGAGGGGCCCCCGGGTAGACAGCTGCCATGCACTGACACCGGAAGAGGTGCGTCCTTCCCTGACATGACGCCAGCTGCCTGTTCCAAAGGCCCGGTTTACGGGGAAATGCTAGAGGTATTTCTGTTAACTCCAGGAGTGTGACGACGAACCAGACATGGGCGCACAGGTCACCCAGACGGGGCCAGGGACCCGACAGGTGGAGAGCCAGAAGGATTCCTCGGACAGCAGCGCTGACTAGCGAACCCCAGTTCAGAAAGGCCCTCCACACTGTGAGCAAAAGACCCATAACCCAGGGTGAAAATGGGCGAAGGTGGTAGAAAGACAGATCACTGCAAAAGAAATAAAAGGAACCTGACCGTACGAAAAGATTTTCAACTGTATGAAAACGTAAGAGCAGTGCAAAGTGAGGGGACTCTGAAATCTTAACTGTTTTATCTTTCAAACTGGTGCCGGAGCCTGCAGTGTGGTGACACTGTTTTGGTGTGGCTGTGGGTTTCAGGGCAGGTGCTGGGCCCCGTTGCTGCGGGGAGGACAGGCAGTTGCTTCGCCCACGGGGCCGGTTCCGCCAGGTCTGTGAAACTGACAGAACCCCGATAAAGCCCTTTGGCTCAGAAGTCTCACGCTAAGGAACATATTCTACAAATATGCTTGAATGCACGAGAAATGACGTATGGGGAGAGTTATTCAGTGCAGCGGTTTTCCAAGAGCCGAGTATTTGCAACAACCCAAACGTTCATCATCAGGGAAAAAGTTACACAGATTATGGCATTCCATAGGATGGAGTACTGTGCAGCTGCAAGGAGGGACCAAGGGGCTCTTCAAGACCGGGAGAGCGGGCTCTCCGAGGTATAGTGTTGGGGAAAAACGGCTGACGCGGGCAGTGCATAAAGTATGGTGGAAAATAAGAGTTCATTCTGTGCCTCCCTTTATGTTGTGTTAGAAGGTAAAGTGCCTGTAACAGACCCGAAATGTCATGGGCTGTACCCATAGAAGTCTCTTTCTTAGGGCACCTGGGTGGCTCAGTCGGTTAAGCATCTAACTCTTGGTTTTGGCTCAGTCATGACCTCACAGTTTATGAGTTCAAGCCCCACATCAGGCTTTGTGCTGACAGCGCTGAGCCTGCTTGGGATTCTCTCTCCCCATCTTTCTCTGCCCCCCCCCCCCCCCGCTCATGCTCTCTCTCTCAAAACAAATAAATAAAAACTTAAAAAAAAGAATTTTGGGGTGCCTGGGTGGCTCAGCTGTATAGGCCTCCAACTCTGGGTTTCAGCTCAGGTCATGAACTCATGGTTTCATGATTTCAAACCCCGCCTCGGGCTCTGTGCTAACAGTTTGGAGCCTGATTGGGATTGTGTCTTTCTCTCCCTCCCTCTCTACCCCTCTCTTGCTCACGCTGTCCGTCTCTGTCTCTCTCAAAATAAATAAATAAGTAACTTAAAAAAAACTTTCTTTCTGGTAACAGTGCAGGGCAGGTGTTTGAGGTTAGTGGGAGGCTTCCTTCCACGTGCTAAGTTTGTTCTGTGATGTGGCACTGGTGTCCCTCAGGACTGGCGGCCCCTGCACGGAGCTGGGTGAAAGAGGGTTAGGAAATCACACGGATTTCTTAACAGCCGTGGCCCAGAAGTGACACACGCCGCCTTCCAGAAGAGATACCAGGACACCAACAGCCGTGACTCTTTGGGGGCGATGGTGAAGGCGCATGGCTAGGAAGATGAGACACAGGCCGGGAAGGGAACTTTTCACTTCATGCCTTTCAGTATACTTTTCACACTTTGAACTGTTTTGTCTGTTCATAAAATAAGAATGGATAGTTGCAGCGTAGCGGACTCATGCCTTGAAAGAGCTAAGAACCCCGGGCCGTGGGGGCAGAGAAGAGGGACGGCTCCCCCTGGGGTGGCCCTAGCCTGGGGTGGGCTCTGGGAAAAGAGGAGCTGGGCTCGGTTGGGGAGCGAGTGCATCTGAAAGTGTGCAGCGCCTGCAGGCTCTCCCTCGATGTGGCGGGCTGGGCGGCTGGGGTGCGCACTGCACTTTGGCCGGGCCGGCGGTGGGGCAGCACGTGCCCTGGAAGGAGGCCCAGCATTCTGTGCAGCCCCGACAAGAAGTTCAACAGCAGGGGAGCTGCGTGCTAAGAGCCAGGGCAGCAGCATGGGGAGGGACTGGAAAGGGACCTGGAGACCTGGCGGGGAGCCAGGCGAGGTTGCAGTGGGCGGTCTAAGGGGTGCCTCTCTCCCCTACAAAGCCGGCTGGGCCTCAGCTGATGTAGCGCAGTAAGTCTGTCTGTCCATACCTCCGGTGAGATTGCAATTGCCTTGAGAAGCCCTTCGTTTCACACTTAGAGTGTCATGCTGTAAATACATTGGGCTTGATTCTCTTTTAAGTGAGACGTTTATGTTTCCGCACGCTAGAAAAGTGCTCAGATCCTAAGTGCATAGCCTCAGGAGTGACGACAAAGTAGGCTCGCGTGTATCCGTTGGTTGACTCTTGCTCTGTTTCTTCCTTGTTAAGATCACGGTTAGACTCATCAGGTGCACGGCCACACACGCCTCACACACGCCCACCCCTTTTGTCCTGGCCGTGTCTTCCTCTGTGGCATGCACACTCACACCCCAGTTTCCATAATGTCAGTTTTTTTTTTTTTTTTAATTTTTTTTTTCAACGTTTATTTATTTTTGGGACAGAGAGAGACAGAGCATGAACAGGGGAGGGGCAGAGAGAGAGGGAGACACAGAATCGGAAACAGGCTCCAGGCTCTGAGCCATCAGCCCAGAGCCCGACGCGGGGCTCGAACTCACAGACCGCGAGATCGTGACCTGGCTGAAGTCGGACGCTTAACCGACTGCGCCACCCAGGCGCCCCTATAATGTCAGTTTTAACAGGTGCTCCCGCAGAAGTCTTTGGGAAACATGCATTGGGTGGCTTACTAGAATAATATTTCTGTTTCATTTTAAGTGATTTTGCATCTCACTTTGTCAGTTTGTTTACTGTTGGATGTGCACAGACCCGTGACAGACGAAAACATCGACCGCAGTCTAGAAAGAGTATTAGCGTGGTGACCTTTCTCTTCTATCATTAAAAAAATGTTTTTAATGTTTATTTATTTTTGAGAGAGAGAGAGAGAGACAGAGACAGAGCACAGTGGGGAGGGTCAAAGAGGGAGACACAGAATCCAAAGCAGGCTCCAGGCGCCGAGCTGTAAGCCCAGAGCCCGACGCGGGGCTCAGACTCACGAACTGCGAGATCATGACCTGAACTGAAGTCGGATGCTTAACCGACTGAGCGACCCAGGCACCCCCTACCATTTTATAATAAAATGTTTTTAAAAGGCTGAAAGTAAGGCAGCTGTTAGGAGACTCTAGATAGAGTTTTCTTGCCACTGTATTTCCACATTTTCTTCTCCATCCTGACTTCTTTGTTCCCTTTTGAGTCAAGAGCTAATTTCTGGGAACATTCATGAATTTTTTTCTGACCACGTCCATTACCATTTGTGCTTTTTGTCTACTGGATTCTTAATATTCAGGGCCCCACATCTCCCCATTATCTAAATAAATGAACCCATTAATTAATCTAAGAGTATTTCATTGAACATGTATGTCATGAATTTAAATCAGGGGCAGAATGGATAACTTGGATTTTAGAAGACCTAACTCTGGACAGTATTCCTAACTTACATTTCATGTATAATTTTCTCCTGTAAAGTTTTAAATCAAGAAGTGAGAGTTCTAATCTGGTAGAGTCAAATAAAAATAAGTGTAGTTAAGGTTTAGGTGAAATAGCTAAGTGTAATTAGCTAAATATTTATTTCACTTTATATTTACTTATTCCTGTTGGAACTTGGAACAAATGAAAGGAAGAATTATTCTTTGGGAATTTAGGTTAGTAATATTCAGCCTTGAGGGATACAACACCCTTTGAGAGTTTTCACTATCTGTATGCTTTTTTTTCTTGTGACTTTGCTTATCTATTTATTATTTACAATTTCATTTTTACAAGAATATTGTGTATCCTGGATGTGTGAGAGTAGTTGTTGCCGACCTCTGTGTTATCAAAAACCTTTATAATTTCCTTCTTGGCTCCCATGCCTCTGGGTGTGAATGATTTTATCTACTGTACAAATGTGTGCTTTCTGGAAAATATCCTATAGACATCGATGACCATATAAGTGATTGGGCGTTGGCTTCTAGAAATTTTTGATCCCAGTTTGTGGCCCACTTACAGCCGCTGTTCAGGAACATCTTTGGAGCCTTGTTCCTGTTGTATGTACTCAATCTTATTTTTCTTTCTTCTTTCACATTACTTTTTTCATCGGGGGAGAGGGTCAGGTTTCTTGAAGTGAAGGAAAAGTCACCATTTAGAGGATACAGTTCTCTGAGTTTTGGCAGATGCGTGAAGTTATATAACTACTACTGAAATCAAGATATAGAGCAGTTCATCACCTCCCCAGATTTTCTAGTGTCCCCTCATGGTCAGCCCCTATCCCACTCCCCACTCCCTGCCAACCTCTGCTCTGTTTTCTTTTTAAAAAAATTTTTTTTAATGTTTCCTTATTTCTGAGAGAGTGAGCGAGCGTGAGTGGGGGAGGAGCAGAGAGAGGGAGACACAGAATCCAAAGCAGGCTCCAGGCTCTGAGCTGTCAGCACAGAGCCCGACGCGGGGCTCGAACTCACGAACCGCGAGATCATGACCTAAGCCGAAGTCGGAAGCTTAACCGACTGAGCCATCCAGGCGCCCCCCTCACTCTGTTTTCTGTGCAGTCACTGAGTATGTAGCCTTTTGAGTCTGATTCTTTCACTTTGAGTAATGCACCTGGGATTCACTCATAGTGCAGTATCAGTAGCCGATTCTTTTGTATCGTTGGGCAGGGTTCCATCTTACGGATATGTTACAGGCCTTTTGCCAGTTGAAGAACCTGGGGGTTATTTCCAGTTTGGGGGTGTTAGTCTATAAGGCTACCAGAAATATCTGTGGCAGATTTTTTTGTGAATATAAGAGCATTCATCTTTTCATTCCTCTAGGGTAAACACCTAGGAGAGGATTGTTGGGTTGAATGGCAAAAGACTGTCTGTTTGTGTATTTATTTATTTAGAGTACAAGCACACATGAGCAGGGGAGGAGGCAGATGGGGAGAGAGAGACAGAGAGAGACAGAGAGAGAGACAGACAGACAGACAGGCAGAGAGAGGGAGAATCTTGCGCAAGCTTCATGGTCAGTGCAGAGCCTGACATGGGGCTCAATTCCACGACCCTGGGATCATGACCTGAGCTGAAATCAAGAGTTGGACACTCCACCAACTGAGCCACCCAGGCGCCCCAAAATTTTAAATCAGCTTATTGACTTCTACAAAAATTCCAACTGGGTTTTTGACTGGGATTGTGTTGAATCTATAGATCAATTTGGGGAAAAATGACATTTCAACAATATTGAGTCCTCTGTTCTGTGAACATGGTATCTCTTCCCCTTTATTTGGATCCTCTTTGGTTTTGTTCATTAGTATTTTGTAATTTTCAGCATACAAATCATGTACGTATTGGCTTAGATTTTTTCTCAGGCATTCTGTGTTTTAGTGTCAGTACAAATGATACTGTGTTTAAATATAAATTTCCCATTATTTATTGCTATTATATAGAAATATTCTATCAATAGTGGGTGTGCAACAAATTTCTGAATAAATCTAATTAGTTGAATTCTCAAATTAAAATTTAAGGATCTCTTGGTTCCATTATCTCAGTAAAAAAGATGAATTCTAATATTTCAAGGTGGTAATTTAAATAGTTTATTTTTTGTGTTCTATTTGAATGCCTCTTCACTAACTAGGAAACTTTATACTTCATTAAAAAATAATTTGATTATTAAAAGCTTTTTGTTATTTTGCACAGCAGAATTCTGGCAAGTGTTCACTGTCTTTGGTTGATTTTATTTAGATTTTTGGACCATCATGGTACTGATTTCTTTTCCTGTCTGGGTGCCTTCATGGGCTTTTCCAACTCGCCAGCTTGCTGTGTCTGATTTTCTTCTCTGTGACCTCATGACTGTTAGTTATGTTTATGTGTTCTTCACCATTCATTCCATGCCTTTATAATTTGATTAGTTTTATTTTATTTAGAGTAATAGAATCTTAGAATTGAAGAAATATAGAGATTGGATAATCCAAGGCCTTTTCCATTTATTTGTTTGTTTGTTTATTTATTTATTTATTTATTTATTTATTTATTTAATGTTTGTTTCTTTCTTAGAGAGAGAGAGAGAGAGAGAGAGAGAGTGTGAGCATGAGTGGGGGGAGGGCAGAGAGAGAGGGAGAAGGATCCAAAGCAGGCTTCAGGCTCTGAGCTGTCAGCACAGAGCCTGACACAGGGCCTGAACCCACAAACTGAAATCATGACCTGAGCTGAAGTCAGACGCTTAACCAAGTGAGCCACCCAGGCGACCCCCATTTTATTTTTTTTAAAGTTTATTTCTTTTGAGAGAGAGAGAGAGAGAGAGAGAGAGAGCGCAAGTGGGGGAGGGGCAGAGAGAGAGGGAGAGAGAGGATCCCAAGCAGGCCCCACACTGTCAGCACAGAGCCCAGTATAAGGCTTGAGCTCACGAATTGCAAGATCATGACCAGAGCCCAAATCAAGAGTCAGATGCTTAACCGACTGAGCCACCCAGGCTCCCCCGAGGCCTTTCCTTTTAAACTTGAAAAAAAAGTGCTAATATCAGAGACCTCCCAACACCTGTTTTGTTAAGTTGTTTACATGGAAGGTTAAGCTAGGAGGTCTAATGTGTAACACTTCTAATCCTGGTTTAGAGACAGTCTAGTGCGGTTGATGGAACCATGTGTTGGTTTGTGTTGTGCTAGTGGGTGACAAGTTACAAGGAATTATTTTAAGGGGTGCTGGAAGGAGTTGAAGAACATTTCTAGAAATATGGGATTTGGAATGGCTGCACAGTGTGGTTCATTCTGAAGGCCATATGGAAATGCAGTGCATGAAATGATAATCTTCACATTGTTAGAAAAAAATATTTTAGAGAACTCTTGGAACATGTAGCTCTAATTTTCTACATTAAGTCACTTTCTCCCCTCTCTCTTAGAATTAAGTTTAATTATAGTGGAGCTTATAAGCATGGCTCTGTTTAAATTATATTAGCTTTCCCATTATATTGTGTTTATTCAAGAACTCTGTAGCTTTTAGGTGGACGGAAAATTACTAATTATAAAGGGAATAAATATTTGAAAAGCTAGGTTTATAGCAATAATTTCTGTTCGAAAAATCCACATTAAAATTTTTAATTATTAAAAGCCAAATTTCAGTTTTCTTTAGTATAACTTCCCTTTCTTTTCCAATAAATGGTATAGAATTTCAGTCTTTTTTTTTTTTTTGAGAGAGAGAGAGAGAGCGTGCATGCGTGGGTGCACACAAGTGGGGGAGGGGCAGAGAGGCAGAGAGAGAGGAAGAGAGAATCCCAAGCAGGGTCCGCCCTGTCAGCACAGAGCCTGATGTGAGGCTTGATCCTGATCTCATGAATCGTGACATCATGACCTGAGCCAAAATCAAGAGTCAGAGGCTGAACCGACTGAGCCACCCAGGCGCCCTTCAGTCGTGTTATTTTTTATGACTTTGCCTTTTTTCTTGTAACTTTTTGTTTTTACATACATTTAAGCATTATAGTTTGCTCTAATTTCAAACTTAAAGCAAAGCGATAAGAACAGTTCAGGGAACTCCTACGTTCCCCTTAGATGGCCGCACCATCGCACGTATCCGGCCGCTTTTGCTTTATCATTCTGTCTTTCAATGTGATTTGTTTCTGAACCACATGGGAGCGGTTTGGAGACCTCACACCTCTTGACCATTATCTGTTTCAGTTCGTGTGTGTTAAGAACAAGGTCATTCCCTTAGATAACGGCACTGTAACATTCAAAATCAGGAGACTTGACCCCAGTGCAGTATTGTTGTCTAATCCACAGACTATGTCCAGATTCTAACAGTTGTCCCCAAATGTCCATCTTGGCTGTAATCTTTCCTAGCCTGGGATCCAGTCGTGGGTCAAGCTTGCTTTTATTTGTCACCACGTCTTCGTTCTCCTTTAATCGGGCCAGGTCCCTTAGCCTTTTTTGGGTTTCTGGACTTCAACACATTTGAGGGGTACAGGCCAGTTTTGTAAAATGTCCCTTTCTTTTGGGTTGTCTACTCTTCCCGAGCAGTTAGGTTCAGAGTATGCATTTTGCCAGGAAGACCGCAGACGAGATGTGCTGTTCCCAGCCCGTCATGATGCTGCTTGGTCCCGCTGCTGGTGATGTTAATTTTGATCCCTTGCTTAAAGCGTGTGGGTTTTCCTTTGTAAGTAATAAGTAATTTATGGGAAATTGGCTTTTGAGACTATATAAATATTATCAAATTTTTACCCTCTGTTTTAGCACGCCTTGACTTGTATACTCCATTATTCCTTCTGCTAATTGGCATTTGTCTCTAAGGAAGAGCTTTCCCTCTGTCCTTCCCTCTATCTTCCTTTGCCCTCTTCCTCCTTTCCCTACCTTTTCCTTCCCTTTTTTCCTTCCTCATTCCCTCCCTTCCCCTGTTTTCCTTTCCTTCCTCCTTTCTTTCCTCCCTCCCTCCCTCCATCCTTCCTTTTTCTTTCTTTCTTTCTTTCTTTCTTTCTTTCTTTCTTTCTTTCTTTCTTTCTTTCTTCTTTTTTTCTTTCCTGCCCCTCTCCCAATCCATCTATCAGTATGGACTCATGGATCCTTAGTTTAGCCAGTGGTAATAATCCATTACAATATTATTTATTTTGATGTCCTAGTTGCCCTAGTTTTGGCTAGTGGGAGCCTCTTCGAGCTGGTTCCTGTGCCCTGTTGATATGTCCCCATCATCCTTTGAGCACTGTCCTACTGTCTGGGGTAGTAAGATGTCTAGAGCTTAGCTTGGTATTCACTGTCCCTGCTGTAGAATCAACCAGTCTTTTCTTCAAGGGATCGTAGTTCCTTTTAATAGAGCATGGTGTTTAGAGCCTCCAAACTTGTACGCTAGACGTGTTCACTGCTTCTAGGTCTTCTTAACTAAAAAGCAAGGAGTATGTATGTCTGTTTGTGTATATCTGTTTGTCTAGCTGGTTAAAAAAGTGAGCTCAAGCGGCGCCTGGGTGGCTCAGTCGGTTAAGCGTCCGACTTCAGCTCAGGTCATGATCTCACGGTTCACGAGTTTGAGCCCCACATCGGGCTCTGTGCTGACAGCTCAGAGTCTGGAGCCTGCTTCAGATTCTGTGCCTCCCTCTCTCTCTGCTCCTCCCCGACTCTCACTCTCTCTCTCTTTCAAAAGTAAATAAACATTAAAAAAATTGTTTTAAATGGATCTCAAATGGATACCCTGTTCCAATCCTTTAGTACAGTATACATTCTCTTTTCTTTCCTTGTTTTATCCCTTTTCCAAGAAGGCTCCTGTCACCCTCAGTGTATTTACTCATTTGTAGAAGCCTAGAACACATCATGAATAGTTTTAGAACTGCCAACTCATGCTACTGTGAAAAGCAAACCTACTAGCTAGAGTTAATATTTGCTTAGAGTAAATTTTACGTGCAGTACTGTATACAGTTTCATTCTGATAAATGCATAAACCCGCATAACCCACACCTCTATCAAGCCACAGAACATTTCCGTCCCCAGAAAGTTCCCTCATGCCCTTCCCGGTCAATTTCATGTCCCCTTTTCTTGTTTTATTTAAATTACAGACTAGTTTTGCCTGTTCTAGAACTTCATATATAGAGAATTCTATAGTATATACTCCTTTATGTCTGCATCTTCGGACAAGCAAAATGACATTTACTTATGTTGCTGTATGTATTAGCGTTTTGTTTTATTTCTGACTAGCCTTCCTTTGCGTGAAAATATGACTATTTATCCCTCAGTCGACGGACTTTGGGTTATTTCAAATAAATTGTGGACCCCCCTGCTATGAAGATTCATGTATGTCTTTTTGGAGCCGTATATTATCACTGGGTAAATACCTAATAGCAGAGGTGCTGAGTTGTGTGTTAAGTGTGTGTTTGACTTTATAAGAGGCTTTCAGACTGTTTTCCCAAGTGAATATACATTCTGCAGCGTGCTCAACATCTGTATTAGTCTGGTGTTCTCCAGAGAAACAGAACCAATAGGGTGTGTGTGTATGTGTGTGTATGTATGTGTGTGTGTATATATATATATATATATATATATATAGAGAGAGAGAGAGAGAGAGAGGGAAGGAAAGAGAGAGACATAGACACAGACACAGAGACAGACACAGAGAGGGAAGTTAATTATAAGGAATTGGTTCCTGTGTTTATGGAGACTGGCAATTCCAAATCTGCAGGGTGGGCTGGCAGGCTCAAAAGCCCCAAGAGAGCTGATGTGCAAGTGGAGTCCGAAGGCTGGCTGCTGGCAGAATTTCTTCTTGCTCACGGGAGACTGGTCTTTTCTTCTAGTCAGGACTTCAACTCCCTGAATGATGTGGCTCCCAACCCCATTATGGAGAGCAATCTGCTTACTCACAGTCTGGTGTTCCTAACTACCCCCTCCCACCGCCCATTCTGTATTCCCTTTACCTTCTGCAAGCACCTCAGCTGGTCATGGTTGTTTACCTGGTGGGGTGACCCAAACCTTCATTCCTGAAGGGTCTGGGCCATTAGCAAACCTGCCTGAATTGGGTTCTTGTGGTTTTCCATTGATGTTAACAACAGAGCAGGGCCACACTGGGAGAGAGGGGGTCTCCTTCCTGTTTTCCAGACATACTCTTCCTTCCCTCTACTCTGGAGGAGCAGTTCAATGTCCCCTGGATCAGTCACCCCAGCCCACACAGCGACTCCCTTCTTGGCCTGTGGATTCAGAGGCATGGGGAATCCAAAGCAGCGTATATGCTCCTCAGCGAACGAGAGTTCTGGTTGCCAACATACAGTATGGTCAGTCTTCTTAGCTCTGCCGTTCAAGTCGTTGTGCAGTGGTTTCTCAAAGTGACTTAATTTACGCTGGCATGATGATCAACGATGTGGAGTCCATTTCATGTGCTTAGTGCTCGTTTGTATCGCTTCCATTGTGAAGTGTTCAAACTTCTATGCACTCTTTTATGGTGGTTTTCTTTTAAAAATTGATGTGTAAGAGGCTTTTTAAAAAACTATATATAAGTTGGACATAAGGCCTTTTTCAGACTTAAGTTTTTGTAATATTTTATCCCCAGTCGGTGGCCGGTCTGTTTTCTTAATTGTCTTTTGATGAACATAGTGCTAAATTTTGATCAAGTCTAATTTACTATTTTTTTTCTGTGTTCTGCCTCGGAAATCTTCTGCGTAAATATTTTCTGTGAAGGTATTCTATACATTTTCTAGAAGTGTTAGAGTTTTACCTTTTACATTTAATTCTGTCATCAATCTTAGTTTAATTATTTATAAGGCGTGAGGCAAGGGTTCCTTTTTTTTCTTTTTCCCTCCGCATTTGGATGTTTTTCCAGCACCACTTGTTGAACAGACCTTCTTTTCCCAATAATTGCTTTAGTGCCTTTGTTGAAAATAGGTTGCCCATCGAAGGGAGGGAGTTTTTCTGGATCTTCTGTTCTGCCCCACTGATTTAGTTTTATGCCAGTACCACACTGATTACCATGTCTGTGTAATGAGTCTTGAATTGGGTAGTGTAAGTCCTTGGACTTTTTCTTCTGTTTCAACATGTTTTGGGTATTCTAGGTTTCTTGCATTTCCCTAGACATTCTAAAATGAAAGCTTGTCAGTTTCTTTAAAAAGCCTCCAGGGATTATGACTGGGTTTGTGTTGAATCTAAAGATCAATTTTGGGAGACCACACATCCAAGCAAGACTGAGGCTTCCAACCAATAAACTGAGTATATCTTTCTATTTAGTCAGGTCTTTAATTTCTATTAGTAATATTCTGTAGTTTTCAGCAGAGTAGTTTTATATATCTCTTCTTTATGTATTCCTAAGTATTGATTATTCTTTGATGTTATTGTAGATGGACTTGTTTTAAAATTGTGATGTGATGGGGCGCCTGGGTGGCTCAGTCAGTTGAGCGTCCGGCTTCAGCTCAGGTCATGATCACATGGTTTGTGAGTTCAAGCCCTGCATCGAGTTCTGTGCTGACAGCTCGGAGCCTGGAGCCTGCTTCGGATTCTGTGTCTCCCTCTCTCTCTGCCCCTCCCCTGCTGGTGCTCTGTCTCTCAAAAATAAATAAAAATGTAAAATTGTGATGTGAGCATATCAGAACGTCATTAATGCTTATCTAATGGCCTTGTACCTTCAAGCCTTGCTAAATTCACTCATATATCCTGGTAGTTATGTTGTAGATGGGATTTTCTGTATAGATAACCAGCTTGTCTATGAATAGAATCGGTTTTAATTCTTCCTTTCTTTCCATCTTGAGTAACTTATTTCCTTTTCTTGCCTTATTGCACCGGCTAAGACCTGTAATACATTATTGAATAGGAGAGAGATTAAACATTTTAGCCTTTTCTAATCTGAAACACTGTACTCTGTTCATGTCACAGCCCAGAGGGGTCTTATTGGCGTTCTGTATGGACATTCATCTCCTTCTTTTTATCATCTGTCTCAGCACTTTTTAAAATTCCTTTATCTCATTTACCATAAATTGCACTTATTTTGTGTACTTCTTTGTTTTCTGCCCCTTATGCCAACCCATAAGCGCCTATGGGACAAGTTCTATTTATCTTCACCATTGCATCCCCAGTGTAGAGCCACTGTGGCTCTTAGTAGATACTCAGGAAGTGCTTTGTCAAATCAGTCAATATTGGTAGACGCTTTTACAGTTACACAGTCTGTCCTTCCCAGTGTTAGAATCTCCTTGGCAAAACGTGGCACGGACATTATTTCTTGTAAGACGTTTTTCACATTTTTCTTTCTCCTTTGAAAAATTTTGAGGAGGTAACATTTCAGAATTTCTAATAGACATTTATATTTGATACTTTAAAAAAGTTCTTAATTGGTATTTTATAAAAAGCAATATAAAAGTTATATTTGTATATTATAAAAAGTTCTCATTGGTATTTCATAAAAAGCAATACAGTTCTTTCTCCTAATTTTTGCAAACTATTGTGACAAATTGGGGTGGTTTACCTTTTCTGGATGTCATATACACCCCAAAGTTAATCAGTATTCAGGCAGTTTGCAGTGGTCCAAATATAAAAATAGGGGTAAACACGTTCCACAGTTATCTAGTAAAAGCAGGTATCAGGTCACTATTTTTTATTCTTTAAAATCTGGAGAAAGCACACTGATGAAGTGAATCTGTTAGGCAAACTTTTCCTTATTTTTGCCCTTTAGCTTTGATTCTAATCTGTAAAATGCTACATTTGTGGTGTGTGTGTGTGCGTGTGTGTGTGTAATTTAAGCCCAGTGAAGAAAATTGCTTTCAGCCTATAACACAGTGATCTAGAATTTATCCAGAAGGCAAAATACCTTTCTTCTTGCTGTTCCATTTTAACAGCTGCTGTGACAGAAAGTAGGGCTTCAGTTTGTGTGCAGACATAAGGAAAATCATGGGGCTTTTCCCTGTAGAGTGTTACAGTCATTCTTTGGCTCATCCCACACATTGACAATGGAAATTGCGTTAAAGAAGCAGGTAGAAACATTTGTAGTTGGGTGTGCATTCATTCATCTCCCTCTCTCCCTTGTTCTCCTTCTTTTCCCTCCTCCCTTTTCCTTACTTGCCCCTCATCTCCCGTTGTCCCCCCGCCCCCTCCCCCCGCCCCCAGTCTTCCTTCCTTCCTTGGTTCTTTCTCCCTCACTCCGTCCGTGTCACGATGGTCTTGCTCCTGCGTATGTAGGTACAGAATAGGGCCTATATGGTCTTTCCATAAGCAGCTTCCAGTGTTTGTGGGGGAGGTAGGTAATAAAGAAGTAAACTAATATATGCATATGATCATTTGTGCTAGCCACAAGTGCCGTAGAGAGTGTGTGGTATGCACATGTGTGTATGTGCACATGTGTGTCTACGTGTGCATGTGTGTGAGAGAGAAAGAGAATGAAAATTAATGAGAATCCTACCAGGCCTTGGGGGGGGCGGTGTTTGAGCTGATCTCTGCAGCTCTACAAGGTCAGGGCAGACAGCAAGTTGGTAACCCGGGGAGCGTATCAAGTTTAGTGTTAAAGAGCGCATGGGACGCAGGCCCACGGCCTCAGCGCAGTGAGCTTGGGAGAGAACAGTCCAAGCTGGAGGAGAAAGTAAAGCCTCGATTCCAGAGGGCATGATGGGCCATGGTGAACAGTCTCCCCTTGATTCCAAGTTCAGCCCAAAGCCGGTGGCCAGTGTAGATGCATATTAGTTCGTGCTGTCGTCTAGGCGTCGCAAAAACATCTCTCATGTGATCAAAAATAGCGTCAGTTCTCATTTTAGTTTTCTCTCCCCAAAATAGAAAAATACATGAACCAAAACCTGACACAACTAAAAAAAGATGAGCAAATCCACAAGTATAGATGAGGATATCAACAGTCCTCTGTTGATAATGGATAGAATAAGGAGACTTTCAGTAAGGATTTTGAGGAGGGATTTGAACAGTCCTTGTCAACCAACTTGGCCTCATTGCCTTTTTATTTTGTTTAACGAAACACTCTACCCTATACCCTTTTTTTCCCCCGAGCGCCCATGAAGCATTCACTTGCGTGGACCAAATTTGGGGCCAAAGCCAAGCTTCGGTAAATTTGAAAGCATTGAAATCCTACCGAACATGTTCTCTGGCCACAGCAGAATTAAACAGAAAACAGTATCATAGAAATACCCGAAAGCCCCAAAATACCTGGAACTCAAACTGCACATTTTTCTGAGTGACCCATGAGTCAAAGAAGAAATGCCAAGGGAAATTTGAAATTACCTACTTTGAAATGCCATGAGTATGAAAAGATAACCGTTGCTCGTGTTTAAAATAAAAATGTTAATGACGAGATTTGCCTCGTCAGCTCTTCCTCTTTGTCTGCTTCCTGAATTTCCTCTTGGCTTCATGTGTCAGGGTGTCCTCAGTGCCTGGAGATGAGGTGAGCTTGACCATGTCCCTGATGCCAGTCTTTAGCCAACCCTAGTTGGTTTGGCCTGGTCCTAATACTTTCTCCTAGTTCCAGTCAGTGAGCATCTACCATTTTCAGAGGTCATCTTCCTGGAACTGTGGAGGGGAATGTATGGAACAGTAACAGACAGGTTCAAGTGACGTGATTTCCTTAGGTAACCTCAGATGAAAGCTGTCAAATCTGCTTCTTCCGCCTCTCTCTGTCCTACCTGGGGAATTCTGGTCTACCTTCTCCCTACGTCTTAGACTCTTCGTTGAGTCTTTCCTTCAGTTCCCATCTGTGACTTCTGTTTCCTCCAGGCGTCCCTTCTTCCTTCTGACTTTTTTTTTTTTGACTTTTTAGTTGTTTTTGACTTTTAGTCTCTCCACCCTCGGCCTGGTATCACCCTGTCCTAGTCAACTTCGTTCAGTCATTTAGGCTTGACTGTGTGCCAGGCATTAACCTAGGCATTGGGTTTGCAAATGCTGGGGCCGGGGCGGGTATGACTTATAAGTTAGATAATCGGTTGGAGTATGCTAAGCACTTTGACAGACTCATGTGGGAAGGGTTACGTAAATAAGCATTTGTTCAACAAACATCTAGGGGCCTCCTGCTGTGTACTGGGCACTGTGTAATAGAGGTGGTATTCCATTCTTAAGGGGCTGATTGCTTAAAGGTGAGGCTTGGAGCTATGAAGGAGCAGAGCACGATCTGGGAGTGGGTAGTCTGCTTTGGCACAAGGTATTTGGGGATTTTGAAGGACTTTGAGGTAGTAAGTGTAAGAGGAAAGGCTGGTGGGAAGGTCTTGAAAGCCTTTTAGGAGAGTTCGGTCCTATTTCCGTGGGTGTAGTATTTATTAGCTTTATGAAGACTCTTACCAACACTTACACCATACCCATAGCTCTTATTTCTTGGGTGATTCTTCTGTTTGCTGTAGAGACCAGTAGCCCTGAGGAGCATTGATCACTGGCTCTGTTTATCATGCAGTTTTTAAAAGTGGGAGGGGGGTTGCCAGTAGAGAAGGAACCCCAAAGCAAGGAGCCAGGGGTGTGGTACTCTTACCTTACCCAGAGTATTTCCTTCTAGGGGATAATTAGCCCTTTGAAGTCTTTATTATTATTTTTTAAGGTAGGGGAGAAAGAGGTTGAGGTATAAACATATTACTTTGAAAACACCCTGTGGGGTAAAAATTCAACATATTGCCCACCCTGAAATTTTTTATTCTTTTCCTTTAGGTTTCTTGCTATTTAAAGATTTTTGTTTGAATGAAATTAATGAAGCTGTACCTCAGGTGAAGTTTTATGAAGAGGTAAGAAGTAACTGTTTTACTGATGCTTTTATTTTAAAAGCATATTTAGACTGTACTTTGGAAAATATTGAGACTACTAAGTATCTTACAAATATGAAGAAGTTCATTGACCATAATTAGTAGTACAAGGTATAATATGTAGTTGATTATAGATACTGACGACATCTATGAACATCCTATTTTTAAGGGCGCTGGAGTGCTCTGGGAGCACTTAGGAACAGTTGGACTAAAATTCTAGAGGAGGGATTACTGTTGAGAGGGACGCTGAGGATCAGCAGTGATTTGATTTTCTGCAGAAACTTAGTGACTCTGGAAACGTAAGCTGAGGCAGAGGGCTGCCACTGAGTGAAAGAGAAAGTAGCAACATCTTCCGGTCACACATGGCTGGAGTGACAAATTGGGAGATGTGGTGGGAAAGGGGAGCCTCGGACACACAGCCGGTTTTCCCAGTAAGACATTGGGAAGGTCGCTGAAGAGATAGGCCAGGAGCTTCTGGAAGCCTCACTGAAATCTCCCACAGCCTTATGGCGCTGTATTGAAATATGGACCTGCAGTAGCAGGAGTCTGAAAACAGAACCGGCAAGAGATGAAAACCCTATAGGGAGCGGTCGACTTACACTAAAGATCTGTAGCTACTTATCACGTGGGGCAGCCGCTGATTTCCAGACTCTCGTCTGATGGTCCAGGTTTGGCCCCAGGTAGAAGGCTGCTTCTGGGAGACAGAGAAGCCAGAAGAGGTTTCTGGGGCTAGAATAACAAACAAATGAGACTGGAGGAGCCCCAAACATGTGATTACTCTCCCTGTCGAGATTTATGTCAAGGTTTGAGGCCGGGTGGGACAGGAGGCCAAAGACCTATCTGAAAACTTTGTATGGGCAGGACTGAATCTAGTGCTGACAAAGACTTCTCACTGAACTCCATGGAGAGCCATGCCTTGGGAATAGGGGCAAACCAGAGGTGACGGGGTCCTACAAAAATGGAGACCCAGCCCAGCCCCATCCCATATTGGGTGATGAGCCCTCTCCCCACCTGTGTAGCAGAGTACAAGTGGAACCCTCTGTGTCCTGTTTTTGCAGGTGGAAGATAATATAGAGAGACCCTACAGTATTCAGCGCACAGTAAAAAATTATTGAACCTCTAAGATACAAGATCATATGACCCAGAAAGTAATAGAAGCAGACTGATAGGAGACTCAGATATTGAGTCTTCTCATATACTGAGCTAACAAGTACTTGAAAAATAACTAAATAACATGTTTAAGACAATAGAGGAAAAGAAGAAAAAATGGAGGAATAGTGAATCTCAGCTCAGTTTATTATGAAGAACCAAATGGATATTCTAGAACATCTAATTTCAAATATTCTAGAGTGTTATGTAGAATACATAATATGTAGAATATTCTAGAATATTATGTAGAATACATATTCTAGAATGTTATGTAGAATATATAATATGTAGAATATTCTAAAATATTGTGTAGAATCCATATTCTAGAATATTATGTAGAATACATAATATGTAGGATATAATATTCTAGAATATTTGAAATTAGAACCTAATGACTAGAATCAATAGCAGGTTGGTTACAATGTAAGGCAGGGTTAATACATAGGGAGGCAGGTCTGTAGATAATCTCACACTAAAACACAGAAAAGAAAGAATATAGAAAAGAAAAAGATAAGGACATTAAAGACATATGGGACATGGTTAAAAGGTCTAACATATGTAGAATTGGAATCCCAGAAGGAGAAGAGAGAGGGGATGGGGCAGAAACAATATTTGAAGAGATAATACTGAGAGGTTTACAAAATGATGAAAGGCAGCTACTTACAGATTCAAGGTACTTAGAACCCTGAGCAGAAGGGCTACAAAGGAAAACCTATCTTTGCACATCAATGTAACACCATGGAAACCTGTGACAAGGAGAAACTCTTAGAAGCAACCAGAGGGTGGAAAAAGACACATTATTTTTAAAAGAGCAATAAATAATAGACTGTGACATCTTAAAACAAATGATTAAAACAGCACAACAAAAAACCAGGCAGTGAAGTGCCCATCTAAGTAATGAAAGAAAAAAAAAAGAAAACCTAGAATTCTATTCCCAGCAAAAATTTCCTTCAAAATGAGGGTGAAATAAAGATATTTTCAGAGAAAAACTAAGGGAATTTTGTCAGCCCTGGACCTGCATTGCAACAAATACTAAAAAGAGATACTTCAGGCAGAAGGAAAATAATCCCAGATGGAAATTCAGGAAGGAATGAGGTCATCATGAAGGGTGACATCTATGTAAAATATAAATGAATGTTAACCATGCAAAATAATAGAGCTTTTAGATTTTAAAATATATATAAAACTAAAATATATGATAGCACAAAAAGCAAGAGAGGGGTTAAAGAAGTTAAAGTGTTTTAAGATCCTAGGATTATCGGAAAGTGGGTGGATAGTAAAAGTAATAATTTGCATTGACTGGTAATCAGTTCAGAATACATATTGTAATCTCTAAGACAGCTCTTATAAGAATAAAAAGTATATATCTAACAAGTTGAAAGAGAGAAAATGGAATAAGACAATAGTGGATTCATAAAAAAGGGAAAGAGGAATCAAAGAAGGACATAAACTAGATAGGTCAAATTGAAAACAAAGAATAAGATGGTAGCCATAAATCCGTCTGCATAAGTAATTACATTTAATGTAAATGGACTAAATACTCCCAAGTAAAAGTCTAAGTTTGCCTTCCTGGATAAATAACCGGAACTTTATTATATACTGCTTACAAGTGTACTAGAAACAGAAGGATGGAAGGGGACGCACAGATACAAATACCAACCAAAGCAAAGCTGGATGGTAAACGCTACTTGGAGCTAGAGATTATTTCATAACGATAAAGGGGTCAAGATTACGATCTTAAACTTCTTGGGTACAAATAATGCTAACTTCAAAATATATAAAGCCAAAATTGACAGACCTAAAATAAGACAAGTCTACATTCTTAGTGAGAGATGTTAGCATACACTCCTCAAGAGTTTATAGAACAGACAGACAAAAAATTAGTAAGGATATAGAAGATCTTAATAAAGGAATGAATAAACTTGACCTAAGTGACGTATATAGGATGATGCACCCAGCGGAAATAGAATTTGCCTTCTTTAAAGTACACATGGAAGATTTATCAAAAGAAATTATTTGCTGGGCCCTAAAGAAAACTCCTGCAGATTTCCAGATCAAAATTGTTCTGAGTGTTTTCTGACCGCAGTGGAATTAAACTCAAATTTAATAACAAAGTTTGCTAAGAAATCCTTGACTTCTTGGAAGTGAATACATTTGTAAGTAATTTATGAGTCAAAGAAGAAATTAGAACAGTAATAGGAAATATTTTAAATTAAAATATATATTAAAAAGGACATATGTATCCTATCCTCAAGCATTTTAGGACTCCTTTGTAATCTTTGTACAAGTTTGAAAATTGGAGGGATATTCTTTTCTTCCTGGATCATATATAAAGCTTGAAATTTTTTTATATATATACTTGATAACTTGATATTTTAAAAATTATATTAATGTATTTCCAGGGAGAATGGTCAAATGATGATGTACATTTAGCATCATATAAAAAAATAAGGCAAATCAGAAGGGTATTACTCACTATGCTGTAACTTCTGTTATTTTAATCTGAATTCTAATCTGGATGAGTATCACAGCATCATCTGTCAGAGATTTCTTTTTCTGTTCTTAAAAGCCTCACCTCTCCAGTTTCAGCAAGTACTAAATCACCTTGTCAAATACAGGGAAATCTTTAACACTTAACTTTTGCGAGGTTGAAACGTGGGCAGTCTACTTGGGTTACTTCTTGAGCACTTCTTGCCAGTATGGCGGTGAGTACTGCAGATGTGTTTCAACTTGAGCTTTTAAACATTGGAATTTCTCTTGGTTGGTGTGCTTCCAGCTCTTCACTCCTGTCTTCTTGTTTGGTGCACAATGGATCTAACTTACCAGATGATCGCTTTGGAGGATAACTCTTCTAAGCTCCTCAGGAGCTTGCTCTATATTCTTTTATTGAAGATACCATCCAGTCTTGGGGCTTCAAATACAGGTTTCTAAATTAGTACAGCCTTTAAGCACTGAGGTTATCAATAATTCCTCTCTGTGCCCTTGGTTTTATCAGTCTGATGATTTCTGGAGGCCGTTGTATGACCCCAATCCCTAGAAGACTCTTTTTTGTCAGATATCTTGCAATGTATATTTTATATGTTGTACTTCCATTTTCTCGGGTCCCATTTCCAGCATGTTTAAGGCCTCATAACTTATCCTGACATTCACATATCTCTATATTAGTTATTACTTACCTTCCTACCTCTCTGTCTTTATCTTTCGCTACCTTCTTACGTAGAACTTCCACTAACCGTGGAGCACATTCTTTTTTTTCTTTACTTATGTCCTTCCTCCAGCCTAGAATGCTGCTTGCCTTCCCTAGCTTCTGTTGAGGTCTAACTCACTTTACGTATTTGCTAACAAGTCTCTCTGGACAGCTAGCCCAGTCTTCCATGATTGCTTACATCTTCGATTCCCACGTCATTTGTTGTCTGTAATGCTCTGTGATACTTAATCTATGCCTGCTTGTTCTGCGTGTGTAATTGGCATTCATCGTCATCTGTATCTGACTCATAGAAGGCCTAGCGAGGCTCTAGGTATAGCTGCGCCTCTCACTTGCCGTGGGATGTGGGGCCAGTCGTTGAGCCATCTCTGAAGCATCTGCGTTTCAGACCTGGAGCTTATAAATGTGAAGGGTACACTGTTCCTGTACTTGAGGAGCACACAGTATGGATGCTTCATATTTGAGCTTCAGTTACCTCATCTGTGAAACGAGGTTACCGATCATCACCTGCTGCTTCACAGGCTGATTGTGAGGCTCAGATAAGTTGCTGGATGGACAGTTGCTTTCTAAACCGTATCTGTAACATGCTGTTTACGGGAGGCTGTAACTTAGTGGTTAAGAGCACCAGCTCTAAATTCAGCCCACCTAAGTTTGGCTTTAGACTCCACCAGTTTCTGACTATATAAACCTGGGCAGTCGATTTCTAGCTTACCTACCTGGGTGTCCTCAGCTAAGACTTAGGGTGGTGGCAGTGCCTGTCTCTTAAGGCTGTGTGTGTGACTGCAGGACACTAGAACATTCCCTGACGCATAGTTACTGCTCAGTGTGTTGGTTCTGCTTCCTTGTTCCAGTGAGGTTTGGAGGCAGCTTATTAAAATATGTAAATATACCTAGATTTAGAAATAAATTATGGAGAACAGAGAATAAATATAAGATCCGAGGCAAAGTTAATCCGTAGACTTTTCTTCATTCAACCAGTATACGTCAGCCGCCAGTGCCAGGCATTGCTTGGATGAGCAAGACAAAGCCCTTGCTCCCCCTTGAGCTTCTATTCTGGTCGAGAGAAACAGACAATAAACAAGCAATAAATAACAGGAAATGTATCAGGAAGTAATAACTGCTATGCAGTGACTCAAAACAGACTCAGAACTGAATGTGATGTACTGTGACTTGGGGGCCACTTTACACTGATGGGTGAAAGACTGACTCTTTGAAAAGTGGGCATGTAAACTGAGATTTGATTGACAAGGAGGCTAGTCTTTTGGAGATGGGAGCAGGGGGAGGAGAGAAAGCATTTTAGGCTGAACGGGGCTAAGACATAGCCCCTCATGTGGTGGGAAAGAACTTGGCATGTTTGAGGAACTGAAATTAGACCACCATGGTATGTTCATAGTGGATTAGAGGAGTGGGGTAGTGTGAGATAAGATGAGGTTGAGGAGGGAGATGGGGTTGGGGGCCAGAGTAACAAATTCAGATTTTATTCTAAAGCCCATGGAAAATTTAAGATGGGAGTGTTAACTGAATATTCTCTAAATATCAATTAACATTAAGGGGGTTGATAGGACAGACCTTCTGCATCTTTACTGAGTTTTTAAATTATTTTTTTTAAGTTTATTTATTTATTTTGAGAGGGAGAGAGAGCACGAGCAGGGGAGAGGCAGAGAGAGAGAATCCCAAGCTATCAGCACAGAGCCAGACTCAGGGCTTGAACTCATGTACCCATGAGATCATGACCTGAGCTGAAATGGAGTCGGACACTTAACTGAGTGAGCCACCCCAGTGCCCCTCTTTACTGATTTTAGATCTAGTTGTTCTATCAGTTGCTGAGAGAAGGGTGATAAAAATCTCCCAACTCTGTAGAATTGTCTATTCTTTTTCTCGTCATTTTTTTTTAATTTTTTTTTTTCAACGTTTTTATTTATTTTTGGGACAGAGAGAGACAGAGCATGAACGGGGGAGGGGCAGAGAGAGAGGGAGACACAGAATCGGAAACAGGCTCCAGGCTCCGAGCCATCAGCCCAGAGCCTGATGCGGGGCTCGAACTCACGGACCGCGAGATCGTGACCTGGCTGAAGTCGGACGCTTAACCGACTGCGCCACCCAGGCGCCCCTTCTCGTCATTTTTAAAATGTATTTTGAAGCTCTGTTATTAGGTGCATATGTGTTTATGATGTTATGTGTTTTCCTATGAAATGTTCCTCCTCATTGCCGGTCATAGTCTTGGTCTTATAGACGACTTCACTGGATATCAATGTAGCCATTCGGTCTCTTTATGCTTCCTGTTTTCATGATACATCTTTCCCCTTCTACTTCCAACCAGTGTTTTTATATATTAAGTGTGTTTCATTGAGACAAATATAAAAATATCTTGCTCAGCACCCCCTCCCCCATTTCTGACAATCTGTATTTTAATGGAGTAATTTTAGATATTTTGTTTATCCTTTGTAGAGTTTGCTGACTTTCTTGAAATCTGTAAATTTACTATCTTTCATCAAATCTGGTAAAATTTGGACCATTACTCTTAAAGCATTTTTTTTACGTAGTCTCCACGCCCAGGGCAGAGCCGAACATGGGGTTTGAACTCACAACCCTAAGATCAAGACCTGAGCTGAGCTCAAGAGCCGGATGCTTGGGGTGCTTGGGTGGCTCAACTGGTTGAGCGTCCGACTTCGGCTTAGGTCACGATCTCACAGTCTGTGAGTTCGAGCCCCTTGTCGGGCTCTGTGCCGACAGCTCGGAGCCTGGAGCCTGCTTCGGATTCTGTGTCTCCCTCTCTCTCTGCCCCTCCCCTGCTTGCACTCTGTCTCTCTCTGTCTCTCTGTCTCTGTCTCTGTCTCTCTCTCTCTCTCAAAAATAAACATTAACAAAAGAAGTTGGATGCTTAACTGACTGTGCTACCCTGGCACCCCTTAAAGCATTTTTCTACCTCAATCTCTCTTTCCCCTCTTTCTGAGATTCCAACTATATGTGTATTTGATTTTTGGATGTTATACTGAAGATCACTGCTGCCCTATTCAGTGTTTTTCCCCAAATATTTTTTCTTTCTGTGGGGGTAATTTCTATGGATCTTTCTTCAAATTCATCGACTCTTTTGGCATCTCTGTTATGTCCATCCATTGAAGGTTTTATTTCAAATGTGTTTTTTAGTCTTAAAATTGCCATTTGGTTTTTCCCATAGTTAATGTGTTTCTTCTGCTATTTCCTGTCTTTTTATTCATTTTATGTATATTTTCTGTTACGTCTTTGAAGTATAGTTATAAAGCTGCATCAAATCCTTGTCTGATAATTCCGACACCAGAGTAATCTCAGAATGGTCTTCATTTGTGGTCTGTTCTCTTAGAGTGTGTGGGCCACATTTTCCTGTTTCTTGGTATGTAGAATAGTTTGTTTTCTTATTTTTATTTTACTTTCTTTATTTTCGAGAGAGAGAGAGAGAGAGAGAGAGAGAGAGAGCATTGAGTTGGGGAGAGGGGCAGAGGGAAAGAGAGAGAGAATCCTAAGCAGACTCCACACTCAGCGTGGAGCCCACCATGGGGCTCGATCCCCCAACCCTCGGATCATGACCTGAGCTAAAATCAATAGTCACTCAACTGACTGAGCCACCCAGGTGCCCCGATGTGTAGGATAGTTTTGGATTGTGTTTTGTACATTGGGATTAATATATTATAGATATGTACTCTAAATTCTGTATGCTTCTTGAAAGGGTAGTGATTTTTTGTTTTAGCAATTAACTTGAACTCAGTTTTCAAAAGCTCTGTCTTATGAGTAACAGCCGAATCTTGTCCAATTCTTGTAGCCTTATCTGGACTGCTTTGGATCTGCTATGCTCGCAGGTCATTATAGGGTCCAACAGAGATCTTGGCAGAGTTTTCACACACAGAATTTTGGAGCTCCCTCTCTCTTGCTGTTTATTTTCGAGAATATCCTCTCTTACTTGCCAGCTTCTGTTTGGTGCTCCTTCCCGGTTATGTTTGTACTTCTGATCCCTCACGAAGGTGAGCGTATAGTATAGTATAGAATGTATAGTTGTTGCGGAAGCCATCAGTGGCTTTACAAGGCCATCTCAACGGAATGGCAGTAAGAAACTGGAGCTGGGGACCAGAAGTTGCTTGCCCTTAGGGTTCTGGTTATTGAGGCTGCGTGTTCAGCTGTGAACTTTGTAAGCACCCAGGCAGAACGGGACCACACGATCAGTGAACGTTCGTCATCGATGACCACCACACTTCTTGCCTGCGCAAGGGGAGGCTTTTCACCTTGAACTCAGGCCTCTGCCTGCTCAGGTTACCTGGTCAACCTAACTGCCCCAGTTAGAGGTGTGGCATTTTCCATGCATAGGCTACAATAAGATCATCCTGGCTAGATTGACAGATAGTTGACTGCATGTTCTCTAGTTAGTGGTCCTCCTGATAATAGAAAGTGAATTTTGAATTACAGCCACAGACACTTGAGGCTCTTACTTTGCCTACTGAGAGTTACCTTTTCTGTTGTTCAGGTTGGGAGTTCATGAGCTACAAGGCTCTTAATAAAGCTAGTATTGTGGTTCAGCATATCATTTGCCCAAGAAACAAGAATGTTCCATGTGGTCGGATTGCTACAGTTCATGGAAAACTTCCCATAGCATCAGCATTTGTTTAAACAGGTGTCAACTTGCTTTTGAGGCCCCCAGGAACATAGACTTATATTTCATTACATTTGTTATCTAGGATAATAATTCCATGAAGGCTTATAATTTCTTGAGTTCATTTACTTGTTTAGGCAGAAACGTTTCCGTGAACCTCTTCTATCCCAGAATTCTGCACTGACCTATGGACCTACCTAATATTAAAACAACAAAAGTAATCAACCAAGCCAGATCCTCTGTTTGTTTTCTGACTCTACTTCGGATTTTGGTGTCTGGTTTCTGTTGCCTCACAGCTGCCATATTTGCATCCAGCATGGTATTTGAACTCCTTAGACTTGTTTTTCTGAATTGACTCACAGTCGTTAAGCCCGGATTCTTTGGCTACGCCAACATTGCTGGGTTGCTGCTTCATTCGAGCAGTCTTTTCTGGTTGGGTGGGGTATAGCCTACCCCAGTCCGCCTGCCTTCAAGGGAGACTTTATTGTCTGTTCCAACAAGACTCCATTCTAAGCCCTGGCAGTCACAGCCTTGTGAATCCCAGCCACCTCGTTGTAACACTGGTGGTATTTCAGGATAATAAGATGACCCCAGTCATTTCTCCGGGTGTCAACCAGCTGGCCCTCATCCGGGACCTCAGTATTTCACACACACACCCACTCCCTGCCAGCTGTGCCCCGTCTTTATCAGAAATTCTCCTAGCGTTTACTGGTTTTGATTTCAAAATGATCTAACCCAGCCTATCCTGTAAAAAGGTAACTTTCATTTCTGTTCTGTCATCCCGGAATAAAGAACTCTCAGATACTGTGAAAAGTCCATGTAAACAACTGTCTGTCTGTTGAAAACGCTTTGTTCCCAAAAGTAAGTCATACGTAGCAATTAATGATTATATTGAAGATCTTTGCTGCAGTCTTCCTGCTAACTCCATATTTCATTTGTGCTCTCGTTCTCCTGTCTTTTGGATTAGAAGTATTTCTGTAAATAAATAAAAGCAACTCCTCTGATGCAGGAGCTTCTGTTATCAGATTGGAGTGATTGGGGCCATTTTCGACATAAGCAAGTGTTTCTAAAGCATATTTTTATTATTTGGCTTATCCTTACCATTCCGATTAGCTTCCCTATGTAGACTGTTCGAAGGCACCTGTCTGTTAACACTTTATTGTGCGGCTGAAGCTCAAACCTGAAAAACCAGTGCTTGCTTCTATGGGTCAATGCCTTTCTAAAACATTCAGTTGGTTTTTTAAAAAAAATCTCTTTGCAGGAATCGTGACAATACATATATATATTTTTTCTTTTCTTTTGTAATGCCGTAGCTGAGTGAGAACGACCCCCGTCATAAGTCTTAGAACTGAATTACAGCCAGATTTAAATGGGTTTTGCTCTGGAAAGGAGAATTGGTAAGGATGAATGGTCCCGGGCTGGTATATTGTAAGATAATTGTAGCCATGGAAATATTTGTTTCCTGATATTGTGCTTCTAAATTTAAGTGATGAGGTTCATCATAGGAAAAAACTCATTTGTATGTTTCAAGTTGCATTTAAATGATCCCAACTTCATTCTTCTAACGTTAGAAGTGGTTGTTTCCGGTGGAGTATCGGGTTCAGCAGTTTGCCTTAATCTCCTGTGGAAGTGGTTTTTCCCGGGCAAGTAATATCTTTTAATAAAGCGAGTTTTCTGGGAAGACGTACCTAACCATGCTAACTTTGAAAAATCTAGATAAAAGAATACGAGAAGCTTGAGAATGAAGAAGACCGCCTTTGCAGGAGCCGGCAAATTTATGACAAGTACATCATGAAGGAGCTGCTGTCTTGTTCGCATGTAAGTCTTTCTTTGTGTCCTGTTCCTCCAGGATGGGTAGGAGACAGCTTGCAGAGTTCCCAGAGAGAAACCCAATTGGGAGGAAGAAGTTTAAAAATCGAACAGGAGTCCCCGGGGACGGGACCTGTCTCTTCTCTTCTGTCATTTGTCTCCTGGTAACCCTGATACAGAGCTGTTGCTTTGTCTCCTCCGAGTGTATTTCCGAAAGCAGATCTTTCACGGCGAAGAAGAACGAGGCAAATAACATTGACAGCTCCTTCAGATCAGCGGAAGAAAGGGCTGGTCTCAGTTCTAGACTTTCTAAAGGAAATTAAGCTTTGTTGTTGTTAGTGTGGCTCTCCTTTAAATAATTAGGCTAATCAAATATTGATCAACATAAATTTTAAATGGTTTCTGTGGATTCATGAGGAAGAGCATAATTATTACATTAATTTTATTAATAGCTAAATAGACAGTGGAAATATCCCCCCCCCTCAGTGTAAATCAGATAAATAATCCATTCGGTCATTGCGATAAACTAGGTTCCTAGGAAACTATTCCACCAGGAGTGAGTGGAATAATTAGTAATAAAAATTTATCACATGGGCCGCCTGAGTGGTTCAGTCGGTTAAGCGTCTGACTTCGGCTCAGGTCACGATCCCGCTGTTGGTGAGTTCGAGCCCGGTGTCAGGCTCTGTGCTGATGGCTCAGAGCCGGGAGCCTGCTTCGGATTCTGTGTTCCCTCTCTCTCTGTCCCTCCCCTGCTCATACTGTCTCTCTGTCTCTCAAAAAATGAATAAATGTTAATTTTTTTTTTTAACATGTAATGTCTCTGAGAGAGTTTTCTAAAGGAGTGGCCCCATGGTTCTGGCCTGCTGTGTCCAGTACAGGAGCCACAGGTGGCTGTGTAAACTCCATTAAAATCCAATGGAGTTAAAAAGTTAACTTCTCAGTTCCTCACAAGCCACATTTCAAGTGCTCAATAGCCACACGTGGCTGGTGGCTCCAGTATTGGACAGCACAGGTTCACACCATTGCCGCCATTACAGAAAGTTCCAGCGGACGGCACTGGCCAGGATCATGGTTTATTTTGGTGCCTCTGTATTTATTGTGCCATTCACCGTCTTAACTGACACGTGAATAACTGTGGCTAAAGGTGGCATCTCTTGTGGCATGCATTTCTTTTTGTTTTTTAATGTTTATTTATTTTGAGAGAGAGAGAGCATGCACGAACAGGGGAGGGGCAGAGAGAGGGAGAGAGAGAGAGAATCCCGAGCAGCCTCTGTGCTGTCAGCACAAAGCCTGGTATGGGGCTCGAACTCACAAACCACGGCATCATGACCCGAGCCCAAATCAAGAGCCAGTGGGCTTAACCAACTGAGCCACCCAGGCGCCCCGTAGTAGACAGGAATCCTGAGCTGGAGCTAAACGGTCGATGCTCTGTGCCTTGCTACCTTGCCAGAGAATGGCTGAACCTTGGAAAATGCTGGATGTTCTGTGGGGATGCCTCGGAAATTAGTTGTCATGTAGCTCAGCAATTCAGCAGGTTTTTCGGCAGTATCAGGTGCATGTGAAGCTTTCCTTCTTAGGGTGCATTATTAAAGAAGATGTAATTGGAAGTTTGGGGGGAGAATAGAATGTGTACTTCTTGTTGGTGTAGGCTTTATTCTTCCAGAGCCAGTTCCCCTCTGCCATGGTCACGGCAAGACTTCCCTTAACCTCCAGCCTTCTACCACCCTGGATTAGCTTTGTAGTCCTGACATTTAACTCTTAAGTGTATTTTCACACATTTGTTTGGTCTTATCTAGTAGAATTTGTATGTTCTCAGGACCCTTATTATTAGCTAATTAAGGGATATATGCATTTAATAAAGTGATAGTAAGCTTCTTTACACTTTTTTTTTTTTTACATCACAGTTAATCTTAAATTCTTGTGGGACTAGATATGTCGGTCAGGTGCCCCATGCTCATCATCCTTCTCGACACGGCGTCTAAGAATTCTAGAAGCTCAGAGGGACAAGCATCTGTTTGGATTGCCCATAAATATCCAACTGATTTCTAAAGAATGCATGTCAACATAACTACCATAGGTTCCTGCCTAGTAATTGTGTTAAATTATATGTTGTGGTATTGTGTAACATAGGTTTATGTTTTATACTTGTGGAAAAAAAAAACTGTTTTCTGATTTTTTTTCTTAATAAAAAAGCCGTTCTCAAAGCAAGCTGTAGAACATGTACAAAGTCACCTATCCAAGAAACAAGTGACATCCACTCTTTTCCAGGTAAGGCAAAAGTACTTCAAAATACATACAGCTGACCCTTGAACTACATAGGGAATAGGGGCGCTGACCCCCCTGTAGTCGAAAATCCACTTATAACGTTTGATTCCCACCCCCAAACTTTACTGATGGCCTGTTATTGACCAGGAGTCTTACTGGTCACATAAACAGTTGATTAACACCTACTTTGTATGTTATATATATTCTATTCTGTATTTTTATAATAAGCTAGAGAAAAGAAAACATTAAGAAAATTATAAGGAAATGCATTTACAATATTGTACTGTAAGAAATCAAGGTATAAGTGGACTTGTGTGGTTCAGACTCCTGTTATACAAGGGTCCCCTGCAGATTGTTCTCTGTAAAGGGACATGCACTGCACAAATGAGCCAGGAGCCCTTAATCTTGGTCTAGCCATGAATTTGCTCAGAGACCATGGGATAGCACCTGCCCGCAGTGCCCCAGCCTCCGTATGTGCAAAATGAGGAGAGGGATTAACTCTTCCCCATGGTTGTCCTTATCTCTATGATTATGTGAGGTAGAAAGTCAATAAGTAAAATAGCTAATTACAAAAAACCCATTTACTCCATGGATCCATTAGCTTTTAGTCTTTAAAACTCAGTATCGATGCTGAGTAGCAACACTTATTAATTAACAAAATGTGCTGTGTAACTTCCAGAGACCAGTGCAGCATGAAAGACATGGGCCCCTTGGTCAGAAATTAAGAATTTCAAGATGGCGATAGCAGGGCCCCAAACCAAGCAGTGGGCCCTTTTGGGTGCCAGCCCTATGGGGCTGCATGGGTCACACACCCGGAAAACCAACTCTGGTCACCCGGGAAGCCTCTGTGACTTTCCAGGAACCATGCCAGGCCGTAAGGATTCGGTGGCAAACAGGACAGACCTGTCCTTACCTTCCTGGAACTCGCAGTTGAATAGTGCAGATAACTGTTAAGTAAACAATCACGGTGATGAATCTGTTATTGAAAACGGGGCAAGCACCGACAAGGGCAAGTGGAAGAGTGGGAACTCCCACCAGTCCGAGCCTCATCAGTTTGTGTTATGGGTTCCTATTTACGCAGTGTGGAATTTCTTTTCCATCCTTTCCAGCCCTACATAGAAGAAATTTGTGAAAGTCTCCGAGGCAACATTTTCCAAAAATTTATGGAAAGGTATGAAACTTCACGTATATGCCTGACATTTCTGGGGGGGATACTTGCTAGAACATTATTTTAACACATTAATATATATGTAAAATCTTGTACAGGTGTATCTCCTTTTACCCAGTGAGCTCTGTCCTTATTAAAATGTGTGCTGATTTGTTCATTTGACAAGTACTTAACTGAGCACGTACTATGCACCAGGCTTAGCCTTAGACTGTTACCTCAGTAGTTTAAAGTATTATTTAGGATTCACATATCTTAATTTTTTTTTTTCAACGTTTATTTATTTTTGGGACAGAGAGAGACAGAGCATGAACAGGGGAGGGGCAGAGAGAGAGGGAGACACAGAATCGGAAACAGGCTCCAGGCTCTGAGCCATCAGCCCAGAGCCCGACGCGGGGCTCGAACTCACAGACCGCGAGATCGTGACCTGGCTGAAGTCGGACGCTTAACCGACTGCGCCACCCAGGCGCCCCTAGGATTCACATATCTTAATGGCTCTTCATTTTGAATCTCTTTAGCTTCAAAATGGTCTAAAGTTTAAATAGACTATGGAACCACAACATTAAAAGTAGCTTATTGGGACACCTTTGCTAATGCAAGCCCTGTTCTGTTAACCTCATTCCTTGGTTTGCACTTTGAGATCCTGCCCCCGAAAGTGGATCAGGCCTGCACTTGATTCCTCATGTAATGGAACTGAAGGGTCCAGGCAGACGTCTGTGCTCATATACGTTATTGCGATCCCTGCTAAATACGTTCCCTTTGAGTGACTCAGACTATACGTGTGTGCTTGTCCTACAAAACCCTGAACGCATTCGGTGCTGCCTGCAAAAGTGCCCTTTCAGGCACCCAGCAGTCGGGCAAACATGAGGATTTCGAGTATTCCTCTGTGAACAGGCACCGCTGGAATTGGGGCTTTTCTGAAACCGAATCTGCGTTCGCACAGACCGTGCTCCTCTCCACAGACTCGGCTAATTTCTCGACAAGCGACATGATGATTGTGTCTCGGTGCTGGAGCAGCCCCGCAGCTGTTCCATAATTGCCCTTTAAAAACAAATGCTTCTTCACGGCGGTTTTTTGCTCCCCCCCTCCCCATAGTCTCTGAACTAAAGTAATTAAACAAAACAAAACAAAACAAAAAACGTGGTGGTGTGATCCCACTAGAGTTCAAGAGACAATTTTATCCTGGAGTAGAGTCAGTACTTGGGGGAAGCGAATATGCATACAAATGATTATTACACTTCTCTGAGCAGGAGCAGAGACTTTGCCAGAAAGCAATAGTTTACTCCGAGGGGCTAGGCTGGCTGGGTTTCAGCGGGAGGCCTGCCCGCGCTGTCTCCATCTCCGTTGGTTCGAAAATCTGACCTTTCCAACTCTTGGGTCAGCTGAGAGCTTTTACGTGATCGTTGGGCCAGAGGGGAAAAACAGGGATGGGCATAAAACTCGGGGGGGGGGGCGTCCTGTAGCTCTTTGCTCTTAGGTTCTTTCATGAGCCACCAGGCCAGCCTGCCTGTCACTTTTCTCCCTGCTGGTCGAGCCTTTGGCTCTTAGTGCCCCCCCCCCCCCACACACACACCAGCTGTTTGCATTGACACACACACACACACACACACACACACACACACACACCAGCTGTTTGCGCTTTAGGCCAGCACATGTACTGGATTTTCTGAAATCATCTTTTCTGAAACTATTCACCGTATCATGTAAATGCTTTTTTTTTTTTTTTTTTTTTTTTTTTTTTACTTATTTTTGGGACAGAGAGAGACAGAGCATGAACGGGGGAGGGGCAGAGAGAGAGGGAGACACAGAATCCAAGGCAGGCTCCAGGCTCCGAGCCATCAGCCCAGAGCCTGACGCGGGGCTCGAACTCACGGACCGCGAGATCGTGACCTGGCTGAAGTCGGACGCTTAACCGACTGCGCCACCCAGGCGCCCCTGTAAATGCTTTTTAAAAGCGAATTTCTTCATTTTTACACCGTCCTGGGTTCTTTTTCTGCGACCACAGTCTCAAATGAGAATTTAAAAACTCCGTTGTCAGACCTAGAGTTTCGTGTTTGGGTTTTGAAAAGCGTGGGCACTCCATAAATAGAACGTTGTAGCCTTCGGCCTCGGCGGGACTGGCCACACTCCCCGAGGGTCTCATGGTGAAGGCGGTCTCTCAAGGGCCTGCACTGCAGCCTGGTAATAATGAGGAAATCTTCAGCAGTGCCTTGGCCGGTCTGTGCCTTCACTTGAAGCAGGCAGGGTCCCGGGGCTAAGTTCCAGGCGGGGCTGAATCTGGGATGTGAGCTTCCGTCAGGCAGTGAACTTCAATTGCCCGGCAGTCTTAAGCGCGAGTCACAGATTGGGGTTAAAAATGCTTACCCTACACCCTGCCCGCACTGCACCCCGGTTGTTTTTGTATCTTTAACCTCTGCTCTTCCCTCTGGGGTGGCCATATGTCATCTGCAAGGGCGCTGGCTGTCAGGAGCCCTCTGTTGCCCAGGCCCTGCTCTGTCCTCAGCCCTAGTTCCTCTTCTGTCAGGAAGTGCCCAATTCCAGCTTTAGGTATTGACCAAAAATAGCACTCAGAGAACCTCCATGGACACATGACTGACCCCGGACACCCTGGGGGCTATCTGCACTTCCTAAAGAAGAGCTTGTTACAGCAAACCCATACCTCAAGGGCAAAATGTGAGTTTGAGGGTGTTCCTTTTTTGGGGGGGGGGTGTGTTCTTTTAGGGCAGGGTATGTGTTGGGATTTGGTTCCCTCTTCTCTTGGTCAGCAGGATGGTCCTCTCCCAGGTTGTTAATCTTCCCCAGCTAGTTCGCAAGTTTGTAAATCTTGTAAATTTTGTAAATCTCCAGACCACCAGCCCCTGTTGCCAGCTCTGAGCTCGAGAATCCGTGAGGGAAGGGAGTAGGAGCTGGGCCAACACACCAAGTGAATTTCAAAGGCACGGCCATGGTGTAAGCACAGAGAGCACCCCAGTGTGTGTTTGCTGGTTGGACTCATCATGCTTTAAAAAAACCAAAACGTTTGAAATAACTTTCAGAAACTCTCCAAATATAATTTGACTAACCCCACAGAGATGATAGGGAGATCAGTGAAACACTCTGTAAGCTTCATTTTAGATTCATTGACAAAAGATGCCTCAGAATTGTAAAGAGTTCTTCTGCTTTTGATTTTCAACGTGATTATATTAGCCTCAGCAATATTTTTAAAAGATCCTAAGAAGGCATATTAAATGAAACCCCCAAGAAACTGGGATATTTAGATGCCTTAAGGCATTCTGTTACAGTGCTGATAATTCCTGTACCGTGCATTTCATAAGTACTCTCTCCCTCCCCCCACCTCTCCCTTTCTCTCTCTCTCTCTCTCATTCATTCATTCATATGTCATTCATGCATTCAAAGAATGCTGGATACTGTGCCTGTGTAAGGAATTGTGCCAGGGGCTACGTGAAATCCAGCAGTCACCAAGAATATTCTTTGCCTTTGAGGAGCTTTCAATCAAGAACGCAATTCTTTTGAAAAAATGTTTTAAAACACACCCCTTAGACGGCGTTGCTCATTAATTAATGAAAATCATGTCTGTATTAAAATAGGTGTGGGGATAGGTATTTTTCTTACTTCCTAGAAGAAAAATCTATTCACGCAGTTGAGTAAATTGTGGGAGCAAATCGGCTCAGTAGGACTTGGCGCATCTTGCGATTGTAGCCTCAGGGGCTTTTTCTCCTACAGCATTTGTGTCTTAGAGCAACAGTGCTGGGTCTGGGTTCAGGTCTGACCCCACCACTCCTCTCACTGTGTGACCTTGGCCACGCCTGGGTCTCCTCTGCTGCGGAATGGGCATCTTCATCGACCAGGGCCTTGCACATGAAAAGCCCCATGGGGTGTCTGGTGTTCTTAGAATTCTTTACAAATACTAATTTTCTTGTCGCTTAGAGCGGCATGGTCCGGTATGGTAGCCACTAGCCACGTGTGACTCCTGAGCACTTGAAATGACCGGTGTGACGAGTGTGAATGAAGATGGGCTCCAAGTGCAAAATACACACTTAAGTTTCAAAACCAAATGTAGGAACTAGGTTGTAGAATGCCTCGCTACTAATTTTATACCGATTACGTGTTGAAATGATAGTTTTTTTGCTGTACTGGGGTTCAGGAAAGTAACGGTATTCAGATTAAACTACCAGCGTGGCTCACGTTAGGCCTTCTCTTGGACGGTGCCGATTCAGATAAAGACGCAGTAACCACAGTTTAAGGGGAACGCGCTGTCTTTCACCTGAATCGTAAAATAAAGCCGCGAATCCTGGGGAATGCTTTGCGAAAAACACGTTGAAGAAAACATGCCTCTGGTCAAGAAGCAACACAGGTGTTCCATCCGAGGTTGTCTGTTAACATTGCCCAGTCAACCCGACTCCTGTGACACGTGACTCTTCAGTGACCATTATTATATTCTTTTTTTAGTGACAAGTTCACCCGATTTTGCCAGTGGAAAAACGTAGAATTAAACATCCATGTGAGTATCCTCTTAATTCTTCCCCCCCCCCTTTTTTTTAAATAAAAACTTCCTCTGGCTTAACTTCGTGAGAAAATACTTTATCCCGGAGCACACTCCCACGGGTAATGCGCCACTAACAGATGTCTCCCTTACAGCTTTAACGTAAGAAGAATTCATCCCCCCGTACCCGGTTTCATAAACAGTTCGAGGTTTAATTCTCTTTTTTCCCATTCATATAAGGATGTGTTTATTTAGTTAAGAAAGGGTATTTTAAGCAGTGACTGACCCACAGAAATAGTAGTAAAAAATACAAGTCTCCTACAGAATGTGCTTCCCACATGCTCTTGTCTTTTGGCATCCTAGTAAAGAGTCTCTTCTCTTTCTTATTATTAGGTCTAATCTTGTCATAAGAATGATGGCATCTCTTATTAGCCCAAGGTTTCATCTCCTTTTTTTTAATTTATTTTTTTTTTAAATATTTTTGAGAGTGAGAAAAGCAGTCCTCAGAAACCGGCTACTTTCTAACACACATTTCCCGAAAGGCTCACCTGCTTCCAGCTTTCAACCTCAAGTTCTGGGGCATGCCCCCTGCTTCACTTTTAGAACCCTCCTTTTTTTTTTTTTTTTTTTAATTTTTTTAATGTTTATTTATTTATTTTTTTGTTTTGAGAAAGAGAGCGCGAGCGGGGGAGGGACAGAGAGAAAGGCAGACACAGAATCCGAAGCAGGCTTCAGACTCCGAGCCGTCAGCACAGAGCCTGACACGGGGCTTGAACTCACAAACCCGAAGATCGTGACCTGAGCCATAGTCAGACGCTAAATCAGCTGAGCCACCCAGGTGCCCCATACCCTCCTTTCTTGATACAGCATCTTTTACCTTCCCCTTCACGTCCATTTGTAAGAAAAAGAAATCATCAACTGGATTTTTTTTTTTTTAACTTGAGGATACCATTGGGAGAAGCAGTTGTGTGTGTGTGTGTGTGTGTGTGTGTGTGTGTGGTTTTTTTTTTTTTTAATTCTTCTTTTTTTTTTTTTTAAACTTCCCCTTTCTTTCACAGTTCCTGGCAGGATTGTAGAAACAAGAGGGAAATCACACATTTTTCAAAAATATCCTCTGTATTTGCCATAGAGCTTTCTCACGCTTCTGCTCCTTCAGCAGACCCCGGGTGCTCATGTCCTGCTGTCTGTCCCCTGAGCATCAGATGTGAGGCCTGTGGGCCCAGTTAGCTGTGGCTGCAAACGTGTTTCAAGGGCTGTGTGGGGGGAACCCTTCAGGAACCTGACCCTTAACTTGCCAGCATGCATAAGCTACTAAGGTGTTTGCTCTTTTCCGACTGCCCCTTTAGACATCGGGCTCACTGTCTGCCTTTGTACCATCGAAGACTGTTAAAGCTACTTGGGAGGTGGGGCATTGCTGAGATCCTGACACAAGGAAAGGGCTTATGAATGAAGCCTCTTTATACACTTTCCTCCTACTTCGGGTCTTGTTTCATGCTCACATGCCCAGCATGAGTCCTAGCGATTCCCTGACGTTATCGATAAAAAATTCACATGGCCGGCACCCGCCGAGTTTTCTCATCATATGGCCCACTGTTAGGAAAACATAGATGCCCTCGATGTAGACTTATTTTTTTTACCATGACAGTTCCTGGAATTGCTGAGCTGTTCCCACACTTCCGGCTTCAGAGTAGCTGAGGTGGGTTTTCATTTGGACTAGAAATTTCACACTCCCCTGTCTTCGGGGCATACGGCTTACGACCTAAAATGCAGGAGAGCGGAAAAACAATCTGACTCGGCTCCCACTCTGTCCTCGTCCCACTCGCCTCCCTTTTGTGCGCTTTGAGGGTGGAGCACATGGAGGTTCTAGAACGTCTTGCAGCCTTGCCCATCTCGTCTTGCAGTCCGGGGAATCAGTCGCAGAAAGAGCAGATCCCTCTGTCAGAATTGCTCTTTTAGTAACTGTGTGTTGCATGAAAACAACAGCATGATTTTAATGCAATTCTGTGTTTTCGTATCGTGTTTTGAATTCACAGTTGACCATGAATGATTTCAGCGTACATAGAATCATTGGACGAGGAGGATTTGGTGAAGTGTATGGTTGCAGGAAAGCAGACACTGGAAAAATGTAAGCTTTCTATGGGTTCTGTGCTTGCATCAAAAGAAAACACCTGCATAGATTTGTGGAAGCCCCCGATCTCACTCCTGAAGTAACTTAACCTCAGAAAGAAAAGGGCTGTTTTTTGTGAGGCATCAGAAATGAGAACAGTTGGCTGGAACTTCCATCACGTAGGGTGAAATGGGAAGTTAGCCAGTGACTATGTGTCATGAGCCCCTATCACTCAGGCCGTGGGTGAAGCAGTCTGGGACCTAGAAGTGACCAAGAAGGGGCATTCTGTGCCGCCTCCCGGGCCAATCCGGTTGCAAAGAATTCTCTGCTTCGCAGAGGAGAGAACTTTTCTTCTAGAGAGTGACCACCCGTGATTTAGCACAAACGCTTTTCGGTGGTGTAACATCCCAGGAGACGTCAGTTCCCGTAGTTGGGTAGCTCGAGCCCTGGCGAACAGGATGCCCTCCTAGGAGGGTCATGATCATGGGTCTCCATGACTGCATCGGCCGCTGATCGTACAGGTGGTTGATGTGAGGCAGTTAACATGCACGTGTGCCAGGTGTGAGGCTCTTCTGGAAAGTGAATGGTGGAGTTCTTAAGTGGTGTGGGTGTCCGGGGGGGGGGGGGGCTAGTTTTTAGAAGCAGTTTGTTTATGTGAGCATATATCCAAAAGCAAAAGACAATGGGAAAATACAGTTTGATAGGCCCAGAACCACCAGTTTGATAGAGTGACAGGCCTTTTAGAATAACAGCAAAGTGAAATAGTCTATGCGGCTTGGTCTGAGTCGGTGTAAGAGGAGTAGTTGGGGTCAGCGAATTCAGTGTCCTTCTCCCCCCACCACCGGGTCATCACTCAGCCTCTGCTCGGGTCCTCCCCGTGATCGGGCACTGACGGCCTTGCCAGGTGGCCCTCTTAGTTTTCAGACAGGTCCAGTAACTGGCACGATCTTTAGTAGGTGGGGGCTGGAATTCACCTTCACTAACTTACAGCCACTGGTCTTCCTGTTTTGGGGCCCTGCGTGGGGTGAACCCAGTGTCTGGCACTCGGGCCTCTGAAGTCTGGTGCCCTGCTGAGACAGGATGGCCTGGTGATCCAGAGTGGGGGCCCTGGCGTCCCATGGCCGGGTCAGACCCGGCTTCCGCTTTCCGGCCGGCACGAGGTTTGTGCCTTCTCTCGGCCTCTGCACCCAAGTCTGTAGGGTGGGGAAGATACTTCCCGGTTGTGAGAATTGAACGGGATGATACATCGTAAAGCCTGCAGATAACTGCCTGTTCCATAGTCCGTATTAGCGAACAATCCTCTGCGGCCCCGTGTCTCGTCCCGATTCTGTACTCCCGCGGTGGACTTTGACGCTAAGTGTCGCTCTTCCTTTGGCGCTTATTCCGTTTCACCAAATGTGTTCGCTTGCCTTCCTCACGGCCCAGGTGTTTAGGAGATCTGCTAATCTGCCACATGATGTGCAAGTCAATAATGTCACCGTGTGTCCCTGCTTTACGTTGGTTATTTCACGCGATTCTCTGTGTGTGGAAGACTGTCTTCCACTTTCTAGAACAAGGGTAGACACTTACCGGGGAGTCCCACGGCTAGGAAGCGGCCAGGCTCAGTCCCTGTGGATCCTGGAGCCCATCCGTGAACTGCCACCCACCTCGCTCAGAAGCCAGTCGCAGCCAACTGGCTTAACCCAGGGGCTCAAGGCCCGTGTGTGCCAGGTTCTCCGGTCTGCAGTTTGAACGTTCTTCCAAACGCCAGCCTGGTAGGGGCTAGTGATAGAAGCAGTAGGACACAGTTTGAAAATTCATCATAGAACTTGAATGAAGAACACGTTACTTCATATGTTCTCATGTGTAATCCCTTAACTAAGCAAATTAACGTCTCCATCAGTGGATTTGTTATAAAGAGCTCCTGGGAGAGTCGATAAAATTACCAAATTTGGGGGCGGCTGGGTAGCTGGGTCGGTGGAGCATTGCCTCTTGATTTCGGCTCAGGTCACGATCCCAGAGTTGTGGGATCGAGCTCCATGTCGGGCTCCGGGCGGGACGTGAAACCTGCTTGACATTCTCAACCACTTTCTCTCTTTCCCCACCACCCGCTCTATGCTGCTCCTGTGCACGCACTCTCTCTCTCTCTCTAAAAAGAAAAGCAAATATCAAATTTGAACATCCCTCTCTCTTTTGCTAAGTCATAACATTGTGAGTTATGATCAGTTAGAAACAAGTGGATTTTCTGTGTCCCGTCACAGCCAGACAAACATCCACATTGTGTGCCGGGGCCTTGTAAAGTGGGACTTACAGTCACACACAGAGTTCTGAAGCCCCTGAGGCCCCTGTGAAAATGTCCTTTCAGCTTTCTGCTGTGCTGCTGACAAATCATCCTTCTTTCTTTAACCTGCGATTATAGAGAATGCCAAATAGCATGTCTGCATTACCTTAATAGAAGTTTGTTCCAAGGCTTCAGAAAGCTTGAGTTGTCAGCTCTTTCTTCTCCACCAACTTTTATATGAAAGTCTTACGGATTCTTTTTATTATTTGAAAATACGATAACTTCAATATCCAGATTAAAAACAAATCAGGGCGGGCTCAGTGAGTGGAGCATGTGACTCTTGATCTCCAGGTCGTCCATTCGAGCCCCACACTGGGTGCAGAGATTACTTAAAAAAACTAAAAACAAACCAATCAAACAGCATTTTAGAACGTGCCTTTTTGAGCATGGGCCGTCCCTTTTCATTTTGTTGGTTGCCAGTGTTTGAGTCTTGCCCCCTGCACTCTTGCAAAATCTTGACCACTGCTGAAATCACAGTTCCTAAAAGCTAAATATTACACACACTACTGCAACACACAGTAGCAACTAAATAGCAACAATATGTCCAAAGTTTTATTTTCACCAAATTTATTCACATCCCTCTACTTCAGGTTCTCATTTAACTGGAACTTCTATTTGTGTAATGGTATTAATATCTTAATTATTGCTTAATTTTTTAAGCTTTATTTTGATTTAAAATTTTTTAAAGAAACATTTTATTTTATTTTATTTTATTTTATTTTATTATTTTATTTTATTTATTTTTGAGAGAGAGTAAGTGCATGAGGGAGAAGCAGAGAGGGAGGGAGATCGAGAATCCCAAGCAGGCCCTGCACCCAGCATGGAGCCCAAAGCAGGGCTTGATCTCACAAACCATAAGATCATGACCTGAGCCAAAATCAAGAGGCCGATGGATGCTTAACTGACTGAGCCACCCTGGCGCCCCTGACACCTTTTTATTTCAAATTTTATTTTTGACACCTAATTTTAGGTTTACAGAAAGGGTTCAAAAACACACCCAGTATCTCTGTCTTATGTTACTATGGAACATTTGTCCTAACAAATGAACTAATATACATTATTATTCACTGAAGTTTCTACTTTTTTGGGGTTTTTTTACTTTACTTAAGAAAAATTTTTTTTTAATGTTCATTTATCTGTGAGAGACAGAGAGCATGAGCAGGGGAGGGGCAGAGAGAGAGGGAGACCCAGAATCTGAAACAGGCTCCGAGCTGTCAGCACAGAGCCCGATGCGGGGCTCGAACCCACGAACTGTGAGCATAAGTCGGACGCTTAACCGTCTGAGCCACCCAGGCGCCCCTTTACTTTTTTACTCTTTACCCAATGGCCTTTTGTGTTAACCAGATCCTGTGTTACATTTAAGTCCTCTCGTCCCCTTAGGCTCCTTTAGACTGTGTAGTTTCTTGGACTCTCCTTGTTTCTGAGGGGCTGTGCTGCTTTGAGGACCCGTGGCCAGGTGTATTGTATGATGTCTTCCAGTTTAGACATGCTTTCCTCCTGGTTATACTGGGGCTGTGGGCTTTTGGAAGGAAGACCCCAGTGGCAGAACACCATTCTCATCGCGTCCTATCATGGGGGCCCATCGTCAACATGACTCCTCACTGTTGATGCTGACCTTGACCGCCTACTTGAGGTCACGTTTGTCAGGCTTCTCCACCATAACTTCACTGTCCCCTCTCTTCCACACTGTCCTCTTGGAAAGGAGCTTACTGTGTGCCGTCCCCACCCAAGGAGTGAGGAGGGACGCTCCACGTTGAAATGTTTTCTTAATGCGTGCAAAATTTAAAAAATACATTTTTTTTTACAAATATTTCTTTTTTATAATTTTTTTCTTTTTTTTTGCATGACAGTCAGCAAGTACCATTTTGCTTCTTTCAAACACTTCCCGAGTCTTTAGAAACTTTCCCCAGTACGACATGGATCGTTTAAAGCAGCTTGGATTCTTTCCAGCGCAGCTCTTTCAATAACATTTATGTTTCCAGGTACGCAATGAAATGCCTGGATAAGAAGAGGATCAAGATGAAACAAGGAGAAACATTAGCCTTAAATGAGAGGATTATGTTGTCTCTTGTGAGCACAGGGGTGAGTATTCTGTTTGGAGCACTGCTTGCTCTGGTCTTTGCTGGTTGCTCGGTTTTCCAGATCGAGACAATTTATTTAAAATGCAGGCATTCTTTCCCGGCAAATTATGCAGCCAGCCAGTTTTCGGGTGAGTGAGCGTTTATAGCAGGGAAAAGCAGCACTAAGTTAATATAAATAGTGTAGAATCCGCATATTATCTCTGTTTAATTTGGGAGTTGGAAAAGTGCTAGCAACCATCATTATGCACACCCACGACGTCTCCCTTTAGTGGCTGTTTTATGACTTTCCTCTCTGCGGAACGTGGTTGCCGAGATGGCAGGAAATAATCGCGGCAACGGCAACGAAATCACTTGAGTCTAGTTAAGAACTGAGTGCATGACGGAGGACTGACCCAGAGAAGCTGGAGTACAAGGAAAGTCGCTCTTGTCCTTTGTAAACAGATAGAGAGGAAGCATCTTGGATTACTCAAGTCCGAATTGCACTTGGGGCTGTGCGCCATCAGGAGAAGGTGGCTCTGTCTTCGGGGCCCTTGCTGCTTTTCACCTGCTGCCGTGGACTTCGGTCATTTCCATTTCCAAAACGGTGTTTCCACCTGTTGGACAGTTTATTTGTCCATCAGCCTAGCATTTTTAGCTCAGCCTGTGTCAAAAACTTCTGCCCCGTGACTTCTTGCAAAACAGGATCCCATTCTGGCCGTTTTTGCAGTGAACGGTATGAACCTTGGCGTTTCTGTATTTGAACAGATGGGTATGAAGACACCCAGAAAAACTCAGTGTCCCAGAAACCTGGGCAGTCCTGCGTGTGCCAGAGGGCCTGCCATCCAGCATGCCGAGGGGGTCAGGGACTCAGGGTCTCCAAGGGAAGGCAGGAAATGAGGGTGGAGTGGCCAGACCCATGCTGAGTGCCTCCCCCTGTGAATTTAAAGCTAATCACCAAGCCAAGAAGGTTTATATGCAGTGAGATATATTGGGGAGGGTGTGGCCTCCCAGTAGCCTAGCTGGTTTCTAAACAGGCTCATTCTCACCCAAAGGATAAAGGAATCAGACTTTAATGGTGAATCAAAGAACCCTTTTCGACTAGTAAGCAAGGAACCCGACACCCGGAGGGGTTAATTTCCTTATCCAGAGTCTATGGACCCTCTGACTAGTGTTCCTGTCTTACGATCACCTTCTAAGCTCTGTGTTTTTTGGTTAGCACCTATATTTAATGTATTGTGGTTTATGTTTTCCTGGGGTTCGTTTGAAGCAGTTTCAGAAAGGTTATATGCTACCGAAGTAAAGGATTCTCATAATTTGGCTCAACCATAATAAAAAAAGAACACTGTAGCTATAAATAATCTCTAACTATGTGCCTCTGCCTCCTAACATCTGGACATTGAGCATTTCAAGTAAGAGTTGTGTTGGGTGCGTGACCGCGTTTGCACCTACTTGGAACCGAAGCTAAGCAGCTCACACACTGTTGGAATCAGTAAGAATGGCATTGGTTTCTAGTTTCTATTGGAAATGTCATTGCCTTAAATTTCAAACATGGGTGTGCCCTTACTGCAGATTTTAAGTGGTAATTAAAATATTAATTTTTCATGAGCCATCTCCACACCTTGCATGTTTATTCTCAAGAAGGCCTGTGGGGAAAATGTTGGGAGTGTTGAAGAAATATACATACAGTTTTCACATAGCATTTTTATAGTTACTTTTTTCAGGCGAGGGGGAATATGGTTATGTAGATGTATCGGTCATTCTTCACCCATCTTAACCCTCTACGGGAATAAATAAAAAATTGGTCTACTACTTTGAGCTAATTTAAAAGAATTATTTATATTTTTAATTCAAGTATCAAGCCTTTTTGTTTGGTTTCATTTTTTGGGAATTAGAGGTTGATGTTTTTTACTTATCAAATACATAATTTAACCAAAAGTGCTGTAACAACACTATTTGGAATTTTTTCCTTTTTTGCTAATCAAAGGCCACTTTTTCTGGTTCTTTAATCATCTTTAAGTTAAAATCACCTCACCAGGCTACACTTAAGATCAGCCTGTTGGCGTGGACTGGACTGCCGTCCCTCATTACAGTTTTCCTTTTATTGGGAGGGTTTTTTTGTTTGTTTGCTTGTTTTTCCTTCCAATTTCAAGTTGAGTGTTTCTTCCCCCAACCTTTCAAAGAGACAGTGGCAGTACCATTCCCAGTTTGATTCTAGAATAGTAAAAGGGTAATCTTCAGGATTAAGAACTGGGATAAGTATGTCCACAGGTGAGAGTGTCCATAGCTGAGAAAGAACAGTCAGCACCTTCATTAAACAGTCACATAGTGTCCTCCGAAGTGTCATTCATTCCTTGAAACACGTTTCCGTGCCTAGATCATGCCAGGCATTCTCCTGCAGGATGAAGGGTCCCAAACTGTGACTTTGGTCCCTGCTCTTTTAGAGCTACACAGAATGAGGGAAGGTGGTAGTGTTCGCATGATCTCAGAAATGTATAAATAATCAGGACACCTCTAGAAGGTGCCCGGTGCTCAGGAGGCACTTAGCAGGGAGGAGGTGACAAGGGATAGTCCTCAGAGGTCACAGGAGGTGTCAGTGCTTGTCTGGGTCCTGGGCGCTTCAGGAGGCTTTGCAGACTTTGGAGAAGGTCAGCTGAGCTGGGGTCTCGAGTGGTGCGTGCATAGTCCCAGATGAAGTTGGAGTGGAGAGGGAGACCGACAGGCCAGGCCAGCCTGTAAAGAGCTTTCTAGGCCAATACTGAGGATTTAAAAAAGGAAAAAAAATCTTTTAGCAATTGGAGACAAAGTGTTTTAAGCAGGAAGTTAACAGAAGCCTCCTCCTGACTGCAAGGTGGAGAATTTTCTTGAAGAAATACTTCGTGCTGTATTTTATCACAGTTTTGCAGAGTTCCTGCAAAAATACAAGCTGTTTTGCTCGGTACTGGTAGGAAATCAAAGAAGACAGTTCCTTGCTGAGGGTCTACCTCTACGAGGCCCTTTAGTTCTTACTGCCTTTAATTTGTAATCAAGGCAGAACATCTTAACCATAATGATGTTCACAACTGTATCAGCCCCATCGCCGAACTGCCATTTTTTCACACTGGTCGGTATTTGGTTCTTTGCGTCTCGAGCTTCCCACGAGACCTGGTGTGGTATCTGCCCAGCACCTGAGAGGTGACGGATTGCAGTCAGCATACAGATAACTGAATTGCATCCCTTTAACTGAGCTCTTACTTGACTTTGCCACAGAAGCCCAGCCTTTGTGAGCAGCATAAGTAACATAGAACCCTGGAGAGGGTCAGGAGACTGGGGGTTGAAATCCTGGCTGGCTACCACATTTCTTTGTGACCTCAGGCAAGTCATTTCCCCTTTTTAGGGCCTTAGTTTCTTTATTTTAAAAATAAACACGCAGGACCAGGTGTTTTTTTTTTTTTTTAAAGAGCCTTCCTGTTCAGAAAGCCTCTGATGCTAAATCTACAGTTCATGTCCCTTCTTAATAACATATGATCTTAAGTGAACCTATTTTGTTTGCCTTTTGCCATTTCCTCGGGGCTACCATTAGAAGGATCATATCCCATTGTGTTCAGAAATACCCCTTCGCAGGGTCCACCGTCTCCTTGGTGGAGTGAGTACAGATGCCCTCTGGAGCTGGGAAAGACTCTGGCCTCGCTAAGTTCTGGGTCCACCCGCCTCTCTGCTCTACAGATGAATTGCTCATCGGATCAGGAACCAGAGTGTGTGGGGAACCCCATTCAGGAAGGAGCAGAATGAGCCATCTTCAGCAGGCTATTAAAAAGGTGGTTCCCTAAGGGCTTCCAAGTGGGAGGGTGTCCCCCACCTCCAGGAAGGCCACATGGCTTTTAACAGAAAAAGGAAAGCACTTTCATTTTGCCTGTTTAAAGCAAAATCAGCCTTGAAATCAGTAATCACTAATACCATCTCAACGATGTTTTAAGGCAAACTAGGTAATCACAAAATGAAATTTGTAGTTCATTCCGGAAGATACATGGAAATTGTATTCAAGTTCATGAACCTCTGGTATAGAAAGGAGTCAGATGTATCAGTATGCCCTTAATACAGAGGTTTGGACGATGCAGATTCAGTGTATAGATTATTCTGTTGAAACCTGACTATTTTCTGTGGAATTTAATGATTTTTTTGTTTCTGTTAAGAAAGTGGATATAGATGTGGGGTGTTTTTTTGGCCAGTTTCTATTTTAATCAGTTGAGTGGCGAGTATACACTGTACATAAAGAATCTAAATGGACCCAGTTATAGATCTGGCTTAGCACTGAGGAGTTTTCACAAGGGAACACAAGCATGTATCCAGCACTCAGATCAAGGGATAGAAAGTTAGTCGTATTCCTTGGGGCACCTGGGTGGCTCAGTCGGATGAGCATCCACCTTCGGCTCCGGTCGTGATCTTGCCGTTTGTGAGTTTGAGCCCTGCGTCGGGCTCACTGCTGTCGGTACAGAGCCTGCCTTCAGATCCTCTGTCCCTAATCTCTCTCTCTCTCTCTCTCTCTCTCTCTCTGCCCCTCCCCTGCTTATGCTCTCTCTCAAAAATAAACATTAAAAATAATAAATAAATAAATAAATAAATAAATAAATAAATAAATAAAATAAAGTTACTTATATTCCCGAAGTCTTGTGCCTCTTCCAGTCACCTACCCCGCGCCCAGGTTAACTACTACCCAGATATCTAACACTGTCATTTAATTTGGCTTTGCCTGTGTTTGAACTTGGTATACATGTGCCCTCTCGCGTCTGGCTTCTCTCAGCGTGGCTTGTGAGATTCACCTGCATCATCGCACGTGGCCATGGTACATTCTGCGGCTACGTAGCAGAGGTCTGCAAGTTGCGTATGGCCGACGGACCAGATCTGGCTTGTGGCCTTTTTTTCTGTAGAGCCCATGGACTGGCAATGGGTTTTCCATTCCTGAGGCATTGTACGGAAAATAAACAAAGGATACGTGACAGAGGTGGCCTGGAGCCTGCAAAACCGAAAATAATTCGTGTCTAGCCCCTTGTACACAAACTTGCTGACCCTTGCTGTGTAGCATTCCCCCGCGTAAAGTGACCGCGGTTCACGCATCCGTTCTAATACCGGTAGACATCCGGGTTACTTTCCGCTTGGGGCTCCTTTGAACAGTGCTGCGAGGAGCATTCTCTTGCAGTTCTCTTAGTGCACGTTGGGTACGGGCTGCTGTGAGGTGTGCAGTTGGCGGTGGAAATGCTGACGCCTGGGGCTTGCAGAGGGGGCCCGGTTTCGGCAGATGGCCCCGACCAGCTGCCAGAGCGGTTGTTGGCACCGTGCGCTCCTGGGTGCCGTATGTAGGGGTTCCGTTTACACCCTGTCTTTCCAGCCACTTGGCCTTGGTGGTCTTTTTGATTTTGCCCATTCTCTTGGGGTTTAGCGATAACACATTGTGAGGACACATCTCCTTGGTGACCACTGATGCCCAGCACCTGTTCATCGGCTTGAGAGCCGTTCGATGACCCTCCTATGTTTAGTGCCTTTATTGATTTGTTGGCTGGTTTATTCATTTATATTGTTATTATTACTCCTACTATTGCCTTTTTTTTGCCACTGCTCTGTTGGGTCGTTTGCCTTTTCCTTTATTGATTTATGAGAGCTCTTTATATATTCTAAGTATGAGTCCTTTCTGCGTGTATGGATTGCAGATATCTTTTCCTATTCTGTGACTTGCCTTTTTACTCTCTTGATAGTGTTTTCTGAAGGCCAGAAGTTCTTGATTTTATTTTTGTCCAGTTTAGCAGTACTTCCACCATTAGTGCTTTTGGGTGTCCTGAGAAATCTTTACTTACCCTAGGGTCACAAAGATACTCTCTTTTGCTTTCCTCTAGAAGATTTATTGTTTTCCCTTCAGATCTTTGTCTTCCTGAAGTTGACTTCAGTATGTGGTGTGAGGTAGGGGTGGGCGTTCATATTCTGTTGTACAAATATCCATTTGTTCCAGCATATCATGGAAGGGCCACCCTTTCCCCCCACCCTGTTGTGTCACTTTATCACAAATCAGTTGACCATTTGTGTGTGAGTCTATGTCAGGATTCTCTCTTCTGTTCTGTTGGTCTGTCTGTTCTTGGGCTACTACCACACTGTCTGATTTACTGTTGCTTTATAATAACTTTTGGGGCACGTGAGTGGCTCAGTCAGTTAAGTTTCAGACTCTGGCTGAGGCCACGATCTCACAGTTCATGGGTTCGAGCCCCGCATCCAGCTCTGCGCTGACAGCTCAGAGCCTGGAACCTGCTTCGGATTCTGTGTCCCCCTCGCTCTCTGCCCCACCCTTGCTCACACTCTATCTCTCTCTCTCTCTCTCTTTCTCTCTCAAAATTAAACATTAAAAACATATATATTTGTATATATTATGTATATTTATATATAATATACATAAATAAATATATGTAAATATATAAATATATATAAATATTTATATAAAACATATAAGTATATATTTATATATAATATATAAAACATAAATATAAATATAAAAATATATATGTATAATATATATAAAATAATTCATATATATATATATATATATACACACACACACACACACACACACACAATAAGTCTTAATATCTAGCACTATGACTTTTCTGACTTTTTCTTCTAGAGTGAATTTTTCCTGGCTGTGCACATCTCCATATACATTTTGGAATCAGCTCGATTTTCACTTTAATTAAAATTGTAGCCGGGCGACTGGGTGGCTCAGTTGGTTGAGCATCCGATATTGGCTCAGGTCATGATCAAACTTTGTGAATTCGAGGCCCACATCGGGCTTGCTGCTGTCAGCGCAGAGCCCGCTTCAGATCTTCTGTTCCCGCCTCTCTCTTCATCCCTCCCCCACTCCCGCTTGCACTCTCTCTCTCTCTCTCTCTCGAGAATAAATAAAACATTAAATTTTTTTTTTTTAACTTGCATAGAATTTCTAGATTACTTTGGGGGAAAACTGACATCTTTACAATTGAATTATTCAGTCCCTGACTCTGATGTATTTTTCTACTTTGAAAGCTAGCTGCGTTCCCTTTTTATGCTCAGCGTCTCAAGACGGTAGTATAGATATTTCCTCCCACTGGGGTATGGTTCTTCCAACCTCAGAATCAGAGAGAGAAACGGATATTTGACTAGCCAGAACCAAAATGTAGAGCAACAGAGAGCCTGGCAGGGCAGTGATATCTTTCTGTAGAGTCTGGGTCCTTTGAAGAAGCTGCAGATAGAAGGGTCATGGTTGAGTTGGCGAGAGACAAGACCTTTGAATTCATCTCCACTCTGTCCGTATGCATTTTGTCACGTAACCAGATCCGTTTTGGTGGGACAGTTAAGGTTCCTAAGGAGGGGTCTCTGCTCAACGCACAGGGCAGCGGCATGGACGAGACCTGTGGATGCTCTCTGGTAGAAGATGTGCTACCTGGGACAGCTTTTGTTTTTCTGACAAACTGTGGCTTTTTTTTTCCTCCCTAGGACTGCCCTTTCATTGTCTGTATGACCTATGCCTTCCATACTCCAGATAAACTATGCTTCATCTTGGATCTGATGAACGGTGAGCAACACGCAGGAAGTCTGAGTGCAGGGAGAGACTTGGCCGTGATGTGAGACCTCAGCACACCGTGATCTGCACACGCCGGCAGTTTGGGTCTCTGGGATAATTGGGTTTCCCCCCGAAATTTAAGGAAACCTTCTGCTCTTCAAGTTTCCATTGAAATTCGTTTTAAATTCCCCTCTGCGCCCTCCCAGTTTCTCACCAGGAAGTTTGCACTTTCCAGAAGAGATTTTCACAAACGACGTAAACTTCATCTTCTGGAACGCAGCTGGCCTAGATCTTTAATTAGCTTGTTTCCTAACCCTCAACTTTTAGGAATGAAATGCCTCATAAGAACGTAGGCCAAAGATATATTAGGAAGCCGACTTTGAAGGACTGGCTGTGGGCCAGCCCGGCTTCTGGCTGGACGGACCAGCCGTCCATTGGTCTTGTAAGCTATGAGTGCCGACAAAGTTCTAGCTAAAAAAGTAGCTTTCTAATGCTAGAGAGTGACACGGCATGTACTCAAAGCGTTTTCCGTAACAAGAGCTGACGTAAAAGGCATCCGGGACAACAAATGCACAGCTTCCTTTTTTGGAAGTTCATTTGAAGTTCGGTTACATTTGGAGGGTTTGACCCAAAGCCAGACCTATTCAACAGCGTGGAGGAATTTCACAGACGTTAATAGTGGGCCAAGAAGCCAGACACCATAGCACATATCCTGCGTGATTCCACGGTTAGCACTCTCAGAACGGTTAAGATGAACGGATGGTGGAAGGTCAGATTGAAGTCCCCTTGGCCTAACCGAGGGGCCAGGGGCTGAGGCATTGACAGGGAAGGGCACGGGGCCTCTGGGATCCTGCACATCTTACATCTTGACCTGCCAGTGGTTCTACAGGAACACGTGTGTGTGGAAGGGAAGGTGCTTACAAAAGCAGGGGCCATACAGTGGGCACACGTGAACTTTTCTAGATCAGTAGAAGCTATTCCTTGACAGCTTATGAGAACATTCCCTTATCCTGTTGGTGGCATTCTCTCACTGTGTAACTTGAGCCCATACGGTAATTGATTTTTTTCCAAACGTTTTATTATGGAAAACTACAAACACAGGGCAAAACTGAAGAAATTGTACGGGAAACACCCAAATCCCCACCTACCTGGATTTCACCAGTTATAATTTTATGGTTGCATCCACTTTATCATCTTTCTCTCGGTATGATCGTTTTGTTTGTTTGCTCATTCATTTATTGTCCCCAGAGCCAGTTGCCAAGCCGGCTACTGGGCCAACCATGTCATGACCTGTTCATTAGACAGGAAGTTAGTGATCCAAGCAGGTTAGCTTCGAGGGTACATGTGGGAGCTGGATTCCCAGTCTGCGAATGATGGCTTCGTTGTCTATTGCCGTGGCCACCCACCCCTGCATTTAAGTGTTAACAATGTATAAGCTTCCTCTGTACTCTGGAAAGTGTTTTGTCAGACTAGGCAAGTCAAAGACAGATATATACGAAGCAGGAGCCAAGTTTGCCTTTTTGTACTGGGTCCTAACGATTTAGGATGACGTTTTTGGTTTCTTGCAAATTAACATGCTTTGCCTTGACCTGTCCTTCTCTGATTCCAGGGGGCGATTTGCACTATCACCTTTCCCAGCATGGGGTATTTTCTGAGAAGGAGATGCGGTTTTATGCCACCGAAATCATCCTGGGGCTGGAACACATGCACAATCGGTTTGTTGTTTACAGAGATTTGAAGGTAAGGCAGTCTGGTTTCGGGACCTGTGCGGTAGGTATGGCGGTCACGGGTGTCCAGACGGTCGCTTCTCTTTCATAGGACCTGCCGTTTTCCTCATCTGAGCCCCGGGGAAGTCACCTCTGTGTGGTATCCATCTGTCCAGACCCTAAACCCTGTTCCAGGAACTCCCTTCCTTCCTAGTTGTCACTGTCCACCCCGTGTGTCCTACCCTGCCTGGTGCAACACACATACTAACTCAAAAGTTTTTCATTGGTTAATGAATGAAAAGCAAGCCAGGAGTTACTCGGTGTTGCTGATTTTACAATTAATTGTAACGCACTTAATATTCACTAAGCAGCCGATTCGGCCATGGCTCTGTGTTAGAACTCGTGATGTTCAAAACTGAACAAGCAAAGAACATGCATCTTCTGGGGTTCATACACCAGTAAACTGAGGCGTAGAACGGCCGAGCCACAACTCCTCCGAGGCAGGGCCAATCAGCCTGCAGAACTTTCCCCCCGCAGGCCACTCTGAGAGTTTCACATTGTTTTAAGACTGTGTTCAAAATCACCAACAGATTTGTAGATCCTTGAACTGCAGAGCCCTAGACTGTTGGTGCCTGGGCTTCTCCACTCTCACTCTCCCTGGACTGGGAAGAAAAGGCAGTGAGTGCATTCCGAGTCTCCCCCTTCTGAACCACGATGCTCCGTCCTGGGTTCTGCGTTTATGAGGGAGCTGGGGTTTTGCTCAGTATGTCCATAGGAACACTTGTGGTGAGAAGACCGGGATAGAGACAAAAGAGACCTTGACAAATGATAGAAATGATCAGGCAGATACATAAATGGGCACATGATGACGCGAAGAAAAACGAGAGGAGAGACAGTCTCCCAAACAGAGAAAGCAGTCCGGGAGGACGTGTTTGCCTCCTCTTTCAGATTCCTTCTGGAACAGACCCAGGGCCGACTGAAATGTACAGCTTATGCTCCTTTTCTCTAAGTAGCTATGTTTTGATCGGCCGCCTTAGCTTTTTAAAGTTACCTTCTAAGAATCTAAAAGATGGTATTTTCTTTTTGAGCCTCTTGGCTTTTTTTTTTCTTCACAAAATGCTTTGTACAAGTTAAGGCTTTCTGCAAGGTTACAGAATTACTCCCTTAGTTTTCGTCTGAGCATGAAGGAGACAAAAATATATTTTCATTGAATTAGAAATAATTAGGTAGTGGTTGGCACCTGACAGTTTGTTCCCCTGCTCCGTGAGTTTTGCAGGAGAATACAATACATGCTGAAGGCCGTTGAAGCCCTATGGTAATACATTTTAATTTAAATCTATAACCGGTCTCTAATCATCTCTATGCTGTATCTTGTTTTTGTTTTCGAAGCTATTTAGTAGGCAGTGGTATTATTTAATTTCTATTCAAACTGAATTCTAGTCACTCATGATTATTCATGCTTTAGTTTTATAATAGCATGCCATTCTTTTTATTTCAAGCAAAACAATAGTTGATCTCCAGCAGAAAAATATTAAGATGACTGTAATTCAGCGTGTATTAGGGAGAGGAGCTTTGTTTTCCTTGCTCATGCCGGCTAAATCCAATGTCAGTGGATATATGTCATCGGAGTTGTGCTGAGAACCACAGTGGGTCATTCGGTAGGGTCCTGTGTTCTGATTACGCACTCAAAGGCGTGCCGTTCGAGATCGGTGTGGCACTGTGGAGTGTTCTGGTTTCTTAGGTCAGCGTTTGTACATTCTCGTGAGGTTCCTTTCTGTTCCGTGCCTCGTGGCCTCATTCCCAGAGCCCTTTGTGGGTCACAGAAGCCAAGAAGCTGGTGAGCTCACTCCCTTTGTGGAGAGGCGCGCTGCTCTGGCTGGGCCACAGTCCCCACGGGGGAAAGGAACTACTTTCTATCTGATGAACTGTGGTCATAACCACCGCCCCCCCCCACCCCCCCGCCCAAAGCTCCCTGCCCTGTGTCTCCTTATCTCATGAGTAGGCTCCTTTGTGTCTGTCATTGCCATTTTCCTGCTGGACTTAAACGTGAAAAGGGTTACTTTCCGTGTTATACCCCATTTGGATGTGATAGTATAGAACTTGTGTTTAGATGAAACGGTAAGTTACCAAGTGCGTATAGTTTCAGAAATTCTCAAAGCCCGGTGACAGTCTGGGGACTCTTGAAGATCATCTTTGTCTTTCTCTTTAGCCTGCAAATATCCTCTTGGATGAACACGGACACGTCAGGATATCCGATCTCGGTCTTGCCTGTGACTTTTCCAAAAAGAAGCCACATGCGAGTGTGTGAGTACCACATCAACTCTCTTCACTCCTGTTTCTCTCCACGACGTGTTGATTCGCTCAGGCCCTGATCTGGTCACTTGCTCCCCCTGCTTTTTCTTGCTAGAGGTGATTCTTAATATGTGATAATGCTGGGAGGGGGGCAGGTCCCAAATCCCTGGCGATGGGAGACGAGATAAGCGGGGAGCGTGGATGGACCCAGAGAGCGATGTCAGGGGCCGGGGTATCTCTGCAGCACACCTGAGCCCACGATGGCAGGGTGACCCTCGTCAGTCAGTTTACCTGCTTGACCGCAGTCTTCTCCGTAAAGTAGAGGCAGTAGCAAATGCCTGTAAGTTGTCTGTCCTACGGATAAGGGAAGTCTGTGTGCCTGGGGAGGTGCAGAGGCATCTGTGTGGAACGCTCCAAGGGAGGCCCAGAGGTCGAGTGTCTCTCTCCAGCTACTTTTCTCCTTCATTTGCAAAATGGCTCTTTTTTTTCCCCCCGAAGGGAAATTAGGAAATTAGGAATCTTTTTTCTTTTTTTTTTTAATTAAAAACACAAATCATCTGCTCGCAGGTCATGGTAGACTGGAGCATTTATTACATCAGTCCTCCAGCAGACCATGTGGAGGGAACCCCGTGCCCCGCAGCCCCCAGCCAGCACCCGACCCCTCCGCATGCCCCCCCCCCTCCCCCGGAAGCTCGAACACAGGGGCGTAAAGCTACCACACCAGGGCTCCGCAGAAGCAGAATGACACGTCATTTCTGTTTCTTCGGCTATCAGTTTATCTGAGTGGAAAGTGTAGACATGTGTGCGGTCTGTGGAAGAGCAGATGCGTGTTGCTTTTATCCTTTCTCTTTGTAAATGGATCACTCTCAGCACTGAAATCTTGGAAAATTACATTTTCATTGTCCACCTTGAGCTAACATTCATCTCTGTGGTGAATGGGCCTGATGAAACTCCCCGGGGTCTCCTGTCACGCATCCGTACAGAAACTAAAGCCCAGACCCTTCTTTTTGTGGGTCTAGAGGTGGCCCTGCATGGCAGTGTTGGAGGAGGGCCTGCGGTAAATCAGAAGCGCCTTGTGAGGCCCCGATCAGATGTGAACGGAGGATAGCACCGATTCTGTAAACACGTTTCCCCCTTCCCTCAGAAGCCGGGTGCTGTGATAACAGCGTTCGCATTTTGCCGGCACTTTACAGTTACGAGGCCAGAACCTGTGGCCGTATAAGCTTCTCTCGGCAAGTTCATCAGACGTTTTTAAGAGGGTTGTTTGAATTTTTAATGCTGCAGCCATTTGGTATGCTAATTTCTTCAATTTAGTGTGGCCGCCACTGAATACGAATCCGAGAGCTCAGAAAAGTTAATCTTGCAAAGGAATTAACTTGCAGCGATGGGATGGCGTTATTTATTTCCTTACAGAGCTGCACCCGCTTCTTACTGTAATTCACCTGTCGGCCCCAGGGGGCGGGCTGTTCTCAAGATTCCAGCAGCAGCTACAAAAAGGGGTAGGCTTGGGAAGGTTGGTTTCTACACTTACATGATCATAGTGAGGCCACTATAAAAAAAAGATAAAGGCGCAACCAGATCCTTTTTTTTTTTAAGTAGAGGGGGCATGACTAGGATAGGAACAGGCTTCTGAGTCAGCAGATCTGGGTTCGAATCCTCTTCTAAGCCGTGCTTCCCTTCTCCCCTCTCTAAAAAGGACATAACAACAAAGTTTATTTCGTCTGATTGTTGTGAAGGTCAAGTCAACCGACTAATACGGCAAGTTTTTATGTGACATTGGCCGGGTGCTAGGGGCAGGCAGTGCTGTGGGGACCCCTTGGAGCCGGCTGTGCGGGAGGTGGCCTTTGAGTGGGTGGTGGCGTGCCAGGAGCCACAGTGCTCGCCGTGTCATTGGTTGAACATCCGCTGTCCCAGGCGTGCTCAGCTGCTGTGAATACGCTACGATCTTCATAGAAGCACCAGACGTTATAGGTAGAATTATCTACTTTATGGTACAGTCCCTGAAGTCCAGAGAAATCAAGGTCACAGCCCTGGCACATTGTGGGGCTAGAATTACAGTCCAGTTCGGTCTCCAGAGCTTATACTCGGGCGACCTCCCGGAGGCTCGATGAGTAATTTAGGGCCAGAATTTCACCCTGGACTTGGTTTCTCGAGTCTTTTCAAAACTGTAGATGTGGTCCCTGGACTCCATCTAGCTGGTCCACCTACAAGAAGTGTTGTGGTTGAGGTCCCCAGTTTGGGCTTAGGTTTAGTCCATTTAATGACGGGATCAAGAATTATTGTAAATGGAAAGTTAACTGTGCAGTGGCCCCGAAAAGTCAAAAACTTCTGTAATTGAACAGATTACCAGTGCCCGATTTGAGTTCCAGCCTTTTTGCTGTAAGAACACAAAGTTGCATCTCATGTCACAGTGTTCTCAAAACCTTCACGTGTTCTTTCAGTATTTGTAGTAGTTCAGATCGTCAGGGGACGACAATGTTGTCAGGAAGCATCAGTAGCTGCCATGCGGGCAGAGTCAGAAAGCCATGGGGGCAGGTGGACCGGTATTTGGCTCCTATTGTGGCCAGTGTCATCATCTTAGAGAGCTGATCTGCATTAACCTATTGTGTTTACCCTCGCTGTACTTTCCCTTTCCAGAATTGGGTTCTGATCCCAAGAATCATAGGCTCACAATTCACGACAAAGGTCTGTCCGGGCAACACTGAAATTAACCCTTCCCAGAGACTGGTTTGGAGACCCCTCATAGAAATCTCCAGTACCCTCACAGCGTGGCTAGGTGACCTTATGCCATCAGACTTTGGATTCCGGATGGTGGGGCTACTGCTGGTGCTGGACCCGCCTGTGAAGGACCAGCGCCCCTGTTCACCGTCTGAGAGCAGCCTTCCAAATAGAACTCGTTAGACAGAGAGCTCTGGGCACAGTGCTGATCCTGGGTCAGTAATGATCATGAGTGATCCAGGAGCACTTTCTGAGCAGATTCTCAGTGAGCATAACTTAAAAGTGATTATAATAAGGGTAGAGATTAAAGGCCCTGACGTGGATTGAGTTCTTCTGTGCCAGGACTGTTCTTAACCCATCACGTATATGTAATCCACACAGCAACCTTGCGCAATGAAGTGTTGTCTTATCACCCATCTTGTCTGGGAAGAAGATCAGTGAGGGGTGGACAGGTTGGAGGGTGTGGCTTTTGCAGGCACCCTTTCGGGCTGCGTCTTTGCAAGCCCCCATGAGCCCCCTCTTGCTCTCCTAGATGGAACAGTGCACACTCGGATCCTTAAGGAGGAGCCCAGAATCAACCAATGGGAGGGGATTCGAAGTTGCAGAAGAGTGCAAATTGCAGATAAAACGGTTGTCCTCCCAAATCTTTCAGCTTCTGAAAAGCATCCTCACATTTGCTTAGCCGGGTCCTCTGACCTGTCGGTAGCCCTTAAAACCTGACACAGGGTTTCTCTATCTTTTTTGCTTTTTAAAAATTTTTTTAAGTTTATTTTAAGAGAGAGAGAGTGGGGGGCAGGGCGTGGGACAGAAAGAGAGAGAGTCCAAACAGGCTGTATGCTGTCAGTGCAGAGCCCAACGCAGGGCTTGATCTCACAAACTGTGAGATTTTGATCTGAGCTGAGATCAAGAGTCAACCACTTAGGGGTGCCTGAGTGGTTTAGTCAGTTAAGCATCCAACTTCGGCTCTGGTCATGATCTCCTGGTTCGTGCATTTGAGCCCCGCATCGGCCTCTGTGCTGACAGCTCGGAGCCTGGAGCCTGCTCCAGATTCTGTGTCTCCCTTTCTCTGTCCCTCCCCTGCTCACATTGTCTCTCTCTCTCTCTCTCTCTCTCTCTCTCTCAAAAAATGAATAAATGTTAAAAAAAAAAAAAGTCGGATTCATAACCTACTGAGCCACCTGGGTGCTCTGGATTTCTCTGTCTTTTGTACCTGCCGGCTTGTGCCCCTCTTCTTCCCCACTCCCTCAGGGTCTGTCGCTGTCTCTGTGACTAAGTAGCCCCCACGCTTACCATGTGTCCGCCCAGGTCCTCAGCACAGAGGGTGGCACCACACAGGAGGGATGTCCCCATCCCTTCTGGTCCGTGGCACCACCTGTAGGTGCCCGCTTATCGTCCCCTCCCCCACTTCACCTCTGCCCCTTGTGCATCCTCACTGGAGCTCTGGACCGGGCAGGAGACCCTCTAGCTCTCCATCGCGGTAGTGCAGGAAGACCAACATGGTTCAGATTTCCCCTCCCAGACCGGACCTTGCGTTCTCTCACGTTTACCTCATACTGTCATTTGTTTATATTCACTCCTACACTGACGAAGACGGAAACGGTCGATTTCCCATTGGGTGCCGCATGGCTCACATTGGGCGGGATCCCCATCGTCCCCTCCGCCTCCTTTATGGCCGCTGCCCTTTAACAAATGGCGTCTGAACCCCTTGTCGAGCTGTTGACATTTCCTAAGGTGGGCATGCCTTCCTAACTGCGTGTACACTTTCTTCTCCCTAGTGGCACCCATGGGTACATGGCTCCCGAGGTGCTGCAGAAGGGGACGGCGTATGACAGCAGTGCTGACTGGTTCTCCCTGGGCTGCATGCTTTTCAAACTTCTCAGAGGGTGAGTGAACCGCGTCCTTTTCAAACTGCTGCCATGGCGTGTCCTGGGACCAGAATCCAGACTGGTTAGACATCGCTGGGCCTCACATCCTCTTGGATCACACATGGTAACCTGGATGGTGACCCTGGCTCTTCCTGCCTCGTAGAAGGGAGAGCTTTGTGCCTGGAAACTTTTAGGCAGAAGCTAACAGGTTCATATTTTTGTTCCATGCCAACACATTCAAACCTAAGGAAAAAAAAAAAAAAAAGACTGCTTTGAAATAGCCCCATCGAGGACCCTGATTTGGGAGCACAAGTGTTATTTTAAAATGTGAATCACTGAAGAAGGTAGGATACTTTTTCTTCCGCTAGGAATCAGTTACTCATGATTGTCTCACCCACGTAATGCATTTTGAGGGTCACAAGAAAGGACCCAAGATCCAAAGCAAATTTCTTTTTTTTTGAACGTTTATTTATTTTTGGGACAGAGAGAGACAGAGCATGAACAGGGGAGGGGCAGAGAGAGAGGGAGACACAGAATCGGAAACAGGCTCCAGGCTCTGAGCCATCAGCCCAGAGCCCGATGCGGGGCTCGAACTCACGGACCGCGAGATCGTGACCTGGCTGAAGTCGGACGCTTAACCGACTGCGCCACCCAGGCGCCCCTAAAGCAAACTGATTTTAAAAGCATGCATTTATTTGTAAGCATGCTGAAGTTAATTTGTGCCTTTTTTTTTTTTCTCGAACACAAAAATGAAACTGCGTAATTCTGTGTTTTTAATTAATCGGTGTTAGTTCTCAGCCACCAAAGATGGTGAAATAGAGCGGAAGGATTATGAAATGAAAGCACTGTCAAAATATGTTCTCCCTTTGAACACAACGATTATGTTAACACTTCCATTAATGTTTAAGAATTTGCAGCCAACTGGAGTGGGACTCTTGAAGTTTTGCAAATATGGTTTTGGTTATTCCTCATTCACAAAGATACAGAAAGCACTCACTTCATGTTAAAATTTCCTGGTCAGGGTTCCCCCTCTCATGGTTCTGCTGTGAAACGGGTCTGGTCGTTTGCTGGGCTTTTCACATTTCCACCGGGAAGCCTCGTGGAGCACAGCCACATCTTCTCATGGTGTTTAGCACATGCCACAGGGCGGCCGGACTCCATGTTTCCCCCCAGATTAGGTTCCAAGTGTCCTGGCTGCTTCCCCAGGACCCTGGTAATCGAGTTGTTTTCTGCTCCCGGTTTTCACTGGGGAACTTAAATTGTGTTATTTCTCAGAGAGTCAAGCCCTGTTGGGCCTTAATTGAATTACTGTATTTGTGGAGCCTGGATGGGCCTAATTCACGTCATCAGACTCGCTGACCTAATTAGAGAGTTTCTGCAAGACAGACCAGAGAAAACCACTTCCCACGCGAGATGTGGGGAGTGGGAAAGCCTCCGCACGCGTGGTGAGTGTGTGGAGATGCGCCCGGGTCTCTGGACATCCTCTGGAGATGGGGTTGGAGGTGCGGAATCCACACTCACAAAATTGTGAGATGATGAAATTCTGTGCATCGGCGAAACCATTGCATACGCCAAGTCCAGATTCAAAAATCAACAGTAACATGTCACAGGGGAAATAAAATCTGCAAAGCCAGGCATTCAGGGCTTTGTTCACTTCTTTGGTCTGTTTATAATAACGTCCATGCATGTAGATTGGGGATGATCTGGTGTGACACCGCTTTTAAAAAGATCAGAAAATTTAATTACTAACAATATGCCAGCACTGTGATTTGGGGCTAATAAGGTGAATCTGGGGGCGCCTGGGTGGCGCGGTTGGTTAAGCGTCCAACTTCGGCTGAGGTCATGATTTCCTGGTGCATGAGTTCGAGCCCCACGTTGGGCTCTGTGCTGACAGCTCGGAGCCTGGAGCCTGCTTCCGATTCTGTGTCTCCCCCCTCTTTGCCCCTCTCCTGCTCACATTCTGTCTCTCTCAAAAAAAAAAAACAACATTAAAAAATTAAAAAAAAAAAAGTGAATCCAGCTGTATTTAGCCCCAATTCAGATTGGGAGTACCGAATTGGGAGGTTTCATTCTTCGTGAAGTCTGTGATCGGGCCTGATGGGGAAGTGTGGCTTCCTGCCCAGAGGAGTCCTGGCTGGCGGGAAGACATCCAGAGGGGTTCCCCAAGGAGGGGATGGATGAGACGAGGGGACAACGGTGACAGACCTCGAAACCATGGCTCCTATGGAAAGGTAGGAAGAGCTAAGTACAAGGCTTAGGGGGGCCCTAATGGCTTCTGGCTGGTGGAGGGTCCGTCGTCAGGGAGGGGCTATGTGCATGCTGCACTGCTCCCAGGAGCAGGCATTTAAGGAGGGGAAAGATTTCACTTGGACACAAGAATGCCCACTGGAGCATTTGAAGGAGTGTTGTACCTCACAGGTAGTGAGGTCCCCGTCACTGTTGGGGGACCATCCCTTGAGTCCGGCACGGAAAGAATCCTTCCAGTGTATAATAGATAGGACCAGATGAGTCTTCCCCACTAAGATTTATGATCTTTTTTTTTTAATGTTTATTTGTTTATCTTTGAGAGAGAGTGTGTGAGCAGGGGAGGAGCACAGAGAGAGTGGGAGACAGAGAATCCAAAGCAGGCTCCACACCTCCAGCTTTACAAAGCCCAATGCAGGGTTTGAATCCACAAACCATGAGAACGTGGCCTGAGCCGAAATTGGATGCTCAACCGACTGAGCCACCCAGGCGCCCTGGGGTTTATGATCCTACGCCATCCTTTGCATTCCTTGTTTGGAAGCCATTCACGGGAAGGACAGAGCACTGAAACCGAAGGGCAGGGAGATGTTGTTTGATTGATGTGATTTCGAGTAAATTTGGTAAACATTTATCGAATACCTGCAATATGCAAGAGGCTGTGCTTGGTGCTCTGGGGAGAGGAAGGGAGGGAAGGAGGAAGCCACGTCGGGTCCGTAAGGAGCTGGCGGGAGAGTAGAGATGTCTACACCCAGGAGCAAGGCCAGCCGCAGTGTCCGGGGGCACGAAGATGGGTCCCAGGGCTAACTTGGGAGAGCGGGGCCAACTCCACGCAGGAGATGCTCTGTGAAGCGAGCTTGAAAGAGAATGGCGATTCCAAGACTGGGACAGAGTAGACACGTTTTCTTCGGGGAGCAGACAACGCTGGGCAGTTTGCCTTTCCCCAGCTGTGACCTGGGCGGGGCGGGTCACTGACAAGAGGCTGGAGAGTGTGCTCGGGGAGAAGGTTGAGGAGATTGGGTGGAGATCGGAGAGCCTAGAACACTGTGCCGGGGAGTTGGGGCTTTACTCTCGAGGCCCCGGAACCTGGAGGCTTTTATGCAAAGGAGGGACACAGCTGGGGTGTCTGTCAGAAGAAGGTGACTGGACAGAGGGAGACTGGGACAGGTGCTGGGACCCAGGCGAAAAGCCAGGAGCACTCAAGCTAGCCCTGCAGCCCCGGGACCAGGAAGGGGGCAAGTGGTGGACCTATCTTGCTAGGCTGAGGGGTGGGGGTGGCAGTTGCTGTTTTTCCGGATGGGTGCTCAGATACGGAAGCTAAGGGGTCAGATTCGAGGTAGCTGGGGCGAGAGTGACGTCATTACCAGAATCCGTGGTTGTAAAATGTCGGTGGTTCCTATTAAACTGATGTTTATTGAGGGACCTTCAGGAGCAAAACACCGTACTGGGGTCAGCAGGGGAAGGGGCTGTGCCCAGGAGGCTTCATCCCCTTCAGCTGCAGATGAGGGGACAGTGTCACCTGTTCCACTTCGCAAGGTCGTGTGTGGGGAAGACACGGAAAGTATGTCTGGAAGTGACCTATTCAGTTTTCACTGGCCGCCTAGAAGGGAGCCCTGAGCAGCTAGCTGGGTTTTTTTCTGACACAAGGGGCTGAGGAAGCAAGGCAGCAGGGCAGGGGGACGAGGGGGAGAGCACCGGCCCACAGGCCCTGCCCCCCTGCTTCCTGGTGTGCTCACAGGACAGCCACGGTTCAGGTCCTTGCAGAATGGACCCGATGCCTTGCCAGCCGCTGCCCAGCACTCGGCCATCACCCCAGGGGCGCTTGGCAATGCCTGGAGACGTTTTTGGTTGTCACAGCTTTGGAAAGGGCTACTTCTGACATCTGGCAGGTGGGGGCCAGGGATGCTGCTAAACATCTCACAGTAGTCAGGACGGGCCTCGCTGCCCCAGCAAAGCGTTGCCCAGCCCAAAAGGTCAATGGCGCTGAGGATGAGCAAGTCTGCTCTTAGCCTGTCTCTTCCTTCCCATGCCCGTGCAGTGAGGTTGAACAGGTGGTCACCAACATTCTGTGGTGGAATGCTTCCTTACATGGACCCGTGTGTCCCCACTGTCTCTGCTGAAACACTGGTCTGCACCCCCCACTTTGCCTCGACACCCTAGAAGAACACCGCAGGGCCTGAGGGAAAGGAGCAAGCTGTCCCAGCTTGAGCTCGCGTTCTGCACCCTTGGACTCACAGTGATGGACCGAGCCGTTCAGAAGCCATGTGTCCGGGAGGTGTCACTGTTTCCCCCTCAGATGACTTTGTCTGGTATTGAACATGTGTCCTTGTTGCAAACGTGTGGGATTGCTGTCATGATCCTCCAACTAGATTTCAGATGTCTGTTAAGGAAAAGAATTGATGTGACAGTGGCTTTGATCCTAAACTTGTCACCACTGATGGTCTGTCCCCGAAGCTGTCAGATGCAGGGAAAGAGCCTGGACGGTGCTCTGGGGACAGCTGAGCTCTGCCCGAGGTTACTGAGATTGTTCCTGTACGGAAGAAACAGGGAATGTTTATAAATATTTTGGCAGCTACTGGCTTAGGTTCAAAACTCCTATTTGACGTAACGTATGATCTTTTTCGTATTCTAAAATTGATTTTTGGCTTAAGAGTTTTGAATCACTCGTACTTAGAAATGTACTGCTTTTGAGCTCATTGTTTCACTGAGTGTGGTGTGTGTGTGTGTGTGTGTGTGTGTGTGTGTGTGTGTGTGTGTTTTCCCAGCATTTCCGACATCTTGAGCAATTTCCCAACTCTTTGGGGGAAATTTGCAGCGCTCCCACTCGGTCTGTAATTCACAAGCCACATCTGACCACCACACATGTGAATTTCATTCCCGCGGCACTTCCCGGCTGCAGCCAGCGTGTTGCACGCCCTGCAGGGAGAAGCGGCCGCCCTGCTAGCTGCCGGCGGGCCGGATACCCTCTCCTATTTAAAGCGGCTGCATCAGGGAGCTGAGCAGCTGCAAGGCACACAGGATCTGTGGGTACCACGTGCCTCCCTCAGAGCGGAGATCGTTACTGTCGTAGGGTCTCTTTAACGTTTTCCAAAATAGACACAGCTCTTTGGCTTTGTGCACAAAGAATAATCAAGACTACATTGGAAACAGATGTGCAGCGCGATTTTGAACTTGAAAGAACAAACTTTCTCAGCGCCGCAAGCCCAGAACCGAATCGCTGAAAAGCATTTCCGACCATTTTGTATGCAGTGGGCACGGACTAGCTATGTTTCTAGCACGGGACCGGGACAGGGTTCATGCGCTGGAAATGGGTTTGGCCCCACTGACTTTAACTCCGCTCCCCCCTGCCAGCCTCCCTCTGGTCTCATGAAAGACGTTTTAAATTTAGCACAGAGCATTTCTGTCAGAACACAGCAGGGCTTCTCTGCAAGGGTCAGGGCACAGCCCTTTCCTTCCGGCGGCAGACGCAGGCAAGTGCATGGGGGTCGGGAGCGGGAGTGGGGTCCCCCGGCACCGCACACAGGAGCCAGACCGGCAGGAGCTGCCACAGTGCCAGGAGATCCGCACACAGTCCCTTTTCATGGGTTCAGGGGCTTTGTGGGGTGGAAACAGCCATGTCCAGCAGAGAGGCTAACGTTTTAGTAAGATTTAATAAGCGTTTATTCTTTTTCTCTTGAACCATGGACGTGTTAATATCTCTGTGTCTTTTGCAGAGGAGAGCGATACAAGTAATGGGTTTTTTTAGATGTTACTATCTTATAAATAACAGATACCATTTGACAAATGACATTTGTTGTTATATCCTATTTACTTTTTTTTTTTTTCCAAATTTTTTTTTCAACGTTTATTTATTTTTGGGACAGAGAGAGACAGAGCATGAACGGGGGAGGGGCAGAGAGAGAGGGAGACACAGAATCGGAAACAGGCTCCAGGCTCTGAGCCATCAGCCCAGAGCCTGACGCGGGGCTCGAACTCACGCACCGCGAGATCGTGACCTGGCTGAAGTCGGACGCTTAACCGACTGCGCCACCCAGGCGCCCCCCTATTTACTTTTTTTTAATGTTTACTTTTGAGAGAGAGAGAGAGAGCAAGCATGAGCATGAACAGGGGAGGGGCACAGAGAGAGGGAGACACAGAATCCGAAGCAGGCTCCAGGCTCCGAGCTGTCAGCACAGAGCCTGACACGGGGCTGGAACCCACAAACCGTGAGATCATGACCTGAGCCAAAGTCAGACACTTAACCGGCTGAGCCACCCAGGTGCCCCCATTATTTGCTTTTTCAATGCAGTAATTTTGCATTTTTATTTTTGGACATGAAGAGGTTGAAAAGGACATTTCCAGCCAAAATCTAGTTTAAAGATTAGCGTATGTTTGCTTAACCCTAACTCACCTTGTTTTATATTTTATTACTTTCAAGAGATGGAAATTACTTTCTATTCTGTTGCATGATAAGGAGGAAAACAAAGCATTAGAGTGCCCTCTCTTGTACAAAATGAACATTAAAATCCTTAAAATAATAAAGGCTCTGAAATGTAATAATCTTTTCCAAGAGATGATTTAGTGCAGACTTCTCCAATTCAGCAGGATGGTCAGAGCGGTAGTAATAAGTAGTGAGTGGACAAATACAAGGATTAGTTCCTTTCCTAAATCACATTCATTTATGTGCTCAGTATTCTAGCCCCCTGAAGACACTTCCAGATATTTTATAGAGTATCTTGCCTCTGATTATGTTATATATGCCTTAGAAATAAATCTGTAGGATTCGTAATTTTATGGGCCTGTCTTGCTATATAAGAAAACTCATTTGTGTGTGTGTGTGTGTATCTTCTTTAATTTTCAAATAAATAAAGAAGGCCAGGATTTTGTAATTTGCATGCTTACTGGTCTCTTTTGATAAGATTTCCTTTAAAAGCCAGCTTCTCTGGGGTTTTCACAACAGGGTAAAGAGGAAGAATGATTTGTTTTTACACAGTTTATCCAGCAGGCATTTGTTGGATAAAGTAAGATTCATCTTCATGAAGTTCACGAATGACTGCTGGATCAGCCCCCTCCTGCATACTGCCGCCTACTACCGGCATCTCCATTGCTTTGTTGTCCCCTTCGCTGTTTCGGAGATGCGACCTTAGGCCCATTTGCAGATGAAGAAACCGTTGCTGATGGTTTCCATGACTGGCTCACAGCCAGTAAACACCCCAGTCACGACCTTGAATCCAGGTCTGCCGACTCCTAGATTTGGGGCTCTCCCAAAGTAAAACATGAGTGAGCAGCTCTCAGAGCCATGGATGGCCTGGGGGCACTGGGTTAGTTTCTGTCTGTTATCATCAAAGGAAGGTATTGCTTAAAGTTACGGGGCTGTTCCCCTTGGTGTGTTTTGTTTCCACTACAGTTCTCTGTGGGGTTTTTTTGTTTTGTGTTTTTTTTTAAATTTTTTTTAAGTTTATTCATTTTTGAGAGAAAGAGACAGATTGTGAGCAGGGGAGGGGCAGAGAGAGAAGGAGACACAGGATCTGAAGCAGGCTCCAGGCTCCGAGCTGTCAGCACACAGCCCGATGTGGGGCTCGAACTCATGAACTGTGAGATCATGACCTGAGCCGAAGTCAGACATTTAACCGACTGAGCCACCCAGGCGCCCCTCTAACGATATTTTAAAATATCTCGGGGAATATGTTTGCTGATCAGCCCCCCCCCCTTTCAGAACCTAACGCACCCCAACACCAGTGTTTCTCTGGAAACGGTAAATGTGTATGGCTTTGGTGTTTCTGTAGTTTCGGATGAACGGTGACAGAACGCAGTCCTCTCTGCAGGTGGGAGCCGGGGACGTGTGTGTGCTGAGAATCCCGGTACCACATCATCACAGAGTGTTGTTCATTTCCACAGGCACAGCCCTTTTAGACAACACAAAACCAAAGATAAACACGAGATAGACCGGATGACTCTCACCGTGGTAAGGAGACTGAAAACTCCATTTTTTTTTTTTTTTAGTGTCTGTTTATTTTGAGAGAGAGTACGCGTGTGAGCAGGGGAGGGGCGGGCAGGGGGAGAGAGAATCCCAAGCAGGCTCCACGCTGGCATTGTGGAGCATGATGAGGGGCTCAAAGTCAAAAACCATGAGATCATGAAATCCAGAGTCAGACGCCTAACTGACTGAGCCACCCAAGAGCCCCTAAAGACTTCATCCTTAGTCACATGACAGTGTTCACGTTTCAGTTCGTTGGAACTGGTGTAGAAACTTGCCTTCTTAAAACAAATGAGCAGAGACACAATTCATAGAGGAATTCCTGATTGGAGATTTAGTGGAAATAGATGCCAAGGCAGAAATCAAGGTTTGCCCCCCATCAGTAAGAGAAAGATACAGGAAATCAAGAAGTAAAGTGAAGAGATCAAAGAAAAGGAAAAATTGCTGAGTGTAGAAGAGCGAGGAGACCTTCTTGTCTCCTGACCTGGTCCCCCGGCCTGTTGATTGTCATTGAAAATGATTAGTAATCGGGGGGCGCCTGGCTGGCCCAGTCGGTGGAGCCTGCGACTCGTGATCTTGGAATCGTGAGTTCAAGCCCCATGTTGGGCATAGAGATTACTTGGGGGGGGGGGGGAAGAAAATGATTAGTAAGTTTCCCATTTCTTTGGAGTAAATGTTAATTCGTGATGACTCTTCAGCTTTTAACACTCTTCATCCAAGAAATGGCCTTTAGGTCTGGTTGGGTGTCGGGGCCCTGGTTCCAGGAGAGCGTCTTCCAAATCGTGTTCTTTTCTCTCCCCCAGAACGTCGAGCTCCCGGAGGCCTTCTCCCCTGAACTTCGGGCCCTCCTAGAAGGCCTGCTCCAGAGAGACGCTAGTAAGCGGCTTGGCTGCCGTGGAGGCGGGTAGGCCCTTTTTTTTCACTCTTCAGTGTCAGTATCATCACACAGAATACCTAACGGCGATTTTCAGTATGTCATAGATCATTCCTAGCCCCTAAAAGTGTCCCATTTCGATCTAAGCGGGGGGGGGGAAAACCACAGGAGAAATACACATGCTGTCTTTAGTGTTTTATAATTAACGAATTGAAGGAGTCACTAACTTTTGAACTTTAAAACTAGATCATGTAGGTGGTGGAAATGAATCCTGATGTCTCGCAGTTCATCTGGTGACGTTTTCGTAATTACGTTTGCAACGACGGCAGCTCAGGACCCCGATCTGGCCGCCGCCCGTTTTTGCTCACACGTAGCTGGCCGGCTGCTGTCTTGAACTCGCTTTCCAGCTGCTGTCCCTCCACTGGGTGAAAAGGACAGTAATACCTGGAAAGCTGACAGAGAAGGAAATGCCGACTTCCAACAATCCAGTCTCTCCTCACCCCCGGGCTGGCTCTTCTTCCCATTTCATAGGAAGCAGCTTCTAGAATGAGCAACAAGGGTAGTGAGAGGTACATGAGTAAGTCACGGGGGTGGAAGGCACAGCACAGAATACAGTCGATGGGACGGTAATAGTGACAGTCTGGTGACAGGTGGTAGCTACAGCATAGCGAGTAGACTTGTATCATTCCGTGTGCACCTAAACTAATGTAACACCGTGAGTCGGCTGTACTTCAACTTAAAAAAAGTTTGGAACAAAAAAGAAACAACTTTTAACCATACGTGGTATGAGTGTATGTCCCATACATACGCATACGTGTATTTTAGAGTAGCTTGTATGTGTGTATACATTTTATACCGTATATTACACGTACATCGTGTAGGTAGCTGTGTAACGTGCTCATGTGCGTACTTTTTTTTTTTCAAGTTTATTTATTCTGAGAGAGTGCGCGCATGAGCGGGGAAAGGACAGAGAGAGGGAGAGAGAGAGCATTCAGAGCAGGCTCCACGCTATCAGCGCAGAGCCCGAAAACCGGAAGATCGTGACCTGAGCCGAGATCTACAGTCAGATCAGCTTGACCAGCTGAGCCACCCAGGCGCCCCTGCACACTTCCGTCTTTATTAATTTGAGAGATTATCCATGCCTGCTGATACAGATGAAGATTTAGCTCCGTCAGTACTATCTCTATAGCCTTCCCTGTCCACCACCCCTCAGAAGAACTGAAACTCTATGTTTGTTTAACCCATGCGGTTTTTTTCTTAATTTTTTTTTAACGTTTATTTATTTTTGAGACAGAGAGAGACAGAGCATGAACGGGGGAGGGGCAGAGAGAGAGGGAGACACAGAATCGGAAACGGGCTCCAGGCTCTGAGCCGTCAGCACAGAGCCCGACGTGGGGCTCGAATTCACGGACTGCGAGATCGTGACCTGAGCCGAAGTCGGACGCTTAACCGACTGAGCCACCCAGGCGCCCCAACCCATGCGGTTTTAAATGCTATGCTTACCCACTTGTGCCTTGTTCCACCAACTACAAACAGGGTCTTGAGTCCCTACTTTAGAAAATGAGGGTCTTGCATCCCAGTCTTCTGTCCCACTGACTGCTTTCTGTCTCCGTTCACTTTTATTTTCACCCGGTCAGGCTGATCCAGTTTGCCCAAGCCTAGCCTGGAGTGGCCCTCACTTTCCTTTGCACTCTATATGAGATCTCCATGTGTATGTGTGGGCTTTCATTTCCGACTGAATTTTTTTCGGGAAGGACTCAAAGCCACTAGCTTCAGTGACAGCCGACTGCTCGGTTTCTGCAACTCGGCACCCTCTGTTCTGACCTTCTCTCTTGTTGCCCTCCTGGTTTGAATCTGCTGTTTACTTGATCCCATGCCTTCTGGGGGGCCCCCATCCCCACCCTCCCCCCGATTAGCTAGAGAGTGTTCTCAAGGAACTCCTTCAGAGAGGGGGTGCGAGAGGTAAACTCTCCGTGTTCCTACACATCCAGAATGCCTTCCTGCTGTCCTCCAACTTGACTGGTATTTTGGCCGGCTGTAGAATTCTAGATCGATACTAATTTCCCCCCAGATCTTTGGAGATACTGCTTTATTGTGTACAATAAAGCTGGTCATGGAACTCCATTATCACTCATCACGTCCAGCACCGAGACTCCCGTGGACCGTGCAGGCTGGTGTTCTTCTGCTTGGGGAATACTGTTATTTTATTTATTTGACATTTGCGCTCTTCCATTTCCTTGGTTAGCTCGCAGAATTCCTTCTAGGTGGCTGTGGGAGTTTCTAGAAGGGTCATCAATGCCGCTGACCCTGTGTATTACCTGTATCTTTGCTTTGATTCTGTTCTATTTTCTTTTTTAAAAATTTTTTTTTCAACGTTTTTTTATTTATTTTTGGGACAGAGAGAGACAGAGCATGAACGGGGGAGGGGCAGAGAGAGAGGGAGACACAGAATCGGAAACAGGCTCCAGGCTCCGAGCCATCAGCCCAGAGCCTGACGCGGGGCTCGAACTCACGGACCGCGAGATCGTGACCTGGCTGAAGTCGGACGCTTAACCGACTGTGCCACCCAGGCGCCCCAATTCTGTTCTATTTTCTGATGGCTTAAATTTCCAATCCCTCTTCTGATTGCTCTTAAAATCTTTAGCAGGCTTAATTTCTTTCAGATAGAACCTTTCAGAGATTTCCCCCACTGTAATAGAATTAAACACCTAGCTGTAGGTGTTTTGGGATTAGATACGGAGAAAGAAAGTATGGTGTGTGTGTGTGTGTGTGTGTGTGTGTGTGTGTGTGTGTGTCTGTGTGTGCATGCACGCGTGTGCTAAGTGTTCCATATACAGAGTTCAGCCTGTGTCTCCAGCTTGTGGCTCACCATCCCCCCTTCCCCACCCCCTCCACACCCCGCTCCATACACACTGTGTTGAGCCTGGAGCTCAGTACCTCTGCCTCCCAGGCGATAGCTTTGCCATTTCTTGCCAACAGTCCCGGCTCCTATGTCCACGCCCGTCCTGTCTGCTGGCGGTTCCCCGATGCTCTTTGTGGTGCATGTATGTCTCCGTGTTCCTCTTCCATCATTTTAGCGGTTATTGGGAAGGAACAAAGCAAAATGCAAAGGGACGCCCTTTGACTTGGATGTCATTCATTCAGTGAACACTTCCTGAACGCTCCCCTGAGTGCCAGCCACTGTCCTAAGCGCTGGGGCTCAGGCCGTGCACAAGGTAGACACAGCCCAGCGTTCCTGGGGCTTATATTGGGTGGGGGTGAAGGGCACTGTGGAAACGATCGAATAAATAGGATGATCCCAGACTGCGAGAAGAGCATGAGTGAGATCAATAAGGCAGTGCTGTCGCTGAGACCTCAGCCTTGGGAGGAGGGCGGGGAGGAAGGATCCCCACCGGAACTTTGGACGAATTGCCTTATTGTGCACAATAAGGCTGGTCATGGAGCTCCGTTATCATTCATTATGTCCGCCACTGAGAGTCCCATGGAATCAAGCTTCCCTGATGCACAAAAGCAAGGAGGCTGGGGAGCCAGGAGAGGGAGGTCAAGAGCCAGTCAGAGAGGCGGGGGGCTCAGGCAGGTCCTGCACACCACATCCCTGAACTTTTGCTGTGAGTACAACAAGAAAGCCTCCGGAGAGTCTCGGGCAGGGGCGTGGGGAGATTGTTTGAATGAAAAGGTGATTTGGGGGCTGTGGGGTAGAGTTGGGGTTGCAGGCTGCATGGCCTGAGTGCCGGCTGGGGCAGGGGACAGTTAGAGCCATTCAGGGAGCAGGGCAGGGGCCGGATGGTGGCATTCGGGGCATTTAGCATCCCCTCCATGATCAAAGACCCCACCGCCCCCACTGGGAATCGATTGTCTTGAGGATCGGGGGCAGTAAGAAGTACCTCGCCCAGGACTTGGCGAGGGCTGGGCCATGGAGTCGGGGGGAGGTGGGGCGTCGGGGGTGATCCGGCTCATTGGCCTGAGACAACAAGTTGTGAGAGGAAGTCGGTTCTACCGACCTTTCGCCCCATCGAGTGGTCATGCCAAGTAGCCAAGTAGGCACCGGGTGGGTGGGCGTCCCGGTGTGCAGGACGAGGTCAGAGCTGAGGACACAGATTGGAGAGCTGTCTGCAGGTTCGGGGCGCTTGAAGGCCCCAGCAGGGTGAGGTCACTCAAGGAGTGAGAGCAGAGGAAGGGGACCGAGAGCCAGCCCTGGGGACTCTGCCAAGGAACAGGGCTGAGGGGCACCCGGGCAGAGCTGAGGCGAGAGCCCCCAGTGGGGCACAGGGGCCATGTGTATGTTTCCCCCACATAGGCTTTCCTCATGGGATACCGCCCCTTTTCTTCTGCATAGACTGAGCTTTAACGGTGATCTCTGGGCAAGCCTGTTTCTTCAGTTTATGAGGAGGTTTGGCGTGCACTATGTTCCTAGATTTCTAGTTTGCTTCTAAATTAGTATCTGGTGCCTCATATGCCTGCCATTTGATCTAAGATGCCTCATAGACATTTGCTGTAAACCTCCTCAGTGTGAAGATCTCTAATGTTAATTCTTACTTGAATCGGTTCTCATGATGACAGAATCCCATGTATTTGTACATCCGTGACAACTCCTAGGTTCTCTTAAACTGAAATGCACATCCTCAGTCAATTACCATACGGGATAAGCTGCCTGGCCTCCGCATCCAGTATTTCTAAACATCCCGTGTTTCCTGTGTTGCTTTGAAAGAAGCCTATTTTCCTTGCTTACTTAAAGAACTGAAATAGTCATTCCCCCGTGTTCTCGCACTAGGAGACAGCTTTTTGCAAAATATTCCTTAGGTTTGCAAAGGCACGCTCACCACTGATGTGTTTCTTCCACAGGGCACAGGAAGTAAAGGAACACGGCTTTTTCAAAGGCATCGACTGGCAGCATGTCTACTTACAGAAGGTACTCTGTCTGGGACCCCACGCTGGGCACCGCCACCCCCATGCTCCCCACTTCCTGGGTCCATCCCCCAGGGTCCTGCCCCAGCCTCCCACGGCCGCCGGGTCATTCTCGCTGCCATCCAGCCGACTCCCTCGGGGCCTACTTCTCCCCTGGTTTCCCTAGTTTCAACGTTGTGAAAATATCTGCAGTATAAATTCACAGATGCTGAACTGCAGTTGTTATCTGATGAATTCAAATGTCCAAATAACTGAGACGCTTTCAGCTTTCGCTCGTCTTTTTGACTTCCTGTCTCGATCCGTGACTGTGTCTTCACATAGCACCTATCGAGGGACGACGAGAAAAGTTGGTCACAAATTTACGCCTGCTTTCTAGCCCAGCACCACTCAACTTTTAAGGATCAGTGTGACTGGATGTCAGCATAACTCCCTCCCCTTAATTTGGAGATATTTTTATATTCCCATTGGTTCGGGAAACCACCCCCAAATTAAGGTGTTTTTTTTTTTTAAATGTTTATCAGCTTCGGATTCGTTTTTGCATGATCTCAAACAGTCCAACCGTAGAGGGCTGACGCTCTGTTAGGCCCGCCTGATGTGAGTGAAGGAGTGAGCTCTGGCGTAGCTGGCATTGGCCTCCGGACGTCTGTGGGTGTGGAGCCCTGCTCCTGGCCCCCAGTGAGCGGAATGTGGTGCCACGTTGTCTGAGAGATCATGTTTTCCCAAAGTTCAGCTGGCGGCATGTGCAGTCTTGAGATTCATTGTATTCAGCGATGCTTTAAGACCTTGGACATGAATCTCCCCCCGCCCCCACCCCCCCTTCAGTTTCTCTAAAACCTGGGGTCTTCTCTTAGGGCTGTTCCACGCAAAGCTCCTCTGTGACATGTGTGTTGTGACGGGAATGAGCTCGGCTGGAGTGTCCACAGAATTCAGCCTATTGGTATCCTGCACCACGTTCTCGCTATAGAACGATAACGTGGGTCGAACAGGCCGTCAGGTGATCTGATAACTGAAACCTTCCTGTTTGGATCTTCTAGTACCCTCCACCCTTGATTCCTCCCCGGGGAGAAGTCAACGCTGCCGACGCCTTTGACATTGGCTCATTTGATGAAGACGACACCAAAGGCATCAAGGTACACTTGTGACGTTCGCCTGCAGGTGCTTTGAAGGGTGCGGAGGTTTTCGTCGGCAGTCAGACGGGTGGCTGTCTTCGTATCGGCTGGCTCTGGGTTGTTACCAGTGAACATCCACACATTTGAAGGATGTAGCCTTCAAGGAGCTAAATTAGAAACTATGAAAGCTCTCCCCTGGCTAATCGTTTTGTTCGATAAGCTGCACGATGGTCAGTCTCTTACAGATTTGGAGATACTTGCAATTGAACTAGAACTCGCACGTACCTGAAGCAGAGAAAAACAACTGTGTGATAGCAAAGACACTTTGCCTGGCGCTGGAGAGCCAGCCATCTTAATCCTCTTAAGTATTCAGATCTCCCCGCGTCAGGCTGAAAAGAGCAAACAGCCTGAGCCGTTTTGCATTTGTCAATCAAAAGTGGAATAATCACTGTGGTGGTTTTTTTTTTTTTTACATAATCCTCTGCATTTTTCAAACTTTTGTTCATATCATTATGCCTCTCAGTAGACAAGGCATAATTACAGATGGTGAGTCATGGGAGAAAATCATCCTTTTCAGGGTGCTAAGTCAGAGCATATCACCACATGTCGGCTCATGTCTGCCCCCACCTCCCCAGCTTCCCCCAGGACCTCCCCATCTCAGCTCAGCTGCCTCATTATACCCTGGTTGTGTAAGCTCCCCCCTCACTTTTCCTACCAAGCAGCTCCCCCCTCCTCACCCCCCGTAGCAGGCCTCAGCCCTGCAAGCACACGCACCTGTGAGGAGCTGTAGCTAGGGACACGCAGAACTGGAGCCAGTGGGGCACGGGGACAGAAGTGGCAGATAAGTGGCTGGAGGATGATGGGAAGATTGCTGGGGAGAGGAGGGAAACGGAGACCGAGGGCACCGGGACCAAGGAGTGGCAGCCGGTTGGAACTGGCTGTGTCGGGAAGGAGGGGCGGTCAGGACCAGCCTCCCGGGAAGGGGAGCTTGGGCGAAGGGGAAGCCGAGAGGGCCCAGGCCACTTCTGTGGTCTGGTGCGGTGGCCGCCCTGGGGGACCGCGGTGCAACCAGTGCCCAGACGCGTGCCCCACCAGGCGGCGTCTGCAGCCTGGACGGACGTTCGAGTCAGAGGCTTAAGTACCGCTTCACAGCCAGGCTTGGGGCAACAGGGTCCTTTAAAAGGATTACTGCCGTCACAATAGAGTTTTGTCACCATCACGTGTACTACCGTCCGCGAAAGAGTGCCAAAAATAAGACGGCTATGATGTGGCAGCCCAGAGACATTTTTGGGGTTAAAAAGGGATCCTCATACTTTACGTTTTGTAAACCATAATCGAGGCTCTGGAGTCCCACAGACCGGGCTCACATCTGCCCTTACCAGCTGAGTGACTTTGGGCCATTCAGGCAACTTCCCGCGCCTCGGTTTTGTCCCCTGTGACTGGTTTGGACGCCCGGGTTTCCCTGAGGTAGCCTCTCCAGGCCTCCCGACAGGTAGTCCGTGTCTAAATTAGGAGCTCCGATCAGTGTGGTTTTCGTGCTTCGTGGCCAAGAGCTGAGGATGATGTCGCTCGGGATGAGCAGGGGCGTGTGGCCAGTTGACTTCCCACGCACAGATAGGATACTTCTGAATCTGTTGCCTTGCTAAGGATGTTAAATCGTACCTGTCTTGATTTCTTAAAATAATAAGCTTCTTGATTGCGACCAAGATCTCTACAAGAACTTCCCCTTGGTGATCTCCGAGCGCTGGCAGCTGGAAGTAGCAGAAACCGTTTATGAAGCAGTAAATGCAGACACGGATAAAATCGAGGCCAGGAAGAGAGCTAAAAATAAGCAGCTTGGACACGAAGAAGGTAAAATAGCCAGCGTGTCTCAAAGTATTTCCAATGCGATGAATTTCTTAAAATTTCTTGTAAAGCTGAAAAAGTATTTGGGTCATAAAGTACTTTCCAGGGGTGGCGGGGGGGGGGTGGGTGCCATAAATAGTTCTATGTGGCTTGGAAAAGTGCAGTATAATATTTCAAAGCCTTTAGTCAACGTATAAATAAAGACGGTCAGCATCATTGTGTCAGTGAGTCCTCTGATCTTGGAGCCTTGAGGGCGAGCTGACAAGTGTCTTCCTTGAAAACTCGTCCGGTGTCAGGAGCAGGCCCGGCTTCATGGGTGTGTGACCTGGGCCACCTCAGAGGGCACCCCACTGGGCTGAACACTCTGCGGCCACCGTCTTGGCGTCTTTAATAATTTTTGAGCAAAGGGCCTACGTTTCCGTTTCTCAAAGTATGTGGGTTCGGGTGGGGAACTTGGCACACATATCACTTGTCAAGAGATATCAATGGATATAATTACAGTTATTTGACAAACAGCAATAAAGTTACCAAACCGCCTTTTTTTTTAATTTTTTTTTTTTACTGTTTATTTTTTATTTTTGAGACAGAGACAGAGCATGAACAGGGGAGGGGCAGAGAGAGAGAGAGGGAGACACAGACTCCGAAGCGGGCTCCAGGCTCTGAGCTGTCGGCACAGAGCCCGACGCGGGGCCTGAACCCACGAACTGTGAGATCATGACCTGAGCCGAAGTCGGACGCTTAACTGAGCCACCCCAGCGCCCCACCAAAGCGCCTTTTTATTTATAATATTTGAGTGCCCGATGGGGGATGTCCAGAGTTGCATGCAAGACACCAAGTATCAAACCAATCAGCCGTTCTTAATTCAGCGAACGTGGGCGCTCTTGCTTTTCCGCGGACTTTATGAATTTTGGATGTCTGAATCTGTTGTGGTTGATGGGGATGACATCATTTCGCTTTAGCTCCGGGCAAAGACTGTCTCTGAGGCTGACGTTATATGACAGGAACGACCAGAACCAATTTCATTCTGTTCTAAGTTGCTTGAAGGGGGGCATCTTGATCCAGGCTCATTCGTCCCGTTGAGAGTTTGCCAGTAGCATCCACCACCTGCTCAGAAAAGCATGCCCGAGCCTGGATGAATCCCTCCTTACGTAAAAGCCACCTGAGTACACACCACGGGAGCAGTAGAGCCCCGTAACTGTGCTCCCCTCCGTCCTCCAGGGAGGCAGGCTTCATCTCTAAGCTGCTCCTTAGCACGTGCGTCCATTGACATCACTCTGGACTCTTTGCTGTAGCAAATTAAAAAAAAATTTTTTTTAACGTTTATATAGATTTTAAGAGACGGAGAGACAGAGTGTGAGTGGGGAAGGGCCAGAGAGAGAGAGGGAGATACAGAATCCGAAACAGGTTCCAGGCTCCGAGCTGTCAGCACAGAGCCCGATGCGGGGCTCGAACCCACCAGCCGTGAGATCCTGACCTGAGCTGAAGTCGGACGCTTAACCGACTGAGCCACCCAGGCGCCCCTGCTGTAGCAAATTTTACACGGCAGGTCACATCCATGGTGATTTGCTCCTGGGAGGGCCATGATGTCACTAGGATCTTGACAGAGTGGACCCAGACAAAGCGGACCTAAATGACCTTGCCCAAGTGTCTCGTTGTAGCAAGAGCTGCAATCAGAGCATCTAGCAGATTAGCGAATTTACCCTCATATACAAGTGATTGATGTGGGCATCACTGGATCTTGGCTGAAGATCTCCAGAGTCACTGTACAGAGCAGTACAGTCTAGGCTTAGGTCTCTGAAGTCGACCCGTGAGGCTTCCACCATCAATATACTTTCGCTGTACAAACAATTTTCCATTAAAATGACAACTCCAGGGAGCCCACCCGATCCCCTCGTCCCCTCCCTCCTTGGTTCTTTTCCCTCCTGCGTGCGGCGCTATTTGGGTATTACTTACCTGTTCATCCTCGGGGTCTCCTGTGAGGACCATAGCTCCCTGAGGCCAGGAGTTCTGTCTCCTGTGGCACCCAGCGTGCCCAGAACAGGCGTTCCCTTCATAGCTGTGGAAGGAATAGGAAAAAGAGAGAGTGAACTTTAGCCCAGTCACGAAAGCCTTTAAAGAGTCAAAGCCAGCCACTTAAAATGAACCTTTAAACAAAGAGCGAAAGACAGTACTTCATTCTAACAGTGCAATCAGGACTCAGCATGAGTGTGAGTTGGTCTGTCTGCATAACCATGTACTTGGGGCATAAATACAACCTTAAGGAGTAAGCAGTTTTGATCCTCATGTTACCTCGGCTGCTTGGTAAGTTCCTTATTATTATTCACAGGATTGAAGGGAGAACCCCAGGCCCACGTAAAGGCAGAGGTACTTTGGGCAGTGCTCGAATCGAACTCCTCTCTACTCTCCCATTCTTGCTATCACGCGTAACGAAAGAATAGTTTGGGAACAAACCTCTGTCCTCTCTGAGCAGTCAGGGAACATCACAGACGAATCCGAATATTGAGGAACAGCCACTTACGACGTCAGCAGAGAGCCAAAGAGACCCGTCCTTGCGATCCCGAGATAATGGTTACGGGACATGTTTCCACTCATAGAAACTTGACTTTTCCAAAGAGTGTGTCATTCTTCTGTTGTTGTTGTTTCTGAGAATAACACGGACGATCTGTTTCGGAGCCCATTTAATTTGTGGCTATTTTATATTCCTCAGATTACGCTCTGGGAAAAGACTGCATCATGCATGGCTACATGCTAAAACTGGGGAACCCGTTCCTGACTCAGTGGCAGCGTCGCTATTTTTACCTCTTTCCAAACAGACTTGAATGGAGAGGAGAGGGAGAGTCCCGGGTGAGTCTGAAGTAACGTCACCAGCACGTGCTTCCAGCGTTCCGAGTGCCACATGGCTCTCGTGTCGCAGGGAATACGCCGCGAAGCTCCGCGTAACTGTTTTAACCTGCCCACGTGAGATTTTGGTGTTCAGACTTTAGCTTTTAACCCTCGAGTCAAGGGAGGATTTTGTAACATCTGAAAATAGAACATGAGAGGTCAAAACAGCCAGGTTTGAAGAAGGGCTAGAGAGCAGTCAGGTAGGTCAAAAAAAAGGGGGGAAGAAAGAATCTCGGACCTTGGAGTCAGACGGAGGCACTTAAATCCAGAGCTCAGAGAAGAAGGTCCAGCGCCCATGACACAGCCCAACAGTTGTGGGTCTGCCTGTACCCAGTCTCCCCTTCACGGGGCCTCCCCTCGTCAGGCCCAAATGCAGCGAGCCGGGATGCTGGGCGCAGAGGTGAGGTCGCCCAGCCACACTTCCTCCGGTGTCCGTTTTGTTGGAAAATTCTAAGTGACTTCCATTCCGTAAGCAGGAAGATACCCTCGGGTCGTTTCGAGGGCTCATGTTTGTGAACAAGGTAGAAAGAAATTTCTGATCCCCACTGTCCCTTTAAGCAAGGCAGGCAGCATTTATTAAGCGCCTACTGTGTGAGGAGCGGAGGGCTTGTCCGGAGCTGGCAGCCCAGGCGTAAGGGACACTTCTGCTCTCAGGGACGGAGTGGCTCAGCTTCTGGGGCCAAGGAAGCAGGACGGGGGTCCCACGTATAGTCGATGTGTTGTAAATGTGTCCGAACACTGCCCATCAGTTGTCCAGTGGTGAGAAGTACAGAAAAGAGTGACCTCTAATCTTGTTTGTTGGACTTTTTTAAATCCCTGTGGGTAAAGTGGCTGCTGAATTATGAGTGATTGCTGTCGAACATCACATCCCGTTCAAATGCACAAGACCTTCTCACCATTACCAGTGCCAGGGGGCTGTCTTCCAAAGCTAATACATCTGGGCCATGAAGTACTAAGTCTCTGGGGGTCCTGAATTATAACTCAGGTGCTGGTATTACATAATATGTATTATGTTATATAATATTATACTATAGATATGTGTTACATATAGTATATGTATTTCACAAATCTATAAATTCAGCACCCAAGCTATAATTCACGTATATTAGTACTACATAATCTTTCCAGATAATGAGCGGCCCTGGGCATATGACGTATTTACAGTTAACCCTTAAACGATGGGGGGTTGGGGTCAGGGCTGTTGGCCCATCATACAGTCAACAACCCACGTATAACTTTTCACTCCCCCCAAAGACCTAACTACTAATAGCCTGCTGTTGACCAGAAGGCTTACCGATAACGTAAACAGCTGATTAACACAAAATTTGCCTGTTATGTGTCTTATATACTGTATTCTTAAAACAGAGACAGCGAGAAGAAACAAAACGTTATTAAGAAAACCATGAGAGAAAATGCATTTACAGACCTGTCCTGTATTTCCTGGGGAAAAAAAAAAAAAAAAAGAAACCATATCCGCGCGGAAGTGGACCCACACGGTTCAAACCCGTGTTGTCCCAGGGTCAACTGAATTCTGCTGTCTACCGGGCAGTCTCTGTGGTGCACACTGAAAGGAAATTGTCTCACTTTTCAGGATATTTGAAAACTTTAAGAAAAAAAATCTTCCTTTTTTTAAACACATGGGATTCAGTAAGTTAGCTTGCTTTCAGGAGAGTCAATGTGTAGTGTGCTGTTTGAGAGCTGTCTAGGTGTATATGGATGGATAGGTTCGTAGGTATAAATCAGGTAATATGAAACGTGAGCCTCCACGATGGTGCTTTTCATTTAGGATTCCTGGAGTATTTATCCAAAAAAACATAAAACAGTCAGGTACTCATGTCACTATAGCAGTCACCTTAGGCCATCCTCTTATAGACCCGGCGTGACCATCTTTTAAGGATGTCACCTGGATTTATTACATCATTTTGATATTTGCAAAAAATCATTAGCTTACAAGCCAACATTGCTAGACCTTCCCTGGGCTGCCGTGTCAAAAACAGCCTCGCCCCATTTGCTCACGTAAGTCACACGGTGCTTCATTGTCTGCTGACAGCCTGGTCGGTAGAATTCAGATGGGCGTGCGACACAGCGAGGGTACGTGTGAGTCATGGCCGCTCAGAAATCAATTCTGTGTGAGAGTTATCGAGACGTTCCTTTCTTTGCCGTTTCCTGCGAGATCCCGTAGTTTAAATTTTGTGCGTGTTTCTTTGTAGCCATTCCCCCTCGCTTCTAGAATATCCTCAAAGAAAGAAAAAGACTGATTTTTTTTTTTTTTTACTTTTTCTTCTGAGCTGATAGTTTTCCGTATTATTTATCAATTGAATGGAAGAAGTTGGGAAATAGTGTGAAGTAATTTGTCATTTTTTTTTTTTTTATGGCTAGCAAAATTTACTGACGATGGAACAGATTCTGTCTGTGGAAGAAACTCAGATTAAAGACAAGAAATGCATTTTGTTGAGGATAAAAGGAGGGAAGCAATTTGTCTTGCAATGTGAGGTGAGTTGTTTTTTTTGTTTTTTTTAAAAACGTGTCCCTTAGGTGCAAGTTTGGGCAGCTATACATATGTCCAGCGAAGATGGCTGCCTGGGTATGAAACCTCTGCTTAAATCCATGCTTTATCACTTACTTAGCAGGGAAGCCCCGCGGTACCAGGAGCTCAGCAAATTAACAGTTACCGTCAAACATGTGAAAGTCAGAAAATGGCAGGAGGGGAAGACCGTGGAGTAATTGGATTGCCCTATCTGGAAACTGTCACTGTTTACTAGGGGTCTATTTGTCATCGAGTCTCCCAGTTCTTTTTTTTTTAAGTTTATTTATTTATTTTGAAAGAGGATGAGCAGGGGAAAGGCAGAGAGAGAAGGAGAAAGAGAGGGAGAGAAAGAGAGAGAGAGAGAGAGAGAGAGAGAGAATCCCAAGCAGGCCCAGCCTTGTCAGTGCAGAGCCCCGTGTGGGGCTCGAACTCACAAACCATGAGTTCCTGACCGGAGCCCAAGTCAGACACTCAACTGACTGAGCCACCCAGGCACCCCTGGTCTCCAGGTTCTCATCTTTCAGCATGTTTGAGGCTGAGGCTTGGATGTTTAATCAAACGCAAGATACCAAAGTGACTCCTCTAAGGGGGAGTGCCGTCTTTCTCGCTCCAGAGTTCTACCGTAGCCCAAATTTAATTCCTCTGAGGTGCTGGTGTGTGTGTGTGCATGTGTGTGTGCACGCGTAGGTGCGGGTGGGAGGTGGGGGTGTACAGTATGTGTGTAGGCATGGGGGGGGTGTCTCGGGTGTGGAGGGCGGTGGGGTGTGGGGGGGTGGTGTGCGCGAGAGCATGTTTAGAGAGAGAAACCGGCAGTAGATGCCCAGGCCGTGTGTTGAGTAACTTCACCGCCACAGGGCCCGCGTGAAGGTGCTGGTTAATCTGTCAGAGCTCCCCCTCAGGTATTATTTTACAGACTTGAGTTTAGAAATCAGAAATCGGAGGTCACGTCTGAGCAGATCACCGGCGGTGCTTCGGGATGGGGATCGGGAGGGGCGCCCGAGGGGCTTCGCCGGCCTGGCCCTGCTTCCCGCGGGAGGCCCCGGAGGAGGCCGCCCATGTGGCCCGCAGTGATGCAGGCCGCCGCGGGCCGGAGAGCAGCACGTCACTGTCGTTGCCAGAGGCACCCCGGCTGTCGGCAGGACGGGCCAGCCCGTGGCAACTTCTCCCTTTGTGTCTCCGTGCAGAGCGACCCCGAGTTTGTGCAGTGGAAGAAGGAGCTGACCGAGACGTTTATGGAGGCCCAGCGGCTGTTGAGACGCGCCCCCAAGTTCCTCAACAAGTCCCGCTCCAGCGTGGTTGAGCTGTCCAAGCCTCCCCTCTGTCACAGGAACAGCAATGGCCTCTGACACCCAGGGCAGGAAGGTCCTGGGGAGACAGGGCCGCAAGGAAGCCCGTGCCGAGGGTTTTCAGCCCTTGAGATGGAGCCTTTTGGAGAAGTCCGGGGGTCGGAGGTTCGGTCCCCGTGTCCCTAGGGCCCCTCCACGGCCGGGAGGACCCAGGACGCTGAAGTGCTCCCAGTAAGAGCTCTGACCGCTGTCGGCATGGGGCCGGCCACCCCCCCCCCCCCGCCACGCCCCCCTCCCCCCGAGTGCCTCCCTCTGCATCACATCTGTCCACGCTCGAAACTACTGAAGAAACAAGCGAAAGTTCTTTTCCTTCGTCGCGTCCCGGTTTGGGTATCTATGAACTTAGAACTTGGAATGATTCCTGCCCATCCCTTCGATCTGTACGTCTGACCGTCAGACACATCTTGCGCTTGCCAGGACGGAGCGCAGCCCTCTGCCGCGTTGGGCACGGATGGCCCGGGCGCTGCCTCGTTCCCACGTGCCACTTTCCCCAGTGCCTGGTCCACGTGACCGCAGGGCAGGACGTGGGCACACCCACCTCTCGTTGCCCGGGGCTGAAAGCTGAAGATACTTGCCGAGAAGGCTGCACTTGGGCCCCCACCGTGTGTGCGGAACCACGGGTACCAGCCTGCCTCCGACAGGGAACAGAGGGAGTGTGCCCTCAGAGGACGTGGCCGTCGCTCGTCACTGAGGGCGTTCCACAGCGGATCGTGGGAAGGCCTGGCGGGCTGTGAAGGCAAGGCCATGGGGTTTTGGCTTCCGGGGCAACAGCGGTTTCTCAGACATCTTCAAATAAACACATAGCACTTTCACATGTCTGGGTGCACACGGCTGCTGGGGGGCGAGTCTGTCTAGGGTTCCGACAGTAAGCGGTTCCAGGACCCGCTCGTTCCGGTTCCTTCTGCCTGCCCTCAGGACACGTATCCATAATGGGTGTGTACAGGAAGGGAAGAATCGCTCCGTTTCACGTCGTAGCATAACTTACAGTGAATTTCATTGACTAAAGGATGCTGAAGAATGAATGAATGTGTCCAGGTGGGCTAACCGCATCTGTTGACTTTCCTGTCGACCTTGGCCTGTCGTTAGTGAGTAGTACTTTGCCCCCCCCTCGTGGGTCGCCCCACGCCCGACACAGCAGGGGAGCGGAAAGGCCCTTCCCCTGATCCCGGAGGCATCTTGTCATCTCCCCCCACCCCCGGCTTGCTCTCCCGCCACGTGCCCTCCGCCCTTTTCACGCCCCAAATAAATGCTGGGCTGTAAGAAGTGGTGATTTTCCCAGTGCAGTCCTCTCTGTCATCAGACTAAAAATAATAACAATAATTTTTTTTGAAGTCCACATATCTATCTTCTTAGTACAGTCTCGTTGTGTGTTTCTAAGTTTACTAACAATACCAACAACCGATCACAGCTGTCTGCATCCTGCCCTCGATATTTTCAGTGGGTCCAAATCTCTGGGTCCTGTGCTCATTGGGAAAGGCAGTACTTTTTAATGCAATTCTGTTTGGAGAGTTTGGAAGATAATTACAGAACGTGTTTCATTTCATAGGAGTTGCTTTGGAAAAGAAATCTGGAGGTTCCTTACCCATCTCAGCTACCAGTTGGGGTCTACATGAGCATATCCGTTCTACTCCGCTCTTGCCAGTAGAGGAGGAGGGGTGCCCTAGTTACATGCCTTCCCCTGGTTTAAAAGGGAAGACTGACGTTCACATTCTGTTTTCAAAACAAAAACAAAAAAACCCAAAAAACCGCTAGCAACAGAAAAGTAGTTGTTCCTCGCAAAGGGTGAGCGCCTTCCTGACTGTGGTTAATGACAGCTGTCCCTGCTGTCACCAGCCCCGTTGCAGGCTCCCATGCGCTCAGCACGTACAGTTTGCTGCGCCCCGAGTCCCCGCTCGACAGTCAAGGCCCTCGGGCACAGACTCCTCGAGGGGCTGGGCTTAGCGTCTCCCCTTTCAGATCCGAGTGCGTCAGCCACGCCAGTGTGCGGCTGTTTGAAAGATACCTTTTTCGCTCCAGAGTAGAACAGAAGGTTCATCTGCCTTTTAGAAGGAAAACGTGAATTGGGAAATCGCCTGAGAGCCCTTTTGCCTCAACCTTAATTCCCAGTGCTGGGGTCTTGTCTGGCCTGTCTCCTACCTGCACTTGCCCCAACAGGCGTCCTGACGGGGCCAGTTTCTCTGCTGCCAGACAGAAGACACCTCCGGGACCCTTCTGTGCCAGCGCCTTGTGCCTGCATGGCCTTGCGTGGCCAAAGAAAGCCGCTGGTGTATTTCATTATTATTTTTTTTTAATGTTTGTTTATTTTTGCACACGAAAGAGACGGCACAAGCAGGGGAGGGGCAGAGAGAGAAGGAGACAGAGAATCGGAAGCAGGCTCCAGGCTCCCAGCTGTCAGCACAGAGCCCAACGCAGGGCTCGAACTCACGAACCGTGAGATCGTGACCTGAGCCGAAGTCAGATGCCCAACCGACTGAGCCACCCAGGCGCCCCAAGCTGCTGGTTTAGAAGTCTTGGCATACTTGGCTATTTCCGAAGGTTTTAAGAGTGTCACATCATTCCTAGACGTTTGACCCTTCCTACGTTTGGACCATTCAAAAGGACAAAATTCACACATTTTCTCATTATCCAAGGAAGATAAAGTTGGTAATATTTTTATAAAGTTACAATGTCTTGATTTCATAAATCAAGGGAATGAAAAGGGCAAAGTCTAAAAACAAAGATGATCTTACCTCTAGCTGCTATACAACATGTATGGAATCCATGAAAAACTTGAGTGAGTCCAAGGTTATTTTTTTAAGCCAAAATACTCTCACTGGTGCAGTCGCTCCTTCATGGCCTTGGGGGGTCGTGGTTTTTCCTTCTGTCTCATGTGGAAGTAGGAGTTTTCAGCAAAACTTACAGCAATTCGCTGGTTCCGTGCTAATGGAAATGATCGGCCAGTTCACTGACATTACGATTTCAGGATCCGTGGGGAAGAAGGGCCAGCCGTGGAGGACAGCAGCCTTCCAGCTCCAGAAAGACCACAGCGACAACACGCAACCATCTGTTTGAAGCAAGACTGAGCTCGATTTGTGATTTGAAGTGCGCCACACGGACATCAGAAACCATCGTTTTAAGGCCCTCACTGACCATTAAAAAATAGCCTTTACCAATTGACAGCTTTAACTACACGAGAAAAGATCGAAGAGTGGTTTTTCTCTGATGATTTAAAAAATTTCATTTGGCATTTGTAGTTGCACCAGTTCAATCACAGCATTTGCCTTCTCGACGGAATCAACTTCATGTCAGGAAGAAAACCAGGTTCTCAAAGTTGGACCTCTTTCACACGATGTAAATCTAGAAAACATACTTTCGAATGCGCTGGCGTTAAGACTTATCTTGTAAGACTTCATCACACGTGGGTTTTTTTCTCAGTCGTGTTCAGGGAAGTGTTTCTGGGTCATCCAGAGACGCCTGATGAGTGACCTCCTCTCCACCCCTAAGGACTGACACGTTTGTGCCCCGAGAGGAGGTGGGGCTTCACTGGAGTCTGGCAGGTGGTGGCTGGGGGGGCTGTGGGCTGGAGGGGTGAGTGGATTGGGCGCCGCCCCCCCCAGACAAGGGCAGTGGTAGGAATGGGGCAAAGGAAGGAAGACGTTACCTTGCAGGTCAAAACTCACAACCTTTGCACCAAGCACCATACAAACGCCCGAGTTAAAGCTGGCTGATTTCTTTCCCTCTTTGAAACAGGAGTTGAATAGTAATTATGGTGAGACACGGCCACTTTATTTTCAGTTATGGAGCCTCTGAACTTATAAATAGGCCATTGGCTTTCCGTCAGGACTCTGCACAGCACCCAGAGCTAACACCCTATTTGGCCATGCCTTGCTGCTCCCCAGAGGGCCAGACGCAGGGTCTGGGTGGCTGTCCCCAGGGCCACGTGGCCAGCTGCAGACATTGTCGTACATCCATTGAAGCCACAGGAAGCCTCCCAGAATAACAGCACCGGACTTGCTGTTTAAGCCATGCTCACTCCTCGAGGAGCTTGGAGACTGGGTGCCTGGCTGGCTCCGTCGGCAGAGCACGCGACTCTTGATCTCGGGGTTGCAAGTTCGAGCCCCACGTTGGGTTAGAGATTACTTAATAACGATCCGTAGAGTGAGCTTTTAATAGTTTGAATTTGAAAACGTTTTTTCCGAAAGATCTAACCTGATTTTCCCTCCCGTGAAAAGTTGCCCCGAGAGATTTGAATTAATTACTTGAATTCATACGAATATGAATTTTTTCTTTTTACCCAGGCTACATTCAAATAAGTTTTTTCCTGTCGAATTAATGAAAGTTGAACTCTAAAATAATACGATTTCCTCAGGTCATAATGGACTTTAGATTTCTTTCACTCTCAAAAACTAATAGACCTGCTGTTTTACAGCTGAGGGACAGGGATGCCCCCCCAACCCTGGAAGTGCCCAATACCCAGACACTCACTGACGTGGCCGGGGAGCACTGACCAATAAATGCGGCACCCCAAATGTTAAATTACCTTTATTTAAACACACACACACACACACACACACACACACACCAGAAAATGGATTAACAGTATATGCATTTCATCAAAAACCTACAGGAATAAAAACTGCCTTTTAAGGTTTCAATAACTCAGCATTCTTAGGGAAAACTCTCTTATACCACCATCTCAAAATCATCTCTGAATACTGTTAACTCTGCTCCCATATTTTATTTTGTCCTACTATAAAATGTCTTTCATGTAAGGGTAGGGAATGGAGAAATATTTCTAACCGTGCACTTGTAATTACAAAGGACTTGAAATTTAATTTCTTTCTTGTGTCTCAGTTGATTAACATTCCATGCTGTATATATTGTATGTGGTTTGTAAGCTAAACACTGGCCATTTTTTAAGTTCTGTTGTTAAATTGTATTTTTCTATGTTTTAAATGATTATGATAGATTTGGCTTTTTCTGGGTAACATAAAGATTGCTAAACTACATATACAAATATATATATATATATATATAAACAGAGTTCTATTTTAGCACAAAAGCATTTTATATTATTTATTGAATCCTTACGTTTGTTTTCCATCGAAGCATTCCTTATTTCTGCTCCTTTTTATTTGTATAGTTTGTTATTTAAAGAAAAGGCAGTCCTTTCTGTTTCTCATAAGCTAAAGCGGAAATAACGCGCGCAGCCACATGGGGCCAACAGCCGTCCCCACTGCCATGGACTGTTTTCAACAAAAGCTTATCGGCTGCTCTGGGCTGAGTAGCGCCTGCGCTTTCTCGACAACATCTGACAGCAAACTTGCCATGAAATACTGCTTTCATCTACCTCTTCAGAAGCCGTCCTGCTCGTTGACAGGTACCCCACACGCTTTCTTCTAGACTGGCTGCATCGTAAACGAGTCTCAGTAACACGGTTTGGCGGGATTCCCTTTTGATGTCAGTTCTAAAGCCACGGCCTCGTCCTAGCGAGCGGGGCAGGGAGACGTCCCTTCTGGTCCATCATCCTTCAGCCTAGATCATCATTTCCTGGTCCGATTGTGCCGAATCCCCGCCACCCGTCTCGCCGTCGCCCCGAGATGCGACTGTTGCACCTGACTTACCAAGTACCGAAGGAAAGGTCCGCCCTCGGCACTCGTTACGAATGGCCAGCTGTGTTTGAAAACACCACTTCCGAGGAGTTGCACATTTGAACGTGACTTTCCCCTGCCCCCTCACTGCTTCCAAATGGTTTGGAAAACGGGATCATAAAGGCGAACGCCCTCATCTAGGATTAAAACTTTGCGAGAGGTTGTATTTGCAAGGGGTCTTATTTTCGAGCGGACAGACCGGTTGACATGAGCTGGAATGACCGGTCCCTGGGAGAAGGGGTCCCTCCTCACATGCTGACATTTCTCTCTGCCTGTCTTCCTCGCTGGGCAGCCACCAACACGGTAACGTATTTACTGTATTCTTGGCAAAGTGTCACATCCCGAAAGAAAGAAATTCGCTTCCTGTTGTGCGTTGCTCTACAGCCTTATTGTAAATCTAGATACCGTTACCTATAAAATCACCATGTAATTCCCGTGTGATCTCTCTTCCCGTTGATCGTGCCAGTGGAAGTCTATAGCCCGCCCCCAGTAGACACCTAACTAGTGCACGTTTCAAGTCCTCTCCCACGTGAGATGCTGTTCCACGCCTGCGGCCACCCGCCCTGTGCAAGGCACGTGCAGTCCATTTAATGATCACCGGCTTTCACGGTTACTTTGGAGCAGCTAGGCTGGTTTTCCATGTTGATAAACTGCTTACCTAAAATCTCAATAAAAAGCATCTGTACAAAGATTTCTACTCTGGTGTGCTGTCCTCCCACCCCAACCCCTCTCCCCCGCCCCTGATTCAAAACTGCGTTGTTTTTTTTTTTTTTTTTTATCAAGCTGCTAAGGCGTCAGGAAGTGACTCCTTTTAACGAATCCTGGTTTTGAGAACGATCCACACAGGAGCCGATTTTATAAAGAGGAAGAGGACTGCATTTCTGTGGTTATCTGGAGTGTTGGAGCACTGTCTCCTCCCCACTTAGTCTAGGCTACCCCAGCACTCCCCCTGCCACCCCCCCCCCCCGCCGCTTACTCTCAGGGTGAGTCCCTCCCGGAAGTACAGACCCCTTACTCTCCATCCCTGCTCCCACGGAGACGAGCTGAGAGACCCCAGGGTGCACGTCAGTTTAAACCAAAAATCCAAGGAGGTGGCGTGGCACATCTGCCCGCCTGGGGGCCCACAGGTGGAGGGTAGGCTGGCTGTTTCCTGTCCTTGAACTGGAAGCACGTTCTGTGTCTTGCCGGTTCAGGAAAGAAGGAAAGTACGATGGACTCGTGTAGCCATCTGGTTTCCCCGGAATGTGCTCGTGTTTGCCGATTCGAAACCATTTGTCAGAGGAGTTGTGCGGAGGCCCGGCTGTGGAGTGGGTGGTCCGCTCCGTGGGCAGAGGGTGGCATGCAGCCGAGGCCTCGGTCGGATGCGCCCTGTAACGAGGGCCGCTCCCGAGAGCTGCTGGCCCGGCAGGACGGGGTGAGTGCTGGGCCCCCGACTCCCAGCCGGCCGCTCTGGGCCACCTGTTTGCTCTGCGATTTTCTCATTCCTGAATTACAAGCGTTCGATTAGATGCGCCCAAGGGACCATCCCAACCAAAAACATCCAAGTTTCGACTAAGGGTGAATGTGAGGGACCGTTTGCAAGCAAACAGGGAGCACCTGCCACGTCCGCCGGCTTGTTCCACGTTGTCTCACGGATAATTGCTGCTCTCCCTTCTAAAGCATGCATTCCCAGCACCCCCCATCCCCTCCCCTTCCCAGTCCTGCCCCGATGTGCGGGGTGTGGACCCCATGGCAGCGCAATGGGCAAGGACAGAAGAGGACAGGAGCCCCGGGCCCTCCCCTTCCTCAGGCACCAGAGGTGGGCACCAGAGGCACCAGAAGAGCGTTTCTCGGACCCAGCAAGTTTGGGTCTGGGTCAGTCTCTGGCGGGGACAGCAGCACGTCCTGGGCACTGTAGGGTGTTGAGCACCACTCAGCCTCTACTCGCTGGATGCCAGTGCCCACACCCCTCCCAAGCCAGTCTGGACAACCCCAGACGTTGCCAAATGTCCCTTGTGGGGGCGAAGCCACCCCCCAGTTGAGAACCCCTGGTATAGACGATGGGAAGTTCTCTGTGTTGGGGACAGAGTTGGGGCAGGGACTCCACCAAGGGGAAAGGTTGTTGCCAAGGATACCGGCCAGGACTCTTAACTCCTGGGAGCTCCTGAGGACCGTGAGGTCTGCCATGCGGTGGTTGTGGCCAAATTCATTGTCGTGCCAGGAAATGAGCTGGACAAAGTGGTGTTGGAGGTAATGCCATCCCCAAAGGAGGAGGAGCGGGCGTTACTGTTAAGATTGCGGCAGTGGGGGCTGGTGCTTCCCGGGGCCCAGAGCGCCCTCTGACACCTGCTGCATTTCCTTCTTGATATCAATGCCTTGGACAGATTTTTCTAGACCGCAGATCTGATCCATGAGATGCAGTGGGGGCGGGGACACGAAACAGCATGCCAGTGAGCTTCCTGGTCATTTCAGGGTGGAATTTGCCCATGGCTTTGGCCAGTGACTGCAGGGGTGAGTGTGGACGCATTGTGTCCAGGCGTAGCAGCAATGGTGCTGACTGTGGTCATGAGTCGCTCTACCTTGCCAAATATGTCATGGATGACCTTGGCCAAGGGTCTGTAGTGGGTAGCGTCATGTGCTGTCCAGATCGTCCTTCACGGAAGAACTTCTCATCTGGCTGCCTGAAGCCGTTTGGGGGACCTTTGTCACAGCTAGACATCCCCCCCCATCCTCATTTCTTCTCCATCCTTCCATTGGTATAGGTACCAGAGAACTCATCAATAAACTTCTGTTCCTTGAATTCTGTCTCAGAGGCAGCTTCCCCCCAAGACAACAGTCTGCAAGGTCAGTCCCGGGTGCGGTGGGAGAAAGCAGGGGCTGAAGTGGGGCGTGGGGGCTGGATCACCCACTCCCCGGCTGGCCGTGGTCAGAGATGGGAATCGGTGGTCGTAGATGGAACATAGAAAGCCCCTAGTTCAACGAGAGGGGGCTCCGAGAGTGCAAATTTGCAACAGAGGTGAGTTGGGACGGTGTGCCAGTGGAGGGAATACACTGGCCGCTATGTCCTACCAAGCTGCGAAGAGGTCGCGGTCTCGAAAAGAACTGCGGGCGCCAGTTAAATGTCCGGCTCTTGGTCTTGGCTCAGATCATGATCTCACAGTTCGTGGGTTCGAGCCCTGCGTCAGTCTCTGTGCTGGCAGCTCAGAGCCTGCTTGGGATTCTCTGTCCTCTCTCCTTGTCCCTCCCCTGCTTTGGGCTGTCTCTGTCTCACTCAAAATAAATCAATAAACTTAAAAAAAAAGAACTGCAACCTTGGAAAGGAACCTCGAGCATGTGCCCCCAGGAGGATAACACTGATTTACAGAAGACTGATAGTGTGGGAATCTTCTTGGATGTTGAGGCATCGGTCCAAGCTTGTCCCATATCTACCTTGGCGGATTTTGCCAGAGGTGGGGGCGGGGGGATGACTCAGGGCCAGGTTGGTCTCACAAAGCGGGCTGAATGCAGCTTTGTGTGGCTCCACCGGTTCCGTTCACTTTAGTGGGGGGTGGGGAGCATTTTTACTGAACTGCCCCCTTGTTACATTCATTCCCTGCCCACAAATACAACCTATCATCCCAGGGCCACCTGGGTGGCTCAGTGGGTTAAGCGTCTTGAGTCTTGCTTTCAGCTCAGGTCAGGATCTCACAGTTGGTGAGTTCAAGCCCCACGCCGGGCTTGACGCTTAACCCATGCCTAACCCAAGCCACCATAAACTGGAGAAGGCTTTGACGAAACACTTACAAAAGCTAATCACAAATAGGGTACCTAAACTTAATGCAGTGCATGTTATCATCACTCCTACATGGAATCTAACCGTGACCAATGATATGAAAAAAACGTCATCGTCTTTCAACTATAAGAATTTAATGACCCACCTCCGAAAATCTCACCCACTCCTTAAAATTATTAATGAATCCGTTATCGACTTCCCCACTCCGCCCAACATCTCAGCATGATGAAACTTTGGCTACTCGTTAGGAGGCTGCCTGAGTCTACAAATCCTAACAGGCCTGTTCCTCGCTAGACGCTGACACAGACACAGCACCTGCCTTCTCACCCGTAACCCACCTTTGCCACGACGTTAACTGTGGCTGCATTATTCGATATACACATGCCAGTGGAGCGTCTGTGTTTTTCCCCTCCTTTATCATCTCAGCACCAACAGCAGTTCGTCTTCTGTTCTCACGGGAGACAGGATCTCATAACCCCTCCGGAAGTGCATCCGACTCGGACAAAACCCCATTCCACCCGTATTGCACAATCAAAGATATCCTAGGTCTCTTACGCCTTGTTCTAATACCCGGACCACGCAGAGCCTGCTTGGGATTCTCTCTCTCTCCCTCTCTCTCTCCCTCTTCCCTGCTTGTGCTCTCCCTCTCAAAATAAATAAACATTTAAAATACATACGTAACTTATCCCAAACCCCCAGCCAGGTCGCCTGCAGCTCGCTACTGTTTTTGCTTGTCCAGAACTGCAATCCGTCCGCAACCCCTAAATGAACTTGCCAGTTTCGAGCTTGCTTCCGTCGACCTCTTTATTTAGGGCAACAAAGAGTTTGTGAGAAGTGGGAGGGACAGTAACTACTGGACAGGGGGACGATGCGATGGGCGGCTGTCTAAGCTTAATGGATGCTTTAGGGAAAGATAAGAAACAGCCGAGAGAAACCAGCTGCTAGTAGGAAACACTGAGAGGGCCACATCCACGGTGGGCGGGAAGGAAAATGAGGACCAGACCTAGGACTCAGGAATGAGATCAGATGAGTTCCAAAGGTGGTTAAACTCCCAAGGCAGGTCTGTCCGCTTGGCCAAGGCACGCTCAGCTTGGGGAAGAATGAGACCTTGTCACACGGGATGGGGACATCCGAGCTGATGCCCTTGGAACTCTTGGACCTCCAGATTCCTCTGACCTCTCCAAGGCTGCAGACGTGTTCTACTCCTTCCTATGGAGAAATAGCACCCCCAGGATCTCCCCCTCCCTTACCTCCTCGCCACTAGGCCTTTGGCTAGGGTGATGCCCCATCACCCCCCCCCCCCGCTGGGGAAGTGCTTGATGAGGGAGGAAGGGAGTTCTACGCCAATGCAGCTGCAAGACGGAGCGAACATGGATGGGCAGGGGCAGGGAGACATTTTCCAGGGACTGGATACCGAGGGTGTTAGAGCAAGGGGAGTGGGGCCGCAAGGCCGGATATGGGAGGGTATATGCATTCAGGGCCACTCTCCGGGGCTGCAGGGTTGTTACCCTGACAAGGACCCCAGCAGCCTGGCTCCTTTGAGCACAGAAAATGCTAGGGGAGGCTGGCCAGAATTCCTATGGTAGACCGAGGAAGAAGGGATTAGGAATACAGAGAAGTGGACACGCTTGAAGGGACGTACCAAGTAAGGCCGGAAAACCCACCGGGGGCGGCCCGGAGGCCACCAGAACCACTAAGAAGTGGGTGCTGACTTGCTTCTGCAGGCAGTGCAGAGTCAGGAGGAGCCTTTACAGATCTACATGCGGTCATTCGGTCACTCAACAAACATTCCCTGAGCACCTACCATGGGCCACGAAGGACTAGAACGGTCAGTGGCCCAAGGATCCCGATGTTGTAGAAGGGAATCCTGAGGCCCAGTGAGATGAACACACCGCTTTGAGATCAGGATTGGGCCCAGCTCCAAAGCCTGTGCCCTTCCCTGACACCCAGAGCTCTGGGCAGACATACCACCTCCAGACCCTGGCCAGGGCGGGGTCCTTCTACAGGGATCTCTCTCCCCTCCACACTCCGGGCTATATAGTCTTCTGTTCACCGGTTTTACTTCAGCCACCAAAGATTTCATGAGCACCTGCTTAGTGCCTGGCCTGGTGCTGGGTGGCCAGGATGAACAGGGGACTACAGACTAGTGGGAGATGGACAGACAGACAGACGGGCATCCAGAGAATGCACGATGCGGGACCAGATCCCGGGACACCTGCTCCGGTCCAGTTTCCTTACGTTTGGCGATGTATTCCATATGCACTTATGGAGCACTTGCTATGTATCAGCCACTTACAGACACAGACGCAGACCGTTCCCTGCATCCCTGTGGGGACCATGACGCTCAGATGCACGGGACTGTTCTCCAGTTACCAGCACACACACACACACACACACACACACAGTTCTCTAAGAACACTGAGTATGGTGGGAGCCCCACACGACACAGGCTGGGGGATAGCACTCAGCCATCACAAGCCAGGTGGAAGCAATCACCCTAGCGTGCGGTGAGGTGGGGCACACTGGGGGTCCCCGAGTCACAGGCCGTATGGAGACGATGAATAGAATGTGGCATCCCCAGAGGCAAAAGAGATGGGCCCCCCCCAAGGGTCCTGCTCAAAAAAAGAAGGAGGATCGGGAGGCTGAAGTCAGTTGCCCTAGTAAAATGGCACAATCCATCCCTAGGCCATTCTGTGGACCCAGAACTGACCAACCGAAGACAGGGCCAGGTCTCCGGGGGGATAACCTGGCACCCCCAGGGCACGGGTGCACACTCACGGCTTCCTGGTCTGTGGTCTGTGCTGCAAAGGACCTACAGCCACTTGGGACGGTCTGTGCTCCAGAAATACCAGAAGGGGCCAAGTTTCTGGGGCCCTTGGTGACAGTGCCTTCACGTTCTCGTGCTGTCCTGCCCCCCTTGGGATGGAAGCCTGGAGACCGGAGACAAATGCTCAGCCGGGTGACAAACTAGTGCTGACGGGGGCTGCCCTACATAATGGCGCGGTCAAGGCAATACTTAGTTGTCCTGATGGATTTTCCAGCAACACAGTTAGGTACCAGGGGGATAATGCTGACGTGCCAGGTGCCCTCGGGACTCAGTTGCCTTCAGGTCAACCTAACCATCACTGCAGGTTGAGGCTGACGGAGACCCCCGGCCCAGCCTTAGAGAGCTATTTCTGCGTGTCCACCCCACCGTGTAAGACCGACGGCCACGAGAAGATAGAAAAGATCAACGGGACAGAAAAGCACCAAGATGCTTCAGGAGCTGGCGGGAGCGCGGGGGTGGGGGTGGGGGTGGGGGTCGGGTCAAGTTTCAACGTCAAGAGAAAAGTGTTTCCATGAACTTCCAATAAAACGTTAATTCTCAGGGCACCCGGGTGGCTCAGTTGGTTAGGCCTCGGACTTTGGCTCAGGTCTTGATCTCGTGGTTCGTGAGTTCAAGCCCCACATCCGGCTCTCTGCTGTCAGCTCAGAGCCCACGTTGGAATCTCTGTCCCCCTCTCTCTCCGCCCCTCCCCCACTCCCCCACTCTGAAGCATGTGTTCTCTCTCTCTCTCTCTCTGCCCCTCCCTTACTCTGGCACATGCACGCTCTCTCTCTCAACAATAAATCAACATTTTATTATATTTTATTATTTCATTTTATTTTAATTTTTTAATGTTCAGGGGCGCCTGGGGGACTCGGTCAGTTAAGCATCCAGCTTCAGCTGAGGTCACGATCTCGCGGTCTGTGGGTTCCAGCCCCGCGTCGGGCTCTGCGCTGACAGCTCAGAGCCTGGAGCCTGCTTTGGATTCGGTGTCCCCCTGTCTGTCCGCCCCACCCCTGCTTGTGCTCTGTCTCTCTCTGTCTTTCAAAAATGAGTAAACGTTTAAAAAATAAATAAATAAATGTTTTAAGGTTTATTTATTGTTGAGAGAGAGCACGAGCGGGGAAGGGGCAGAGAGAGAGGGAGACACAGAATCCGAAGCAGGATTCGACTGAGCCACCCAGGTGGGCCAGTAAACATTTTACTAATTGTCAGCACCGAGAAGGAAGTAAATACTCTGAGAATAGATTGCTCTATCAGCCACAGGGGTAGAAAAGTAACACGTACTACTGGTTGAAGTGTTTCTTTTTTTTTTTTTTTTTAAATTCACTCATTTATTTTTGAGAGAAAGAGAGTGTGGGGGCCGGGGTAGAGAAATAGGGAGAGAGAAGATTCCAAGCAGCCTCCTCACTGTCAGTGCAGAGCCAGACTCGGGGCTCAAACTCACGGACTGTGAAATCGTGACCTGAGCATCGCGATATTAGGAGTCGGACACTTAACCTAACTGAAACTCCCAGGCGCCGCGGCTGAAGTGTTTCTTTTTTTTTTTTTTTTTTTTTTAATTTTTTTAACGTTTATTTATTTTTGAGGCAGAGAGAGACAGAGCATGAACAGGGGAGGGTCAGAGAGAGGGAGACACAGAATCTGAGACAGGCTCCAGACTCTGAGCTGTCAGCACAGAGCCCGATGCGGGGCTTGAACTCACTGACCGTGAGATCATGACCTGAGCCGAAGTTGGCCACTTAACCTACTGAGCCACCCAGGCGCCCCTGAAGTGTTTCTTAAGAGAAGCAGCATGTCATGTTTGAATGGAATGACCGTGGGCTTCGGAATCAGAGAGACCTAGATTTGAGTCCCTCGCGAGCTGCGCGATCTTGCGTGATGTACTTAAACTACCGGCGTTCTTATTTTGCGCCTTCTGGGCAGCGGACAAAGCACTTTTTAAAAAAATTTTTTTAAAGATTTATTTATTTTTGAGAGAGAGAGAGACAGACAGAGCGTGACCAGGGAAGGGGCAGAGAGAGAGAGGGAGACACAGAATCCAAAGCAGGCTCCAGGCTCTGAGCCGTCAGCCCAGAGCCAGATACGGGGATCAAACTCACAAACCGTGAAATCATGACCTGAGCCCGAAGTCGGAGGCTTAACCGTCAGCCACCCAGGTGCCCTGGACAAAGCACTTTTTATAGCATCCTGTTGGATGCAGCATTTAAGACTGGGCCCTCTGGGGCCAGCACCGCCTGGGTTCCAATCCCGGCTTTCCACTGCTTTGGGCCAGTTGGTCGACCTTTCTGTGCCTCAGTTTCCCCCTCTGTCAGACGAGAGTGGGGAAAACCCTACCTGGTGCGGGGTTGTCGGGAATAGTAAATGAGCTCAGGAAAGCCCCCGGGATGGCATCTGGAGTGTGACGCGTGTTTTCCTGCATCGATTCTTCACCACGAGGCGGCAGAACTCGCTCCGGTTATTTTTTTCCAGAGTCCCGCTGGCGTTCGGGGCCCGGCTCTCCTCCTCGCCCAATCCCCGCGGCCTCCGGTGGTTATCTGTGTGGGGCCGAGGCCGGAGTGTGCGGCCTGCCCGGGGACAGGGATGACGGCTGAGAATGTGCTTGCGTGGGGAGCTGTCCCCTCCCCTGCTCCGCGCCACCAAATATGTCCATGCTGTCCGATGCCTGGTCAACGGCCACCCCGGGCTGCCGTCTCCCGGCCAGACCTGGGGCTCACCGGCTAATTTTAGAAATGACTTGTCTGCTCAGCTGCTGCCATCACATTGGCGCAGAGGGAGGGTGTGGGGAGGACGGGGAGGAGCAGTCAGGGAAGAGGATGTGTGTGAGGGTGCGGGTGGGGGTGTTCCTAGCAATTCTCCTTCGCCCCTGCTGTCCGGGCTTGTTGGGGTCTCTGCACTGCCAGCTGGGGAGACCTCTCGGGCCGGTGTGGTGCCTGTGACCTGTGGCCTCGTGCAGAAAAGGTACCGTGGGGCCGGGTGTTACGATGGGCAGCTTGCGTGCAAGCTGATGGGCATACTTTTCCAGAATGTGCCTTTGGGGGCTGGGGCGGTGGGTGTCTGGCCCCGCGGTGGGTCTACTGAGGGCCTCTCCGGCCAGGTCGCGTCCGACAGCCCGAATCGCCCGCTTGGAAAGCAAGAGCATTTCGTGGAAGTCATTTTAGAAAATACCAGGGCGAGCGGACTCTTTCAGGGATTCCTCCTTGTCTGTCGGGACCCACCCGTCGGCTAGCCATTTTTAAAAATGTGTTCGGAGTCATAGGATACCCTCCACTTTGGAATCTTAGCCGACGCATGTCTGCTGGGTTCCTATTTCTCCTCCGCTACCACTGATTTCTGCGTAAGGGGTCGTCAGTTAACGGTCAGGGAGTGACTCTTCCCGTCCCCAACCCTGTGGAGGACAAGCCTTAATGGTAGTGGCTTTTGATTTTAAATAAGCATGTGCGTGGTGGGGGAGGGGAATGGTGGTTCCCGGACAAAAGCTTGAATTTCATGCGGCGCTGACTTGACCCTCTGTCCCAGGAGGCGCTTTATCGGGGACGCCTTGTATCAGGCATCTGTTTGAATGGAGAAGTTGCACAGACCTCAGTGGCAGGGGCGAGGGGGGTGGGGGGGACAGAGAGGGGGCCTTAGGCTAACCAGACCTCCCTCCCTGGGGGTCCGGAAGACGTCAGCAGCTGCTGCGGACGGCAGGGACATGGCCTCTGTGCTGCTTTCTTGTAGAGGCAGCTGGGAGGAAAAAGCCCAGCTGGTTCCAAGCCGCCCAGTCTGGCCTTGACCCGGCCGGGGCCTGGGCTTCCGTCCCACAGGGCCCGGAAAACTGGGCTGTGACTTTCTCTTTGTGGCCGGGCCAGGAAGATGCCCGCCCTGTTCAGTGCACCGGCTCGCGGCGGCTGAGGGTCCCTCTGGAGCGTCTAGCGTCCAGCACGGTGGTGGCTTCCTTGGGTGTTGTTTTTCTTCTGATCCTAGCTGTGTTCACGGAGCAATATGTCCGCGGGGCTCGGGGAGGGCCTGTGTCGCCGAGGCTATGAGTGAGCTCTAGAAAATAACAGAAGGAGAAGGCGGGCTGGGGAGAGAGCGAGGAAGAGGACGAACAGGGTCTCTCAGCCCCCTGACCTATGAGGGAGCGCCCTGTCACCATTTAGTAAATAGCCGGTGCCACCTGCACGCAGGCCTGGTCACCTTGAGTCGCCTAGCTTGGGCTCTGCCGACTCTGTGACCTCGGACGAGTCCCTCCCCAGTTAAGCTTCAGTTTCCTCTTCCAGACCTGAGGGGGGTTGGGTGGGACTATCCCGGAGCTTTCTTCCAGGACCCGACATGGGGCAGGATTTCTCCAAGTCTCTCTCCCTTCCTCAGCCTCACCTGGGGGTCTTTCAAAATGCAGATTCCCGAGGTGCTGTGTGAGACCTGCCCAACCGTCTTGGGGGAAGGAGCCCAGGAATCCGCAGATTTCAAACCTCACAGGTGGCTCGGTGCCCGTGAGTTGGAGAGCTGCCTTTTCTGTGGCATGAGCTAATGAAACCACAGAGAGGGGCTGCCCGGGACCCCCCACCCCCAACCCCGACCAGTGTCAGAGGTCAACATACAGTCACACAAACAAGAAACACACACACACACACACACACACACACACGGACCTCTATTCGGGCCTGATTATTGCAAAATATCCCAAGGCCGGTGTCAGCTGGGGGAAAGATCAAGCCCTTCTGGTGGCATTTCGAGAAGAGAACAGAAGGCCCGGAACTCTAGCTGTGTTTCTCCTGGGCCGTGATGAGCCAGCCCTTCGGTGGGTCCTGGCTTACTGACCTGGTGGAGGAAAACACTGTCCCAACCGTCCGTTTTAAGCAGGTGCTAAGCTGCTGTGGGATACGGCACATCCTTCTTTTTTTTTTTTTAAGTTTTTACTTTAATTCCGGTTCGTTAACATACGGTGTTCTATTAATTTCGGCTAATCTTTTTAACTCATAAACTTTATATTTTAGAGCTGTTTTAGGTTTGCAGCAGAATTCAGGGGAAGGCACAGAGATTTCCCATGGACCCCGTGTCCCCACACACGCATAGCCTCCCCCATCATCAACATCCGCCACCAGCATGGGACATTTGGTACAATGATGAGCCTACATGGACACGTCATTATCACCTCAAGCCCATAGTTTACATTAGGGCTCATTTTTTTTTTAATATTTATTTATTTTGAGAGAGTGAGCAAGCAGGGGAGGTGGAGAGAGAGAGAGAGAGGGAGAGAGAGAGAGAATCCCAAGCAGGCTCCACGCTGTCCGCGTATGGGGCTCGAACCCACGAACCGTGAGATCACGTCCTGAGCTGAAGGCAAGAGTCAGATGCTTAGCTGACTGGACCAGCCAGGTGGCCCACATTAGGGCTCATTCTTGCTGTCGGACCTTCTACGGGTTTAAGCAAAAGTATAATGACATGGTATCATGCGGGGGATTTTCACTTCCTGCGTGCTCCTCCTGTTCACCCTTCACTCCTCCCCAACCCTGGCGACCACTGATCCGTTTACTCTCTACATAGTTTTGCTTTTTCCAGAATGTCCTATAGTTGGAATCATACAGAATGTCGCTTTTTCAGATCGACTTCTTTCACTGAACGACATGCATTTAAATTTCCTCCGTGTCATTTCACGGTACCCTTCCACCACAAGAAGCTGTGTGAAATTGAATTATTTGAAAAAATGGAGAACGTGGGTTTGAGACAAGTGGAGGGCCGCCGGAGGCTGTCAGACCCAGGCCCACCTGTAGCACAGAGAAGGGAAGCAACTTGCTCAAGGTCACACAGTTTTGCAGTACAGGTGGTGGGCTCAAAACAGCCCCTGCCCTCGGAGCACCTGGGTGGCTCAGTCTGTTAAGCGTCCAACTTTGGCTCAGGTCACGATCTCGCGGTGTGTGGGTTCGAGCCCCGCATCAGGCTCTGTTGCTGACAGCTCGGAGGCTGGAGCCTGCTTCGGATTCTGTGTCACCTTTGCCGTTGCCCCTCCCCGCTCCTATTCTGTCTCTGTCACTCTCTCTCAAAAATAAATAAAAAAGAAATTTAAAAACAGCCCCTATCCCCAAGGCTGACACTTGGGGAGCAGCCTGGGGTGCCTCATTTTGGGGATCGTAACCTAATTTTCCCTGTTAGCCCCACCCCCAAAGCCCTGTCCATCCTCCTCCTCCTCCAAGCCTCAAAGGAAAGGATTAAAGCTTAGGTCTCGTGTCAACAGAGGCAACAAATACGAACGTTATTAACCAAACAAGGTCTTTGGGAAGAGAGCTCACAGCGGGGTAGGCAGGGGGCATATCGCGTAACTCTCGAGGCAGATGTGTGACTTTCTGTGTCACACACACCACCACCGCCGCCCCCATTCAGTCTGAAGGATCCAGAAGCACCATCAGCTTCATCTGAATCACCCCCCGCCCCGGGCATGACTCACCCAACTCTGTGACTTTCCTTTCCTGCTCTGCTTCGCACTGAACCTCTCCCTAACGCTTCATGACCTTTAAGAACTACAGTTTCTGGCCACGGAGGAAAGATCCTTGAGAATCCGCAAGGTGGGTTCACCAAACACCGGGCCAACCCTCACGCTCGGAGAAAGAGGAATTTATCTGTCTCTTGGGTCCCAAGGGAATTTACCTCCTCCCATCAAAGACCGAATGCCTTTTCAGCTGTTTCTTGGGTCCCAGCTGGGGTTTGAGTTTCGATTTCACGGAGGGCAACCGGATTAGCTGTTGAGTTGAGAGAGCGAGACGGTTGCTCAATGGGATTAAATGTCTCATTGGTGCTGGATATTCCTGGGAGCTTGGGCTGGACTTAGCCCCATTTTACAGATCACGAAGTGAGATATAGACGCTTACGTGCCCCAAGGTCACGCAGAATGAAATTAAACTGGGACTTTTCTTTTCTGCCGGAGACTGTGTATTTAGTCTGGCGTACTAAACAACAGGAGCTAATAAATTATACCACACTGCTTCAGACGGACAGATGACACAGCCCATTCACACTCCTTGCCTCACTTAATCCATTGGCAATCCAGTGGGAAGGGGGGTGAAATTGAGAATCAGAGAGGTTTAGTGACTGTCCAAGGGCACACAGCTACTAAGTGGTGATAGGTCCGGGAATCTCTTCTCTTCTTTTGTCAACAGTGGGTCACCTTGTTTTCTCTTTTTTTTTTTTTCTATTATTGTTTTTTGCTATTGATTACAAAGAAAGATGATTTTGCCCTTTGTCTCCCCATTAATACCCTTCTCCACTTAACATGGATTTTTTAGATCAAGGTGTCTCAACCTCCTCCCTATTGACACTTGGATCTGGATAATTCTTTGCTGTGTCTGGGGCGGGGAGGCGGGGGGGGGGGGGGCGGGGAGGGACGTCCTGTGTACTGTGGGATGTTTACCAGCGTGCCTGGCCTCTACCCACCAGATGCCACTAACACTGGTCCCCTCTGGTTGTGACAACCAAAAATGTCTTCAGGCAATGCCAAAAGTCCATTGATGGGCACAATGATACCCAGCGAAAACCTCTGACCTGACCCAATGTGATCCGATAGAACTTCTGCAATGATAGAAATGTTCTGTACCTGTGTGGTCCAGCATGGTAGCTGTTGGCCAAACGGGGCCATTGTGCATTTGAAGTCTGTCTAGCGTGACTGAGAAGGTGATGTTTTGGTTTAACTTAATTTTAAATAATTAAAATTTAACTAGCCACCCTGCGGCTGCTGGCTGCTGTATTCTACGGCACAGCTCAAGGTAGCAACACAGCACGGGTAGGAAGACAGCCCTCTGATGGAGCACTCAAACCCCAAAAGCAGTCAGGAGAGCACCCCCCCAGCAGACGTATGCCCAGCTCCTTGCTTCACAGGTGGCCGGAGGAACACCGGCCTGCAAATGGTAAATACTTGGCAGAGGCACCCCCTGTAACCATTGCTGTGCCCACAGCAGGCATTACTAGTCAATCACCACACGCCCTTGCGCTAGTGGGGATCATTCTCAATGCCACACTCTGGGCAGTTCCCAACTGCGGATCAGCTGACACTGGCATGAGGGAGAAACCTCGTGGGCCACCCCTGCATGAGGCCAGGAGGCCCATCCGCGAGGTTAGCATCTCCTCAAGCTACACGGTGACTGGTAGAGGCATGTGGCCAACTACGTCAGTGTGACAACCACAGATAGGGAGAGGAGAGTGATGTGCTGGAGGAGCCAAGACTTTTCACTAATCATTTCTCGAAGAAACACTCACTGCACGATTTAGGGATAGAGGCAAGGGGTAGGGGGTGGAGGTGGGTGCCGGCCTGTTGGCCACTGATGTGCAAAGCATGGGCGGGTTTTAATTGAAGGGGTGTGATATTCATATGACCAAAATATATTTCCCATATATATCCGGTCTTCATCTACAAATCAGGGCTGGTAACTCCCTAAACCTTGACAGTGATGAACGTGTCCTTTGTTATGCTAATGCTCTGGCTTTTGTAAAGCACCTAAGGATGGGGGTTGGTTGGCCAAGGAGCCAACCACTTGGAACTTTCAGTCCCACCCCTGACCTCTCTGGGGACTGGGGACTTGGGACAGGGACTGGAGACGCACTGGAGATTGAGCTCAATCACCAGTGGCCGAGGACTTAATCAATCATGACCATGTAATAAAGTCTCCATAAAACCCCAAGAGGACAGTGTTTGGAGAGCTTCTGGGTTGGTGACCGTGTGGAAATTTGGGGAAAGTTGCGCCCCTGGGGCAGGCACGGGAGCCCCACACCCTTTCCCCAGACCCTGCCCCGCGCATCTCTTCCTGAGTTCTAGCCCTTCATAATAAACGAGTGAGCTGGGGAGCGAAATGTTTCGCTGAGTTCTGAGCTGTTCTAGCAAATTAATCCAGACTCAAGGACGGGGGTCGTGGGAACCTCTGATTTATAGCCAGAGTTGGTCAGACGCACAGGTGACGGCTCGGGTTTGTGATTGGTGTCTGAAGTGGAGGGTGGTCTTGGGGGACTGAGCCCTTTACCTGCAGAATGTGATGTTGTCTCCAGGTAGATAGTGTCAGAATTGAGTTGAATTGAGTTGACTCCTGGTCGCCCTGCAGGTGTCTGAAAACAGCCTGGTGGTGTGTGGGGAGCCACCTCCCCCTCCCCCCATTGGAAACGGGTCCAGGAACCTGAAAGACTAGAACTTAAATGGGGACAATAGGGGACAGGGTTGCTGTGAATGTCACGGCTCACAGTGTACAGAGCACCCAGTACTCCCACAGTCCCGGTGAAGAAAAGCCACCTCCCCCACTGGACAGAAGGGGAGCTGACACCTTAAGAGGTTTGACAAAAGGCAGGTGGGGCCCGAGCTTGGCTGTGAGACCTCTAAGGCTGAGGTCAGCCCCCTGAAGGACGGCGTCTGCTGTGTTCACCCTGGCCAGCCTCTTGTGAACTGAAAAGTGTCTACTTCTGTAGCAGAGAACCATCTAGAAAACTCCCAGGGGACGGTGGCCGGTGATCTGAAGGATCACCTGAGAAATGGCTGAAGCCTTCAGATGAGAAGATTGGGGGCAGACCCCCACTTGTGTCACATGGAAAACCTTGTCTGTCTCTCCAGAGGACAGAACTGGGGCCAGCAGGTGGCTGTCCTGGCAAGGCAGCTCTGTGGGTGGGAAGAAAACGTGGCAGACCCCAGGGAACAGGGAGTTGAAGACCCTAGACTGTTCCAGGATGCCAGAAGGTGGGGTCTGTGGCCTCTGAGGGCTTTGTAGTTCTGGTCCCAAAGAAGAGTAAAATTAGAGCCGACCCTGAATGTTTTACTTAGTAGTGAGCTCCCCATCACTGGAAATGACCAAGAAAGGACTCCTTGACTTTCTGTCTAGGAGACTCCTTGTGAGAAGGGCTGGTCCTCTGGGAATCTCTGATGGAGGGTACACATTGCATTCTCCACCCCTGCCACCCTATTTTCTCCATTCTTCTCCATCTCGATGCCTCCCTTTTTCCTCTCTCCCTCCCTTTACACTCTTTCCTACTGCTAACATCCCTGCCCTTTATTCTCATTAGCCACCCCTCTTCTCATCTTCTAGGATAATGTGGGTTTTGCGACTGTGGCCTAAATCCTCAGCTACTTGTTAGCTGTGGGCTTCCCTTGCCCAGATGAGGGGATGGTGTCCCTGCGTTGGGCAAAGTCTCTTTTCAATACTACATGACGCTTTGGCCATCAAGCTCCAGGTCGGGGTGAGCTTGGCTGAATCATGTATGAATCATGAGAGTCCCTTTGTCCATTAGGCCTGCATTTGACAAGGGACACCTGGGTGGCTCAGTCGGTTAAGTGTCTGACTCTTGGTTTCGGCTCGGGTCATGATCTCGAAGTTTCATGAGTTCGAGCCCCGAGTCAGGCTCTGCACGGACAGCACAGCCTGCTTTGGATCCTCTGTCTCCCTCTCTCTCTCCTCCCCTGCTCTCTCTCTTTCTCCCTCTCTCTCTCTCTCTCTCAAAAATAAATAACTAAACATTGAAAAATGAAAAAAAAATTTAAAAGTAGATAGCAAAGGTGCACCATTCCACCTTCCATGCCCAGGGCAGACATTAATAATCAATCAGAGCATTCTTTTCCACTGAGCCCAGATAAAAGTTCAGAGTCCTTCCCATATATCACTCCAGGCAGAAACTAACCATCTGTCAGAGGTGATAGTGAGTTGAAACCTACTTGCCCCCCTGGCCGTATTGGCCAGGGTCTTACCAGGAGACCGCATACCCAGCTGGTCAATTGGAGAGCCTTTTGAATGAAGGAACTCTTCCGAGAGTGGGTGCAGCGTTAAGGAAACCAACAAAGCGTGCTGAAGCATCCAGAGAGGACAGTGGTGGGCTATTAGCCTTGGGCTTGATGCAAGGCACGGGAAGGTTAATAGAGGAGCCTGGGGGGTAACTGCAGTCTGTCCATGGAGAGGGACCTCTCCAAGGGGCTTGTGGCCGCAGATAGAGAAACACAGCCTTTCCCCAACCTAGGGGCCAGGGAAGCAGGGCCAGCAGGGGGATAAATACTCTACCGTTTGTGGTTCCCATATGCAGGTCTCATTCCAGAGCCTTCCACTGACCAAACTCAACAGGAGGCCAGAAAGCCAGGGAACCCTGGTGGCTGCAACCCTAGTGGTCAGCACCCCAGAGGACAGAGCGGTCTAAAGATGGGAGAGGGGTGTATGAGACACAGAAAGATGAACCAAGCGTCCACTCTTCCCTCCCCCAACAGCTTCCGTAGACTTGAGGCCCTTCCCTTTGGGAAATGGCCCCAGACCTGGCTGCCTGGCAAGCAGAGCCTGAAGAGGTCGTCAAACTCAGCAAGCAGCATGGATGTTGGTAGCCTTGACCTTGTCCTTCCAGATTTGGCCAGGGCCACATCCAGCTCTTGGCCCTCTTTAAAGAATAAAGTTGCACCGACACAGCCATGCCCGTTCATTTACATATCACCCAGGGCTTCCTCAGCAATGCAAAGGCAGAGCTGAGTAGTGGAGGGAGACCCTGTGCCCTCAGTGCTTGAAGGGCTTACTATCCCGTCCTTTGCAGGAAAATTTGCTGACCTCTCCTGGGTGCAGCATGCCGGGACCAGCCGCAGGAGGAGCTGCTATTTCCTCCAGGACCAAGGAGGCAGGGGAGGGACCCGCCACCAGAGCAGGAGAGGGTAGCCAGAGGAAGGGGTGGCCCGAGGGGAGGGTGCCTTCCGCTGGAGGGAGGCAGCCAACCCGTGGCCCCCAAGCAGGGAGGGCGCGGGTGCCCTCTGATCTCTGCCAGCGGGGGGATTGCCGTGACCTTGAACCCACTTGGAAGCTGGAAGGTTGTGGAAGATGTGTCTAAGGGGCAAATGGAAGGCACCCACCTCAGGGGCATCTTCCTCTCCCCACGGTCTTCTGATCCCGGCATGCCCGGCCTCCCGTGTGACCGTCAGACCAGATGTCGAGCACCCTAGCCTCGTCCTGGCTCTCACAGCGGCCAACACCTCTGCCTGCCTCCAGGCGCCTGGTGAGCTAGCTGGGGCGTAAATACACTCACCAGTCACACTGTGGGCAAGACCGATTCCAAATGGAAGTCGAAACGAAGAAGGACCCTGTGGTGACATAAGGTGTGTGGCCAGTGGAGCGAAGGGCAGGGTAATGGGGGTGATTGGGTGGAGCGGGCAGGAGGCTGTGACCGCTGGGAGGGTGGCATGGGCTGGCACGGTCAGGAAGGCAGCCTGGAGGAGGTGGCCCAATGCGCTAGTGAAAGACGGAGGCTAGGAGAAAGGAACAAGAAGCTGCTGTGGGCCAGACACAGGGATGGAGAACCTGGACCCCCCCGGGTGCTATAGCGACCGTGGGCTCTGAAGTCAGACCGTCTGGGTCCATCAGGCAGCTTCGCCGCTTCCTGTCTGGGAGCAAGGCACGTCCCCTCCCTCCGACACGGGGTCACTCACAGAATCTACCTTATAATCCAGTGGCTCATGACCGTAAGCGACGTGAGCGCTCGAGTTCTCAGCACCGAGCAGCTCCCAGATCTTAGTGGCACTGTCATCAACGGTCTTGCTTGCGTTGCCTCCCTTCCGGGGTCGGGGGGCAGAGACCTCAGGGTGGAAGGAAGGAGGAGGGATTTAGGAAACTGGGTCATCCCCACTCCTTCCCGTGTGGCCTCGAGCGAATTTGTTAACCCCCTTGATTCTCAAGCTACGACAGACCTGGTGCCGGGACTAACACCCAACAGGTGCCAACCAAATAACAGAGCACACACAGTGCTACCCCCGGATGTACCTACTTGAGCCAACTTCCTGGGGTTCCACAACGTGCCGCCAGGACATAGGGTGCCTCTGAGCCACAACCTGGCGGCCCCAGGTTGGCCCCCACTTGTCACGGCCAGTGTGAGGCTGAGATGAGAGCGGGGCACGGGTAGGAGGAGAGGGACACATCCTGGGGAGCAGGTCTCAGCTTGACGTTTTAGCTGGGTGACCCTGGGCAAGTGCCTCAACCTCTCTGAGTCACTGTCTGCTCTATGGGAGAGATGCCAACCGCCTTGTGCTGCTGTGGGGGTGAATGCGATAACAGCTCTTAAGATAAAGAAATTCCAGGTCCGGCAGGAATTTAAGGGGGGGCTGGGGGGCAGTGGATGCTGGGTTCCTCAGGCCGGCTTTGACCCGTGGAGTCAAATAAAAATGAAAATATGATCAACAGCAGTTACTGGGGATCGGGCATGTGCGTGGTGTGGGCGTGGCTTATTTTACCGCTGAGAAAACAGGCTCAGAGAATTTCCTGGGGTCCCGCCGTGTGATGGTGGTGGCAGAGCCATGCTATCATGCCGCCCGCCCTCCCCTCCCCTCCCCTGCCCCGTGGATGCCGACAGCACAGGGGGGATGTCAGGAGTCCCTGCCACAGGCTTGCTTGCCGAGGGCCCGCTCCGTCCCTCGTGCGCTTTACTCCTGATCGTTACCCACCCCTGCATTCAGTCACTCATTCAACACACATTCACGGAGAGCTAAGCGCGTGCCAGGCACTGTTCTAGGCACTGGGGCTACATAAGGGGACAGAACACACGGAGCTTCAGGCCCTCATAGGACCATGTTCTGCAGGGTGAGTCAGAAGCTAAACAAAAAATACACAGCATGATGGACAGTGATAGCAGTAAATGCTGTGGGAAAGAAAGAACGCGATAAAATGATAGGTGGTGCCAGGATGCGGGGGTGGGGGGTGGCTATGCCTCCATTTAAATAGGGAAGGGAGGCTCATTGATGAGGTGATGCTGAGCAACGGCTTGAAGGAGGTGATGGTGTGAGCCATGCAGAGGGACAAGCATTTGAAGCAGAGGGAACAGAATGTGCAAAGGCCCTGAGGCGGGAATCTGCGCAGAAGGTGCCTCCAGAAAGTCAGTGTGCCTGGAAAGGAGGAGCGAGCAGGAAAGGCTTTAGGGCAGATGGTTGTGAGGGCCACGTAGGCGTCTCTAAAGACTTGGGAACTTGTGTTTTGAGACAGGGGAAGTCACCGGAGTCCTGGCCGCTGTGTCAGGGCTGGACATTTGGGGAGGTGAGAGGGAAAGCCTTGAGGGCCCTGTGGGGCCACTCAGATCCAACATGTGTTCAGGAAAAACTGTTTCAAGCTGTCCCTGGCTTTGGGGATCACCTTTCCCTTCACCAGCCTCTCCCACCCCTAAGGGGGAGACTCAAGATGTTAATACCATGAATTCTGAGCATCCGGGGCCTCCTCATGGGCTTAAAACAGAAGCTGATGAGGCAGGTGTGAGTTTTAGACCTGGAAGGGAACGTGGTGATAAGAACACTTACTTAAATTAAGGCTTGACAAAGCCTTCCCAGGAGCACTGGCTCCTGGCCCTGGGTCACTGGGACTGGCCTGATGCCTCCGAGGGGCAGGACGTGGAGAGTGATGGCTTTCTCACTGTCCCCCTATGCTGTGGGCCTCTGGGCAGGCCAGCAGCCCCGGCTGAGGACAGCCCATACTGACAGCCAGGATTCTCCCTGGAGCCTTGAAGCCGAGGGTGATCCTTGGGAAGCCGCCACTGGCCTGGCCAGGCCTCGGCTGGATGGGTAGCCGGCGGTTGTGGGGGGGGGGGTTGGTGGCCAGGCTACCTCACGTCAGGCCTATTCATAACCTGGGCTCTGCTTCCCAGGCACATAGAAGAGCGGAGTCTGGCTATGAGTCACTCGGGGGCCTCCCCAGGGTCTCCCCTCCCTGTCCCCTGCCCCTCTCCCCAGAGATCTTATCTTATGCCCATTCTCCACCCCATCGGTCTCTCATGCGCCTTTGCAAGCTGGAGAGGCCACGCTGTGAGGAACTTTCTTCTCAAGGCAAAGACTTGGCTGTCTGCACTGGGACATGTTTCCGGGGTCTCCCTGTGGGCTCATGACCTCATCAGAGCTGCAAGGTCCCTTCTTGGATCTTTGGATCTCGAGATTTCCTTTTAGCCAGGCCCCACAGGGGCCCTGGGGTCTCATCCAGGGATGTGCTGGTAAACGTTTAATGGCCAGCTCCCGGAACAAAAGCCCTGATCTGACGCATTTGCCCATTTCTGGGGTGTAAATACTCCCATAGCCAATTTCAAGCCCTTCAGGTGACGTCATGGAACACAGAGCTGGAAAGAGGTGGCCACGGGGGGCCCCTGTGAGATGATGGGAGCCAGTTTCAGCCCAGCCCGGTCCGCCTCACTGGCTTCCAGGACGTACAGCATCTTGACAGACAGCTGTCTGTGTGACACGCGGGGTCACCTTGAACTCTGTGCGAACCATCTTCTTATGGACAAGTCACTGAAAGAGGCTTCCCACAGACCGACCATGAACACTCTGGCTTTCAATGGTGATGGCGGTTCTGACAGCTGGGAAGGGGGGCATCTTCCAGAAGGGACTGGGAGGGAGGGGGGGGGGGGGGGGGGGGACACTGCTCCGAGGGCAACGCCCGGCACAGACGTGCCGAAAGTCGGAGGGAGGAGAAGACGCCCACTCCTTCACTCCTGACCACTTCCTTTAAGACCTTGGTGTACTTCCTTCCACTCTTGGCTTTCTGTGGAGCGTTTTGGGTTTTGCCCCTTTGGGAGAGTTTAGTGCGTGCAATGCTGAGCTCTGCCTTCTAATCTCTACGAGGGAACACAGACACCTTCCAGTATCACCGTGTTATGGAGCACGCATCCCGATCGAGCCTCACACACTGCAGGTGGCCCACGGGGGACGGTGCAGCCACTTGGGAAGACAGCCTGACCGGGGCTTAAACAGTCAAACAAAGCGTCACCCTGTAGGCTTAGCACTGCGACCCTCAGGGATCTACCCAAGAGAAATGGAAACGTAGGCGCGCGATGATTTACGTGGCTGTTCAGAGCAGCGCCATTCATCCCGACCCCATAAACGAGATGTGATCCATGGGTACAAGAAAGCGCCAGTTAGCTCGTCTGCACAACAGTGCGGACGAACCTCGAAGACATTGTGCAGAGCGAAAGAAGCACAAAGGACCGCATGTGCTAGGGTTCCATTTATAGAGAATGTCCAGAAAAGGCGATCTATTTAGCCATAGACAGAGACGTAGTGGTGGCCCGGGGCTGAGGGTGCACACAGCTAGTGGCTGCAAATGGCCTTTTTCTTCTTTTTAAAGTTTACTTATTTTGAGAGAGAGACAGAGAGAGTGAGCAGGGGAGGGATAGAGAGAGAGGGAGACAGAGAGAGAGAATCCCAAGCAGGCTCTGCATGGTCAGGACAGAGCCTGGCATGGGGCTTGAACTCACGAACCGTGAGATCACGACCTGAGCGGAAACCAAGAGTCGGACGCCGACTGAGCCACCCAGGCACCCTGCAGCGGGTCTTGGAAGGGTTTTTTGGGGGTGATGGGACTGAGGTTCTGGTGGCAAAACTCTAAAACTTTTCAGAGATCATCACTGCATGTTTACAAATGGGCGAGTCTTCCGTCTAGCATAGAAGTGATGCCTCAGTGAAGCAGTTTCTAAAATGCTTCCTACGTACCCTTCTCAATGGATTCATGGCATATTCCTTCAAGTCAGACGGGCTCTAGTTTATTTGACCTCCTCTAGTTCCTGGCCACACGGGCTGTGTCTCTGGGGTTGGGGGCTACCAGCCCCCCAGTGATGAACTTCTCTGCTTTAGAATCACTTGCTCGAGCTTGTTATCCAGAAGGGGCCTTGCTAGGTCAAAAGTCGTGAACATTTGGCAAGCCTCTCAATCAGATGCTGAATATACTAAATCGTCTCCCCCAAAGCACCAGCCCAATGAATACTTTTGGTTCCCTGTCCTTTCCTAACACGCGTGATCCAATTATGGATCCCGCGGTGCCCTCACAAAAGAAAAACACACTATTCTATGGTGTTACAAGTCAGGAGAGTGGTTGCCCTGAGGGGGGCGGAGGGGGGGGGAGAGTAACTTTAGACGGGGGTGTGAGGGAGGGTCAGGGGGCTGTAATGTTTTCCAGTACAGAGCCCAACGCGGGTCTCGATCTCACTAACGTAGGTCATGACCTGAGCCCAACTCAAGAGTCAGACGCTCGACTGGCTGAGCCCCCCAGGCTCGCCTTTCATTCTTTTTTTTTTTTTTTAAGTTTATTTATTTATTTTGATTTTTTTTTTATTTGAGGGAGAGAGAGAGAGGGAGGGAGTGTGTATGAGCCGAGAGGAGGGAGCAGAGGGAATCTTAAGCAGCCTCCGCTCTCGGTGTTCAGCACAGAGCCTGACGCGGGTCTCCATCCTGCAACCCTGGGATCGTGACCTGAGCCGAAATCAAGAGTTGGGCGTTGGGCCGACTGAGCCGCTCGGGTGTCCCTGTTTTGTTTATTTTTGAATTGAGACAGGATTGACATCCAGCGAGTGAATTGTACAGCTGGGTGAATTCTTTCATACGACGCACTCGTGTGGCCCCCTCCCGGGTCAAGATACAGAACAGTTCCATCACCCCAGGAAGTTCCCTCGTGCCCCTTTCCAGCCAAAAGCTAACAGGTCCTCCGACCTTCATCGCTATAGATTAGATGTGCTTGTCCTCGAACTTGTAACAAATAAAATAAGATGTTTTAATCTTCATCAGGGTGCTGGTTAAACAGGTCTATTCTTTAGGGGAGAATAGCCACTTAGCTGTATTGCTTAGGTCCTCTTCTGATATATGTTATGTCCCAATGACAAGTTAAAGTGCGGGGTTAAGGGTAAAGGATCTGGGGGGCGCTGTCCACCCCATGGCCAGGGGCCTCCATGCTGGTCGTGGTCCTTCCAGTGGGCCGTGCCCAGCCACGTGACCTTGGTTCTTGGCGTCGGCGGGGGCGGGAGCAGGGCTGTGTCCAAGAGCTAACCTGTATCTCTCTTCTCTCCACCCCTCCCCGTGTCTCCGTGTGTCAGTCTTGTGTCTGTTCACCTCACGTGCCCTGTGCGTCCATAAAGCCACATTTCGTGCTGTCTGCAGAGAGCCCCGCATCATCTCATCTCAGCCTTGACACTGTCTCAGCATGGCCATCTCATCACGCCTCGCCCTGTGGGAGCAGAAGGAAAGTAACACTCAGGGCCCAGGCTGGATCCTCAGGGCCGACTTGACCCTCGGAGGGCAAGTCAACGTGGGTGGCCCAGGCTGCTCCCTGTGGTGTATCCAGTCCCACCTTCCATTTCCCCTGAGCTGGCTCGGTTAGCCGCGGCCCCCCTAACCCAGTCCATGAACTCCTTGAACTCCTCCCATGACTGCCGGGTCTTTTCCTGTTCCTCAGTAGGCCGCGGGGGGAATGAGGGTAGACCAGCTGTCCCGTCTGGATCGTCACGGCAGTTCCGATGAGTGCTGGGACAGAGGCAGAGCTCTTGGCTGCCAGACTTGTGCCGTGGGGATGGCCTTCTGGGGTCCCTGCCTCCTGTCACCATGGAGAACTGGAATCAGGCCCTTCTTCCGAGTTATTCATTTCCCTTTTGTTGTTTCCCACGAGATACCGCGAAGGGCTGTCTCTTTCTCTGATGCCTGCCATCTCCTTTACCCCGCATCCCACCATTCATCCCCTTTACCCCCCCATCCCCCATTCATCAAATCGTGCATGATTTGATGAATTGGAAGGCTGAGGGGTGGGGTGGTCGAGAAGCTTCTCCCCGGCTGCCTCCTGGTTGCCTTTGCCCCTCCCACACTGATCTGGTTTATCGCACGAGGACGGCATCTGCTGAGCGGGCCTTAAGACTCCCCTCTCTCTCATGACATGGCTTCAGCCTCCATCGAGAGAGAGAGGCGTGGGGTCAACCAGCCCCTCAACTTCCCTGCTTCTCTCTCTCCGGACGGAGGTCTGCACCAACTTACCTTATCCCCTGGCCTCCGCTTTGTCTCCTCGTCTTTCCTACCTCCTTTGGATTCCCCTTTACTCAGCCGGGCTGGGGTGATCAGGTCCTTGCCAGCCACCCGCCGAGGACCTTGATAAGGAGCTTATTTAAACCAGGGTATAGCTCTGCCACAGAAAGCGCTATACGTGTTCACTCCCCTCCGTGAGCAGTCACGGTGATGCCGGTTAAAGATGTACACCCCGGTCGGCCAGAGCGGGTGGCCTTGCGTCAGTCCCCAAGGTCGCTGCGGTCCACAGAGGAGTCTCCGCTGCCCCCTGACCCCAGCCGGCTCGGGTCTAGGCTCTGCTTCTGGTGTAGAATGCCAGCATCCAGCCCCTGGCGGCCCGGGTCCTGGTTTAAGGGCCATCAGGAAGCCACAGCCCTGGGTCAGTGGAGTGGGCTGTAGCCAGAGGGTTGGATTTTTACAGAAACCCCCCAGAGCCCCGCCGAACCTCATCCGCTTTGCCATGGCCGCTCACGCATGCGCTTGAGTCATGTATGTCCTCCCTGGGGTCCCCTCCCCCGGGTTCCACTGCGAGCATCTTAAAGGGCCACTTGCTTCCACTGGTTCACTCACGGAGCTGTCTCCTTCTTTGCTTCTGCAAAACAGATTCGGGAGGAGGACAAGAGCCCTCCACCTTCCTCGCCCCCTCCCCTGTTCTCTGTCATCCCAGGAGGCTTCATTAGGCAACTGGTGCGGGAGACTGAGAAAGAGTCCAAGGAAGCAAGACTGAGGAAACAGGCAGCGCTTGGCTCTCCTGAACAAGAGGTAAGTTGTCCCACGGGAAGGGGGACGAGGTGCCTGTCGATACCCATTGTCCTGTCCTATGAGACTCCCCAGCCACTTGTCATCCTGCCTTTATTCCTGTTCTCCCCGCTTTGAGGAACGTCCTTTCTTCCGTTGATCGATGGAACTCTTACGCATCCTTCAAAACCCAGCTCAAATGGGACCTCTCTGGAACATCCCCGGAAAGCTCTCCCGTTGCCCTCTTTCCTCCGATCCCCCAGCACCCTCTGTGTTTGTCTTCACTGTGGTCGGCATAGTTAAATACTTGATCGTGGGGCTTAGACTAGCAGTTCCTTAAGCGCAATAGTTCTCTCTCTCCATCCACTCTGTATTGAGCACCTCTCGTAGAACTTGGCCCATAGCGAGTCCTCAGCAAATGTTTGTTTAATGAACGAATGAAGGATATCGGCTGATGTACGATGGTGGGGATTGTTTTACCCCTCTTTTTGCAGAAAGGGAAACCTAGATGTTACCTAAGGATGTGTGGTCGGCTTACTTTAAGCGGGAAAGATATCCAGTTACTGGCTATAGGTGTACCGGTTGTTAAAATCCTGAAACCTCTCCACACCGTGTGGCAAACGGCCCCGGCCCCGGCCAACCCCTGCTCCGGTGCCCTCCAGCTTCCCCTCCCCTGAGTGCCTTGGAATGGCCACATGCCAATAATCAAAGGGTTAGTGCTTGGCCCAAGAAGGGACCTCAGTCCCTCGGTCCAGCTGACATTCTTTCTGATTGGTTGGTGTCCACTAAATCCCTTCATTATTCTGAATAGCTCTGCTGGGTTGAAGCAGTCATTGGACACGATGCAGTCCCTGTGCTTTAAGACCTTGCAGAGTTATCCCCGATGGCGGCCAGCGCTGCCTCCCTCCTTGTCCCCAGCCGCTCAGCCAGGGACCCCGGGCAGGATGGACGAGGCTGGACGCCAGGCAGGTGGGCTTGGAGTGCGCCGTGGGCGGATCGCTGTCAGGCAGACAGGCCATGGCCTCGGGTCTCTCTGGCGCCCCCTTGAGGTGGGGCGAATACCGCAGGGGTTGGGCTGAGAGATCTGGTCGCCTCCCGGCCGGGAGTTCACTCCAGTCCAGTGACAACCTCAGCTCCACCTCCCACCCCCCTTCAGCTGTTGTTTGCCTGTCCGGTCCCCCACGTGCCCGCACCTGTCCAACTACAATGACTTTGCTGCCTCAGAGAAGTTCTCTGGCAGCTGAACGGCAGCAGCTGTTGAGCACATCCCCGCCACGTCTTTGTGGGGGAGGATGACAGGGAGGACGGGCTCGGCCCCCACCCCTCCCTGACCCAGGCATAAGTGAGGGCCAAAGTCAACCTCCGTAGGCTGCTGTTGGATCACGATGCAAAGTGACTGGAGGCCGTTCATCACTAGACAAGGTTCACTCTGCGGCTCGTGGGCTCCGTTGATCCCCGCCCTCCCCCCCCCACCCCACGGCAATGGGGTGGATCAGATGATACCCACTTAGCAGAGGTGGAGACTGAGGTTCAGAGGGGTCGAGCAACTTGCTCAAGGTCATGAGACCAGATAGCGGCGGAGCGAGGGCAAGAGTCTGTGTGCTCACTGCGCTGGCGAGCTGCCTGGGGAAGGGCTAGTCTGGGGAGCAAGGTGGCCGATGTGGCCACAGAAGCCTGGGAAGGAAAATGTTCCATGAGGCCGCAGGCCGTGCTGGCATCACCGCGCACAAGTTAAGAAGCAGAGCCGAGCATAGGATGGGGACAAACTGTCGCCCCAGGGCCTAGGCAGAGCCTCAGAGCCAAGATGCAGGATGGACAGGCCTCAGAGCACAACAGGTGTCTGGACCTTGGGCCAAGATGTTCCTGGGGCTGGAGCACGGCAGCCCCGGGACATGTTTCTGCGACACAGCAAGCCCTGGCTGGTTCTTGCCAATTTGATTTTCTTGTCCCGATCGGTAAATAACCAGACTCTTTCTCCTTACCCCAGCACAACTGCTTTATTTGGCCCCCATCTAATCCTTGCACGGAGCCGTTAGACTCCGCCACCAGTTTGCAGGGATGTAAAACGAGGCTCAGAGAGGCGGCTTGGATTTCCAAAGGCCCCTGAACCAGTGAGAGACAGGAAGAGGCTGGAATCACACGGGGCAGAAAGAGACCCACGTCAAATGTCGGGAGAGCTGGGTTCTCGCTCTGGCCCCACCCCTCTGTGTGGTCCAGGCCAAAGCCCTTCCCCTCTTTTGGCCTCAGCTTGCCCATCTGTAAAATGGATGCGCTGTGAGTTTCCTCTTGGCCCCAGTGATTCTACAGGCACCTCCTCCCCGTATACTGAGAAGGCTTCAGAGCGGACTGAGGGCTTTGGTGACTGAGAAAATCCAAAGGATTTGGGTGAGGGAGGGTAGGGCCGGTTACCTCGTTTGGCTCAAATTCATGTCACTGTTTCTGCTATGGTGGTTTGGTTAGAAAATAAGGCACTGACTCACTTTTTAAAATGGTATAGACAGTGGAGAGATGTGCTAAGTGCAGCCAATCCTCTTTCCAAGGCTGTGTCCTGCCTGGCCCCGAGAAGGTCAGACTGAGCCACTAGGCCATGGGCACCGGAGCAGGTTTTCTCAGTCCTAGCTACACTCTGGAATCACTGGGGCAGCCACAGCCCAGGCCAACTCCATCTGACTGTCTGCGATTGGGGCCAAAGCATCGTTCTTCTTCTTCTTCTTCTTCTTCTTCTTCTTCTTCTGATAGAACCTGAGGAGTGGGAGAAGGAGACAGAGGGAGAGAGAAAAAATCATAAGCAGAGAGAATCTCAGTGCAGAGCCTGACTCCACAACCCTGGGGGTCATGACGTGAGCCGAAATCGAGAGTCAGATGCTCAACTGACTAAGCCACCTAGGCACCCCAGAATCACTGTTTTCTTAAAGCTCCCAGGAGAGTCTAGGGGCGCCTGGGTGGCTCAGTTGGTGAAACGTCTGACTTTGGCTCAGGTCATGATCTCGCGGTCTATGAGTTCAAGCCCCGCATCGGGCTCTGTGCTGACAGCTCAGAGCCTGGACCCTGCTCTGGATTCTGTGTCTCCTTCTCTCTCTGCCCCTCCCCTGCTTGCACTCTGTCTCTCCCTGCCTCTCAAAAATAAATAAATGTAAAAAAAAAAAAGAAAAAGAAAAAAGCTCCCAGGAGATTCTAGTGAGTCCTGGGGACAAGTAAGGCTGTGACTATGCTTCAATTAAGGGCACTGACTTTAGACTCCCAGAGGCCTGTATGACTTTCCATTCCAGCTTTGTCTCTCGGGACACCTGATAGCCTTGTGTTCACTTCTTTACCCGTAGAATGGGGGCGGAGTTCAGAACCTACTTCGGTGGGTTCTTACGAGGGTTAAGTAGGGTGTGATGGCCCTGTAGGACCCACTGCAAAGTGATCTGTGCATGATGGTTGTTATCATTACCATCAGCAGCATCATCGTGACAAAGCCGTGGAGACCGTGCCCTTGAGGCCTCCACCACCTGAAACAGGGCAGAGACACAAGTCAAAGCCAGACTGGGGTGCAGAATGTGGTCGTTGCTGCTGACGGTGCACCTGCACGGTGCCCTGGGACCTCAGGGGTGCGTGAGACAGGTTCTGAGCGAGGTCTGCAGGCACAGATTTGCAGAGGGGTGGCATTTGAGCTGGGTGTAGAAAGATGAGTACAACATCGACAAGTGAAGAGGGGGAAAGAACATTCCGGGCAGCGAGCTGATGTGAACAGAAGCATGGAAGCAGAGAAGCATCAGATGTGGTAAGAGATGCCCCTGCGTGGCTCAGGCATGGGGACGCACGGGGACTATAAGGCCAGAATGGAGGGCGGTGACTCCTCATCGAGGGCCTTGAATGGCAGGTGATGGCAGGGAATGACTTTCCCATAGGCTGGGGGCCACTGCCAAAACCTTTTGATCAGGTTTCAAATGACTGTGGCAGCAGATTCAAAGGTCACCAGTTCGGGGACTGTGACCGTGGCCCAGATGAACGCAGACCCGGGCTTGGGAAGGGAGACAAAAGTGTGACGCCGGGCAGGTGGAATCGACATGATCTGGGGGCTGGTTTGGGTGCAAGAGGAAGGTGAGAAACTGAGTCCTGGGCCCAGGTGTGTGGGGAGGAGGCCAACATGGTCCCAGACGCAGAACCCAGACCTGGGCAGGTGGTGAAGCCAGGCATCAGGATGGACCTCCCACCTGCACCCTCCAGCTCCCTTTCTGTAGAGGCAGCGGCCCAGGTGGCCCTGTGAGCAGTTCAGGCCACAGCCAGGCTGGTTTGAGGACAAGACTCGGGGTGGGGCTGACGCCACAAGGCAGCAGAAGAGCCTGGGAGAGGAGCCTGCAGGGGGCGTCGGAGATCAGATGTCCAGGCCAGGCGAGGGGGTGGGGTGGGGGGTAGGTGGGCTGGGAGGACTTCGGCCGGGAGTAGGGGTGGGGGGAGGACCGCCGAGGGGGGCAGGGTCCGGGGAGGACCGTGGGGGACATGCCAGGGCTCTCACCTGGCATGGGGAGTGCATCCGGACGGCAAAAGTCGCAACAACCCCGTTCAGCTCTCTGCCACTTCCAAAGCGCTTTTCCACATCTCACTCCACCAAAACTCTGGATGATCAGGTGACCCTGGCCTCGCATGGAGGGAAAACCGAGGCTCAGAGAGGTTAGGTGGTGTCGTTCACCGTCACCCAGCTAGAAAGCGTCCCAGCCAAGACTAGAACGGGTCCTCTGCTCTAGTCCCCAAGCCCCCTTCCCTCTCCTTGGCCCAGCAGGAAGACTCAAGGCAGAAATAATAGTAATAATAGCAGTGACACAGCAAAAGTACCAATGACAGCAGAGGGAGCCACTGTTACCAAGGACGAATTCTGCACTGGGCTCAGTTTCTGTGCATTATCACGAACCCTAACGCTCGCCCTTTGACGTAGGCCATTATGAAACTCATTTTATTGTTTTTTTTCTTAAACATTTTTCTAACATTTATTTATTTTTGAGACAGAGAGAGACAGAGCTGGAACGGGGGAGGGTCAGAGAGAGAGGGAGACACAGAATCTGAAACAGGCTCCAGGTTCCGAGCTGTCAGCACAGAGCCCGACGCGGGGCTCGAACTCACATACCGCGAGATCGTGACCTGAGCTGAAGTCGGACGCTTAACTGACTGAGCCACCCAGGCGCCCCGAAACTCATTTTATTGTTAAGGAAATAGGCTCAGAGAGGGGAAGCCATTTACCCAAGGCCACACAGCTGGCGAATGGCAGAGTGAGAAGCTGAACTTGGGTCTGTCGGGCTCCAAAGTCGACTCTCTTTCCACTCCTTCGCTTGGTTTTGAGGTGCTGGGCCAAGGTCCAGGGTGTTGGGGTTCAGTTCACTGCCTGGCACAGGGCCTGTCCAGTCCTGTGTCCCGTCGGTGCCTGGGGGTCTCTGGATGGGTGAATGGCCGGGTGCATGAGTGAGTGAGTGACTGAGTGACAAGGCTGTCTGGTCAGCGAGCAGCTAAGTGTGGCTGTGGCCTCTCTCCTAGACCCCAGAAACTTCTGCTGGCCAACCCAAGGGCAAGTCCAACAGTGGCACCAAATCTGGAAACCAGCAAATCCCCCAAGGCAGCCAGTCAGGCTCTCCGCAGAACTCAAACATTCCGGGCAAGGAGAGCCAGGAGGCCGGCCCCACAGACCCCGTGCTGATGACCAGCATCAATGGTGAGAAGCCCCAGGAGCCGGGCCCCAGTGGGACCCCAGCCAGAAAACCCCTGCCCTTCAAGAGAGGTGTGAGGAGGGGCGACGTGCTGCTGATGGTGGCCAAGCTGGACCCGGACTCAGCCAAGCCGGAGCAGAGGACCCAGCCCCATGACGCCCCCACCTGTAAGACCCCACCCCCAGCCACAGACCCTGGAGGGGAACAGAAGGGGGGGACTCCAGGGACTCATGGCACTAAGGACACAGCCCCGAAGGCTGAGAAGACCCAGACCGAGGGCGTTGTGGACCCAGGAACGCAAGGCGTGGTGGGGAAAGGGGGCAGGGACCCCCAGACCAAAGGGCTGAAAGGGGGTGAACTCCAGGGCAGAGAGGGGCCAGGCGAAGGGGGACGGTCAGCTACAGCAGAGAAGGGGGCAGGGGACCCCCCAAACAAGATGGCAAAGGGGAACCTCTCCAAGGATTCGGGGGGCAACGGCAAGCCCGCTGGGGCCCAGATCCAGGTGAGAAAGTGGGGAGTCTCCCTGGGCAGCAGGAGCAAATGGGATGGTCCCCGGAGTAGGAAGGATAAAGAAGGTTCGCTGCTGAGTAAGGCAGAGAAGACAGAGGAGCCTCAGGTCAAGGCAGAGAAGATGAGCAAGGTTCAGGGGAAGCCCGGGAAGGTGGGGGGAGCTCCCGGAGGGGTGGAGAAAGCAGGCCAGCCTCTGAGAAGGACAGAGAAGGCAGGGGAGCCCCAGGGCAAGGTAGGAGAGGAAGGGCGGCCTCAGAGTGAGCCCGGGGAGGCAGGTAGAGCCGGGGGGGAGAGAGAGAAGGGCTGTGAAACCCCCAAGGAGGTGGGTGCATGCAGGGAGAACCCAGCGGCGGCTGGGAAGGAGGGCCGGCCAGAGAGCAGAGGACAGAATGCCCGGGAGCCCCGTGTGGGAGTGGATGACGCGACAGAGACCCTGGAGGCGGAGCTGGAAAGGGCTGGACCACCTGCTCTGGAGGGCCATGCAGACAGTCCTCAGGATCGGAAGGAGGGTGAAGAGGGGCCGGCCCTGCCGGAGGGGAGCAAAGGAGGACAGAGCAGAGACTTGGATCAGGTGAGGGGCTCCAGCCCCCGGAGTGGGGGAGGGGCAGGAGGGAGCCTTCCGAGGTGGGGAGGATGGGCAAGAGTTGCCCCTGGGGGCATCCTCCTTGATGCGTAGGGATCTTGGGGCCCCCACTGCACCTATTCCGGGGTAAGAGTCTCCACGGCATGACAGAGGTCCCAAGACGGAGATGTCCTGTCATGGCTGAGCTTACTCACAGAGTTCTCAAACTCGGGGCTGCGTAAATAGCAGATTGCTCAGAATGCAGATTCCCGGGCCCCGCCTTAGGGGTTCCACTCCAGGGGCCAGGGGTGGGGCCGAGGCATCTGCCTGTAAATAATTGCCACCCCACTTGCCCTCCCTTGGGGGAGATTCTGACTTCAGTGGGCCCAGATCACACTGTGAGAAACTCCCATGTGAAGGGTTCACCTCGGACAAGGGGATGGGGTGGGGGTGGTGGGGGCGGAGGGACGGCAGCGTCCCCTTGGTCACCTGATTCATGTGATCTTTGCTCTCAGGCTCCTGAGGACAGATGGTACGAGGCAGAGAAAGTGTGGCTGGTTCAGAAGGATGGATTTACTCTTGGTAATTAGGGGTGTTAGCCCATCTGGGAGGGTCTAAGTCTTTTCTTCCTGCGCCCCCTCTGTTGCTGGCCGTATTTGCCAGATCAGAGTCTGGGGGGAAGGGTGAGGGGCATGCCGCGTCCATGGGGCACGTGGGTGGCTCATTTGGTTAAATGTCTGACTTTGGCTCAAATCACGATCTCACGGTGCATGGGTTCGAGCCCCACGTTGGACTCTGTTCTGACAGCTCAGCTTCGGATTCTGGGTCTCTCTCTCTCTCTCTCTTTTTCTCTCGGGGCTGTCATCAGCAACTGTCCTGAAGCCGGATGAGGGAACAGCCGACCTGCCGGCAGGAAGGGTGCGAGTTTGCATCGATGCTGACAAAACCGTGACTGAGGTGGACGAGGAGTGTGTTCATAGGGTGAGCCCTCCGTCTCTCTCCCCGCCTGCCCCGCACCGTCTTTCCCCACCCCTGCAAGAGATTTCCTTGCACTTGACTGCACAGGCTGCTTTGGCTTGATGCCCTGGAGGGAGTTGTAAGGAAGGCCATCTTGGAACTCACTGCTCTGCTGGAGGCGTATCGTCAGGAGGTCATTTCTCTCTCTCGGGGTTCTCTTGACACAGGCACATTCACAAACATGTTTGTCGTTCTGCCCGATCCAGGAACGTGACCGCTTTTCATTTTACGGACATTGCAGATCATGCCACAGGGCGGGTTTTCCTTTTCACCCTGGCTGCCAGGGAATTCAGAGCCAAATTTGCAGCTTGTCATCAACTGTAGCCGAGGTTTCGATGGACTATTGTTTGGGGTTTTATTGCGGTGGGCTTGTGTCCTTGACAAAAAGGCTGACCCACAAGAGAGCTCAGGCTTGGCCCAAACCCCAGAGCAGTAGGCCCTAAAAACTCCTTGAGGCTGGAAAGAATGGTAGGAAGGTTTTTAGAAGGGACGTCCCAAGGAGAAGCTGCAATCATTCCTCGCTTCTGGAAGAGTTTGGGCATATTTCCAAGGGATCAGTGCACGATGGGCTGTCAGAGAAATGGGGCTGTTTGGCCATTGGCCTTCACCCTCGAGGGTCACAGAACACGTGTAGAGCTCCCTGGCAAGACCCAGAGAGGAGGCAACAGCCACTCTTGAACACCATCCTTCTCATAGTGTTTGAGAAGGCTCTCTGAATCTTGCTGTGTCCGTCTCAGGAATCTGTCCCCTCCTGGGGCAGTGAGTTCAGGAGGGAGGACCAGTGTGAAGAGACAGGTGGCGGGGGCGCCTGGGTGGCTCAGTCGGTGAAGCAACAGACTCTTGGTTTGGTTTCAGGTCATGATCTCACGGTTCGTGAGATCGAGCCCTACGTAGGGCTCTGTGCTGACGTCATGGAGCCTGCTTGGGATTTCTCCCTCCCTCTCTTTCTGCTCCTCCCCTCTTCTCTCTCTCTCTCTCTCTCCAAATAAATTAACTAAAGAGAGAGAGAGAGAGAGAGAGAGAGAGAGAGAGGTGGTTCTCAGGCTATGCAAAGGGCAAACGAGTTTTATACGGATTTGTTTCTCTCTCTCCAGAGCCTTTGTGTTCTGTCCTGGTCTGTGGCAAATAGCTCTCCCAGAAAAGGGTCACCGGGGCTGTGTGTGTGTGTGTGTGTGTGTGTGTGTGTGCGCGCGCGCGCGCACACGTGTATACGGGTGGTGGTGCTGGTATGGAGGCCCAGGAGGCCAGAGGACACTTTGTGTGATGCTTCACAGGCCAACCCCCCCGAGCTGGACCAGGCTGAGGACCTGGCCTCCCTGGTCAGTGTCAACGAATCAAGTGTCCTGAACACGCTTCTGCACCGCTACCGGGCTCAGCTGCCCCACACCTTCACCGGGCCGGACCTGATCGCCCTCCAGCCCCGGAGGCCCCCGGCGCCCTCTGCAGGCAAGGTGAGGGGGACCGTGGGAACACGTGCTCGCCGTGGCGGGGGGGGGGGGGGCGTCCCCTGTGCCTCTCAGGGGAGAGCAGGGCAGCCAAAGCCCCCTGCAAACCTGTCTGTGAGTAGCATCCTACCAGATAAAAAGGTCTGGGGTATTGTGGGCATCGCGGGGGCATCGAGGACCACGTGATTCCCCCCTCCATCGAGGGGGACCTTGAGTCATGGATAGAAATAACAGGGGCGTTACACACAATAATAATGAGAAGATATTGAGCAAATATCATTTCTGCACCAGCCACTGCTTCTAGCACCTTACATATCATCTCAACTAATGCTCACACCCACCTGGAAAGATCGGGCCCTCTCCTAGCCCCGTTTTACAGATGAGATGTTCTGGGGCCAGCCCTTGCGTTCAGCAAGGGGGACAGCGGGGGTAAAACCCAGGCCACCAGCCTTTCTGTGCTCTGAACCCCATACTGCCTACTCGAGAGTCCCAGACACCCACATACCTCGGGAAACAGAAGCCTCCCTTCTGTTGTTTGTTTAATTTTTTTTCCCTGCCAAGTGTGGAAATGGCCAGTTGGTGTCAAGACAAAGCAAAGGAGATCTCTCAGCGCCACCTGGTGGCGGGGCCTGCAGCCACGACTGAGCCGTTTGAGCCGGATTCTCTCTTTGATCCCATTCATTGGTCCCATTGATTGAGATACTGACAAGAGGGTCTCCTCTATGCCCCACATGGAGGAAAGAGCAGGGAGGAAGACCGATAAGCCTGCCCCGGTGGGCGTTCCGTTCTCGAGGGGGAAGACAGGCCCCCAGTAATAAAGATAACAGTGGGGAGAGCAGCTGGTGTGGAGGAGGAGACAGTGCGGAGGCCAGGACAAGTGGGGTCTGGGTCGCAGCAGGTCTTCTATGTGGTCATGATGTTCCCGGCTGTTGCTCTGAGCATGATGCCAGCTCCGGGGGATCTTCGGCAGAGGGGTGAGATGGTCTGACGTGTGCTGGAAAGGGCTCCCCTGGGCTCCTGGGTGGATAGGGGAAAGCGGGCAAAAGAGGAGGCAGGGAGGCCTGACGGAGGTGCTGCTGGGAGGACTGGGGAAGTCGCAGGCCTTTGGAGCCGCTGCCGATGCCCCTCGAGTGCCTTGGAAAGACCACGACACCTCTCTGGCCTCAGCGTTCTCATCCGCCAATTGGGGATGAAAAGCTGCATCTCGCCCTCTGGAGTACCATGGGGCAAACCCATCCGTAGCCCCCAAATGAGGCTAAGGTCCATTTAGAAAGGGACAGTGGCTCTGAGTCTGCCTCTAAGACTTCTCTTCTCCAGGACACCCCCCTCCCCCGTTGCTTCCTGCCCGACCTGGCTGTCCATAAGGGCACCTGCACTCGCCCCTCCCTTGCTGTGAGGGCTACGTTCGGGCTACTGCAGCCCAAGGCCGCTGAGCCTTCCAAGATGCCGGGTCACTTGTCTTGCTCCTTCAAAGCCCCCGGGGAGGGAGATTTAGCACAGACTCCCACGGTAAGGTCGGCTTCTCACCGGCCATCCTGGATCGAGGCATCCGTTGCAGAGCCTGGGATGTCCAGGAGCTGGAATATGCCCTGTAACAAAGAATTTGAGTGAGGTGATCCCCCAAGCCCCCTGTAACCCCTCAAAGCATCCAGCTTCCCACACCCAAACCCAAAACCACCTTCTATACGCTTTGGCTGAGTCACGTCTGGCTCCTCAAATGGCCACCAGGTGGGAGCATAGACCTGCGATGGCATCTTGAAGCCGGACTTGGTGGGACCTGGGGCCGGGCTGGGGGCCTCTCTCACTGGGAGTCTGGCCCACCTGGCGGCGGCTGGGAGCTGGGTGTGCGCCTGGGGGTGCAGGTCTGAGTGGCTGTGAGCACAGGTGTGAATGTGTGGGGTATAGACAGGTACAGCTCTGAGTCGCTGGGGCCTCTGCGACTCTTGGATGCGTGCCCGTGAGCACGCGTGTGTGCGTACAAGCAAGGCACATGTGCACGCATGCACCTGTATGTGTGCACAGGGGCCTGGGTTTGAAGGATTCCCCTTTTCCCTTCCGGCCCGCTGGGGAGATTGACAGATGGGACGGCCTGTCCCCTGGACCTCAGTGTTCCCAGAGTGGGAGGTGGCTCCAGGGCTTAGACCCCAGGACCCTCTGCCTCTGCTGCATGCCCTAAGGCTGTGTCCAGCCAGCGTGGGGGCTGGTCCCACTTTGACCAGCTTTGGGGTCCTCCCAAGCCCTGGAACCTTGTGTTTTGTGTCAGGACAGGGATTCATTATTGTTGCGGGACGTCTCGGGCAGGAAGGGAGGCCCTGAGCCCCAGGCAGGAGGTGCAGGCTGGGGGAAAAGCCGCCATTCTGAGGTTTGTGCCCCTGGCCCTGCTAAGGCACGGAAGAGGGCAGGTGGGGCCTTTCTGGGCCCAGTCGTTGCCTGCTTATCATTCCAGGACATTTGGATGTCCTCGTCCGGCCGGGCCGGCTGCCCTGCCCACCTTGGTGCCCCTCCACTGACCACTCTGTCTCCAGGTGCCCTCCTCCCTTCTACCCCAAGGCCACGCTAAGCAGACTTTCGTCAAGGTCACCGGTGGTTTCCACGCTGCCAAACTCATTTGCCAAATGTTCAAGTCTCTGATTTCCCCTGACTTGACCCTCAGTATAGCGTTTGGTGTGGCCAAGCTCCTCCTGCAACTGCTCCCAGGACTCCCTGTCCTGCTTGTCCGTCTGTCCCACTGGCCTCTCCTCCTCAGCCTCCTTTGCGGGTCTCCCTGACCTCTCCAAGGCGGTTGCCCTGCCCCCCCCCCCATACCTCTTCCCTCCTCTTTAAATACCCCCTTCCTTGGTGATCTCATTCAGGCTTTAAAATGTCTCCCAATAGTTTCATTCTTTCGTTTGTTTCTCATCTGTGTCTTTGCAACAGAAAGCAGGCTGGACTCCGTAGGCAGGGCTGTTTTAAGGCAGAGTTATTAAGGTATGATTTGCAGTCGGTTCGATTCACCCCTTTTAGCGGACAGTCCTGTAAGTTTCTGACAAACGCGTACCGTTATGCAACACCCTCCACCGTCAATTACAGGACTGTTCCCATGCCATTGCCCCGTAGAAGTTCTCTGGAACCTTGGTTGTCACCCCGCCCGCCTCCCGGGTCCTGCCCTTGGCAGCCACTGATCTGTTCTTTTTGTCCCTATACTTTGGCCTTTTCTGAAAAAGTCACGTAATTGGAATCATACGGCAGGTAACCTTTGAATGGGCTTCTTCCACTTGCCACGATGCGTTCGTTCGACACTCACCCCTATTACAGCAGCGATTGGCCATTTATTGTATGCATGCCCTGGTTTATCCATTCAATAAGGTGACCAGTTGTCCCAGTTTTCCCAGTTAGGGGGGTTTCCCGGGATATGGGACCTTCAGTGCTAAAACCACGGTGTTTGGTTACCTTCGTTCACTAGTTACAAGGCATTTGTGTTGTTTCTAGTTTTCGATGACTTTGAATATATATTTAATAGGAACAGTGACATTGAAGGTTGTTTTGTGTGTGTGTGTGTGTGTGTGTGTGTGGACATAACGGCTCATTTCTCTTGGGTAAATAACCTAAGAATGGGATTGGCCAGGTTGTATGATGAACGTACCTCTCACTGTTTCCCAGAGTGACCTGTGTCATTTTGTCCTTCTTACCAGCATTGCATGGGCATTCCAGTCAACTCTTGTGCCTTCACAGACCTTGGTAGTGAGTGTTACAAAAATTTAAAACCTGTTTTTAGCCATCTAATATGTATACAATGGTATCTCCTCACGGTTGGTAGGGATTCCCTTTATCCGTTTTGTGTAGCGCTGTGCCCGCAATAATATTTTTGTGTATTGAATGAAGAATAAATGAATGGATGAATGGAGTGGAAGGCCTCAGGTATTACCTAAAACTGTCATGGCCAATGCATGGCATATGTACCACCATCTACCCCGTGCTTCGTTCTGTTTCCATGGCAGACATCACTAATCAATCTTGCCAGTCTATCCAGCTGCCTCATTCCGGGCAAGTACTATCCAATAATGAGCTAACACAAACCTCCTAGGGGTTAAAGAGGAGACCCAGGTTCAGAGTAGACTCAGAGGCTGTCCAAGGGCTCACGGTGAGCCGGGGGGCAGGAGTAGACCCCAAGGCTGGGCTTTTCCCAGTAAAATTCAACTTGTCTGATAAGGTTGGGGTAGGATGACAGGCAGGGGTGGGCTGGGCTCGAGGCTGGGGTGGGACACCGCCTTGGGGTGCTCCCTGGGCCCCGGCTGGGGTGGGAAGACCGATGTCGAGGATCGTCTTCCTGCAGGTGCCCAGGCGCCGCCGGGATGGCCTGCCAGCTCACGTTGGCTCCCTGGCCCAGCGGGCATACTGGGCGCTGCTGAGCCAGCGGAGGGACCAGAGCATCGTGGCCCTGGGGCGCAGTGGTGCTGGGAAGACCACCTGTTGCGAGCAGGTCCTGGAACACCTGGTGGCGATGGCAGGCAGTGTGGATGGCAGGGTCTCAGGTACAGTGGTCTCCAGGTGGCATGTGTTGGGGGCGGGCTGGGGGGGAGGGTGGGGAGAGTTGGAGGGGACGCTGGGTTGCTCCTCCTTGTACCCATTCAGCTAGCAGTCACTGAGCACCCATGTGCAGACTCTGTGCTTGCTTCTTTCTAGGCAGGGCCACCCATAGTTCATTGCATGCCTCTGTGCAAGTTAGAAAAAGGTACTCCTTCCTCAAGACATCCACAGCTGTCTGCAGAGCAATCATCATGCACTGACATTGTCAGAACTATACCCTTGACCGCCATGTTCTGGGAAATCGTCCTGACAGATATACAAACCTGTACTTGTATGATGTAAACAGCGTGTCCCTTCGACATGGTGTCCTTGTGCAGTGCACAACCTGCTGCACCGTACAGAGGACCCAGTAGGTAAAGACAGAAGGGCAGGGCCTATGCTCATGAGGAGTCGACAGCCAGAAGGGAAACTGAACTTCACATATGTGCCAAACTCCAGTGCTCTGCACAAAGGGCTGGCAGAGCTGGTTAGGAGAGAGTCACGGGGAGGTCGGAGGAGAGGAGTTCGGGGGCTTCCTCGAAGATGTGATGTCTGCCTGGGTGGCTCAGTCGGTTAAACGTCCGACTCTTGATTTCAGCTCAGGTCATGATCTCGCCACTCATGAGTTCAAGCCCTGCCTCGGGCTCCGTCCATGCTTACGGAGCAGAGCAGGCTTGGGATTCTCTCCCTTCCTCTTTCTCCCTGCCCCTCTCCTGCTCATGCTCTTCCCCACCGCCCCCAAGATAAATAAATAAGACTTAAAAAACTTTAAAAAACAGGAAATGATGTTTGAACTAGGCTTTAAAAAATGCCAATTAATAATAATAATAACCATAGTAAACATTTGCTGAGGACTTACATGCTGAGCCCTATTCCAAGCATATTAACTCATTTATTATTTAAAACAGTTCTATAAGGTAGATATTATTATTCAAACGTTATAGATGAGGACATTAAGACTCAGGTTAACTCGCTTGCCCTAGGCCACACAACTAAAACATCCTAGAGCTGAGAGTCCAACCCAGACAGTCTGGCTTTGGAGCTATAACCCCTGGGCCAGTGTTCTTAATGCTTCTTTCACTTTTGCACCCCTAAGGAGCTTTCTCAGACACCCCCCCACCCCCCAATCATCCCCTACTGTGAAATTTTACTGCCATAGATATACCATGATCTCTTCATGCAGTTTATGCACATCTGTGCTTTATATATAAGAAAACAAAATCCCCCCTACCCACAAGAATCCATTTTTGCCCTCTTGGGGGCAATACATAGCCTAGGCTATGAGAGGTTAACTGATTTGCCCCAAATGAGCTAACTAGCAAAGGCAGAGCCCATGTTCAAATTCCCTTAACCACCGTGTGTGCTGCTGCTTTGCTGGGGTTATTCTAGAGCTTTATTGATCACCTACTCTCCACCTAACCCCCGGGAGGGCCTGGGGATACAGCGGGGAGAGGCACCAGTCTTGGCTCTCCCCAAATGTACCTCTGCCGTGAGTGCGTGTACTTGAGGGTGGGAGTCAGGAAAGGCTGTATCCAGCACCTAGCACAGTGCCTGGCGCCTAGTAGGTGCCTAAGAAATAACTGTGGCGAGAATGCAGGGCTTTTCAAGGCTGTGGCTACTCTGTGAGCTCCCTCAGAGCAGGTCTGAGAATGTTAAGGCCCTGCCTTCCTTCATCAGGCCCTGGAGGCCCCTGTCACTGGACTGTAGGTATCCTGACCCTGTGTCTCGACTCAGTCTTCTTGACTCAGTCTTCTTCCCCCCTGCACTCTGCTTGCAGTACACAGCCAGGGCAGCAGTGAAATGTGTGTGGTCTAGTGCTGAGCTGGGGGTGGGGGTGGCGGGGAGCCTGCTGGGGGTGTTGGGAACAGATGGGCTTGGACCAGTGCAGGTGCCAGTGGGGAAGGCGGTCCTGTGAGAGGTGGGGGTGGCAGCTCCAGGGCCATGGGTGACTCGCTGCCCCGTGCCCCCCAACAGTGGAGAAGATCCGAGCTACCTTCACCGTCCTCCGGGCTTTTGGCTCTGTGCCACCGGCCATAGCTGCAATGCCACCCGGTTTGCCATGGTGATGTCGCTCGATTTCAATGCCACGGGGAAAGTCACGGCCGCTCAGCTCCAGGTGAGTGCTCTGGGAGGACGTGCTGCAGCGTCCCCAGGCCCACTCAGCAGAGGCCACATATCCCCCTGGGACCCTGGAACGTGTCTAAGTGGTTGTGGCTCCCCCGGCGGTGGCCACCTCCTCCCCGACGCACTCAGCGCCCCGGACCATCGCCAGCCTGTCTGCGCCTCAGAATGTCACGGGGATGAACTATTCATGAGTAAATACATACCTCAGCCGCTCATTAGCTGGGTGTTAAAAGCATAAGCTGAAATCAAACAGACGCTCGCCGGCCTTCCGCGAACGTCCCGCGGTAACCAACACATGGCTTGTTTGTTCCTATCTCCACAATCACCCGTGCCGATTCCCTGAACCTCAAACAGGCTGTTTAGGCAGAAAATAGGATTAGGTTGTTAGAAGGGTCGTTTGTACATCGAGCCGGGATGACGTCCAGGCTCCAGGAAAGCTCCTCGGTGCCCAGAAGTCCCTCTTCTGTCCCGGCCCTGCAATTCTACCATCAGTCACCACTTGGGGCAGCTTAGTAAGCTTCTGTTAAATAGGAATATGTTGGAGAGTGGCTCTGGTTGATTGTGATTACCTTCGGATGCTTTCATCGGAATGAGTCTGTTGTGTCAGTTGAGTCCCTGGATGGGCTCTGGATCAGTGAGATAAATGAGCAGTTTCGATGCGGACGTGTCTGGCAGAGCGTGGACCTGAGCCGTGGCCCCAAAGAGTGCATCGGGGCGGGGGACACCCCAACAGGCCCTCTGGGTAGCTGGCCACCCGGCTGACTGTGTCCCGTCCACTCCCATTGCAGACGATGCTCTTGGAGAAGAGCCACGTGGCCCGACAGCCAGAAGGGGAAGGCAACTTTGAGGTTTTCTCCCAGATGCTAGCTGGGTTAGACCTGGATCTCAGGTGAGTGACGGAGACCTCAGCAGACGGCAAGGACTCATTCAGACTGACTGTTCTAATATTACCCAGGAGCGAGTTCACACAGCCGATTAGCAGAAAACCTGGAGGCAGACCCACTCCCCTGGGTTTAGTTTGTGATTCTTTGTGCCAGAAAACACTTAGGGAAGAGCCACGGATGGGCAGTGAGTGAGGGATATTCCAGAAACGGCGTGGGGCCGGCAATGGGACCGTCCGGGCCACGGGGTGGAGCCCTGTGTCACGATGTCCCCTCGCTCCGCCAGGTCGCTGATGTGGGCGGTCCTTCCCTTACTTCTGTCCCTTCTCTGCTTCCAGGACAGAGCTATACCTACACCAGATGGCAGACAGCAGCTCCTTCGGCATGGGCGTGTGGCCTAAGGTAAGGAGAAGGTCCTTCTGGGGTGTGTGTGGATGTGACCAGGGGACAGAGGATGCGAGGGTGATGCAGGGTTCCCTGTGCAACTCTTCTCCTTTACCAGTGGGGTTGCTGGCTGGCAAGGACTGGCCATGGGGGCGGGCCTGGGTTTGTAGGGTGTCTGAGACTCGCACACATAAAGGGAAGCAGGAGGTGGGACGCAGAGAGGTAAGAGTGTGGGCTCTTGCCTCAAATCCTGGCCCTGATATTTACTAGACACGTGATCCCAGGCCGTATTATTGGTGATTCACGTGGGTAGGTGCGGTCAGGGGTGGCTTTCCCGGAAGACGTGGTCTGTGAGCAGACTTTGAGAGATGGAGTCCACTTCAAAAAGGCCAGGTGTTTGCTTGTTTGTTTACTCTTTTATTCTTTTGTTTATACCTCAACAATTGTTTTCTGAGTCACTCCCCACCCCACTACACCCACCACCAGCTCCCGTGCCAGGCCTGTGCCAAGTGCTGGGGTTATGGCCTCCATCCATGGGGTTTTACTCCATCAGGAGAGACGATATGGGCATTAACGCAGTCATGTGGGATATAAATGTGGCAGGGGTTGCACAAGATGCCGTGGGCACAAAGGACAGTTGAAAAAGCTACTTGGTCTCAGACAGAGAAGGCTTCCTAGCTAGGGTGACATTTGACTGGGTTTTGAGGAATGAATAGGAGTTCACCATGTAAGGGAGGGGCGATGATTTCCACATCCAAGCCTTTCAACAAAGATATGATCCGGGAAAGAAAGAGTACTGGAATTATGGGGTATCTTCAGGTCCAGAATGAATTGCAATCGACAACCTCGCACCAGATAGAAATTAACAGAGAATGGAGTATAGGCCCAAATGTAAAACCTAAAACCATGAAATTTCTACAAGAAAACAAGGGGAAAATTTCTCCAACTTTGTTTTAGGTGAAGGTTTTTCAGATGTGACACCAAATGCACAGGTTATAAGAAGACAAATAGAGAAATTGCATTTCATCAAAATTAAAAACTTCTGCTTTTTTTTTAAAAAAAGGTTTATTTATTTATTTTGAGAGAGAGAGAGAGAGAGTGAGCAGGGGAGGGGCAGAGACAGAAGGAGAGAGAATCCCAAGCAGGCTCCTTACTGTCAGCATAGAGCCCGATGTGGGGCTCGAACCCAGGAACCGTGAGATCATGACCTGAGCCAAAATCAAGATTTGGACGCTTAATCGACTGAGCCACCCAGGTGCCCCAAGAACTTCCGCTCTTTGAAAGGCACCGTTAATATGAAAATACAAGCCACAGACTGGGGAAAAAATATTTTCAAATCATCTATCTGATGAAGTTTTGAATCCAGACTATATAGACGACTCTCTAAACTCATAAATGCAACCTGACAAAGAAGGCGGGCAAAAGATTCCAACATACACTTTGCCAAAGAAGACATGTGCATGGTCGATAACGCACACGAAAACATGCTCCACATCATTAAAGAAATTCCAAGTAAAACCACAGCACCCTGCCACTACACAATCACCGAATTATCTGCAGTTGAAAAGATTGGTCACACCAAGTGCTGGTGAGAACTGGGGCCGCTGGAGCTCTCACACCCGGCTGGTGGGGATGTGAGACAGCACACCCGTTTGGGAAAACAGTTTCTTGCAAAAGGTACATGTTCACCTTCTCTATAATACGCTAGTCTACTCTGGGCTTTTGATGCAGGAAAATAAAGGTGCATGTACAGACAAAGGTATTTACGTGACAGTTCGTAGTTTCATTTGTAATAACAGGGGCACGGGTGTGGAGTACCCATAAAGGTGGCGTAATAGCCGTGAAAGTGAACGAGAGGCTGGCGTATCCAAGGGGGCGATGGCTCTCAAAATCGTTACGCTGAGTGAAAGCTCTCAGATGAAAGAGAGACTAACTGTATGAGCCCACGTATGTGACGCTCAAGGAATTGCAAACTAACCCACAGTGGCAGAAAACAGGGCCATGGTTGCCTGGGCATTGGGTGTGGGCAGGAGGAGGGGAGAGAGGATTTATAAAAGGAAACTTCTGGGCCGTGGTATGGATGTTGTCTTCATTGTGGCAATAGTTTCATATGTGTACACATCAAAGCTTATCAAGTTTATTTATTTTTTAATTTTTATTTTAAAAAGTTTTAACGTTTACTTATTTTTGAGAGACAGACGGACAGAGAATGGGAGGGGGAGGGGCAGAGAGAGAGAGAGAGAGACAGACAGACAGACAGACAGAATCCGAAGCAGGCTCCAGGTTCTGAGCTGTTGGCACAGAACCTGATGCGGGGCTTGAACCCCTGAACCGCGAGATCATGACCTGAGCCGAAGTCGGTCGCTCAAATGACTGAGCCACCAGGGCGCCCCCAAGGTGCCTCTGTACCTTTTAAAGAGGAATAGTTTATTCTGTGTCAATTATACCTTGATAAAGCTGTTCACACACACACACACACACACACACACACACACACACTGCTAGGGACCCTCCACAGAGCTGCTGATTCAGCAGGTCTGGGGCAGGGCCTGGGAGTCTGCGTTCCTCAGAAGCTCCCAGGTGATGTTGACGGTCCAGGGACCGCGCCCCCGCTCTAAGAACCACTGACATAGAGTTTATTTCTGCAGTAGGAGTAAGATGATATGGCTATTCCCTCTTTGGTTTTTTATTTTAAGTTGATTTATTTATTTTGAGAGAGAGAGAGATGAGGGGAGGGGCAGAGACAGAGAGGGAGAGAGAGAATCCCAAGCAGGCTTTGTGCTGTCAGCGCAGAGACCGATGCGGGGCCAGAACTCACGAACCATGAGATCGCGACCTGAGCCGAGATCAAGAGCTGGATGTGTAGCTCGGTGAACCACTCAGGAGCAGCACAGCGATTCCATCCTTACGTTCTGGGGGCTAATCCGCTCTTCCTCTGACACCCCGTGTCACTGGCGGGCACCCGCGGTATGGCTTTCTTTCATCCCCCGTGACTGGGGACTATTAGGATCCCAGCCCTTGACCGTGACAGCGCAGGATGAGAGTCTCATCTGGCCAAGTGGATCCATGGGAGGGCCCCAGCGGGGTCCCTGTGAGCTCTCCCCAGCCTGAATTTTTGTTAACAGTCCGCACACGAGAATGGGTCACAGCGGGGAATCCGTGTCAGGGAGGCTTTTGAAGTAGTTTTCTTCTTTTGTGTGTTTCTGGGGGGTGTTTTTGTTTTTTTTTTTTTCAGTCCAGTTGATTTGTGGGAACGGGTGGGGGCAGCCTTTGTTCTCTCCCCACTACCTGGCAGGTATCCAGGGAAGGTTTTCTCAGTGTGCTAAGAGCAAAAATAAAGTCTGAAAAGTCACCGGTCCGAGTTCTCTGGGGTTGGGTGGTCCCGGGACTGCCTCCGTAAGGGAACTTGGTGGTCGGGAAGTCCCCCCAAGCATGGGAGTTGCTACATACAAGCTCCCAAAGTTGCCAGATAGAGCTAATAGAAATGCAGGATGCCTAGAACTTCTGTATCTCAAAACGGACCCAATGTACAGCAAGGTGACTGTAGTTAAAGACAGTGTTTGTTCTGTACGTCAGATCTCTTAGGAGAGTGGATCTTACGTGTTCTCACCACACGCAAAAAACGGTAACTACGTGGAGTGATGGATGCATTAACTTCATTGCGGCCATCATTTCAGAAAGTGCTTCTATCAGATCATCACATTGCACACCTAACAAGATGTCATTTTTATCTGTCATTAGAACTCAGTGAAACTTAAAAAAAAAAAAAAAAAAAAAAAAACAACAACCCACAGGTTGTCCAGTGAAGTCTGAATTTCAGATAAAAGTGGAATAATTTGTTTAGTATAATTCTGCCCCAAATACTGCGTGGGCAGGCCTGGAGGGTTGGGGTCGTATCAGAGAGGGCTGCCTGGAGGAGGTGAGCCCAGAGAGTGCCCAGTGAGGATGGACAGGGGTAGTGAGTCCCGCATCCCTGCTCCGCCAGACGTTGTAGGGAAATGTACTTATACTAGAACAGTACCCATCGTTCATCAGAGATTCCAGTTGAACTATATGTCCTGCCTTTCACCTGGCAGTTCTACAGCCCAATTCATCCCTGGCCGAGCCTTCTTCCTCCTCCTCCTCGCCAGTCCTGCTGACTCTGATCAGTCATGCTTCGTCTTTATCTGTAACCGTCGCTTTCGTTGTCCCCTGAGAATTCATTGACGACAACAGTTAAGAAATGGGTTCTGGAGTCTGACAAATCCAGGTGCGAACCCCAGCAGCCGTCGGGTGGCCTTATGGAAGGTGACTCCATTTCCGTGGGCCTCAGTTTCCTCACTGGTAAAACCGGGATGCTGATACTCCCCCTGGCTCCCGGGTTAAATGAGATACAGCCTACCAAGTGCTCGGACTCTTAGCTTTTATTATTATGATTTATTGGCATTCTTCACTGTTACCTTGTATGGCACACTGGACCAGTTGGGGGGGGCAAGGCCTCAGTGGCCCGCGAGACCCCCAATCCATGCTTCTTAGCAGTACACCCCACGTTTTTTTTGTCTCATTGGCCTTATGTCTATTCCCTGGTGTATGTGTGTGTGTGTGTGTGTGTGTGTGCGTATTAAATTTTTTTAATGTTTATTTATTTTTGAGAGACAGAGAGAGAAAAGTGGGGGATGGGCAGAGAGAGAGGGAGAGATAATCCCAACTGGGCTCTATGCTGACAGCAGAGAGCCTGACTCGGGGCTTGAACTCATGAACTGTGAGATCATGGCCTGAGCTGAAGTCAGATGGTTAACCGACTGAGCCACCCAGGCGCCCCCTTGGTCTACATTTTTAATACGACATTATTTTTAGGGGCACCTGCCTGGCTCAGTCTGTCTTCTATGAATATTTTGTACGGTTCGTAACAAACTGGAGGTCATTAACACTTTCATGAACAATGCTTTTCATGACCAGACGTTCAGAGTGGAGTCATGATTCCCCGAACTGTTTCCCGAATGTTGTCCATTTACGGAAAAGGTTCTCAACTCTTTTGGTAGCTCTCAATAAGGAGATGATAAACACCTCTGTGCATCTATCCTGGGCTTTCGTGCCAGCGTGAGTGTCCCCAGCTTCCCAGTCCTCTGTCCAGGGAGAGACCCCCTTTTAATGGGTGTGTGTGTGTGTGTGTGTGGTCTCGATAACAATCTCTCATTGTCTTTGACACTCTTTGTTTGCTTATTATCGATCTGCCTACCACCCTAAGGTCCAAGAAGATGAGGGTCTTCTGTGTCCTGTTCACTGCTCATATGTTTCACAAGGCCTAGCACTGAGCCAGGCACAGCAAGTGCTCCACAAATGTTTGCTGAGTGAATAAATGAACGAGTGGACCCCACTCACTGCAACTTGGCTAAACTTTTCTCAATTTTCCTGCCGCGGTAGCAGAACTGCATTAATTACACTTGAATTTAGCCCGCCGTGTCTTTAAAGGCATGGGCTGTGGAGACCTTGTATGTTTCCTCGGCTCCATTGCCTGGATCCTGGGAGCTGGGGTCGTTTGCTGGGAGGCACAGAGTACCCCAGAGAAGGGAATTCGTGAGTTTGAGGCTCTCCTTCCTCAGCCAGCCTGGCCTCTGGGGTCCTTGAATATGGGATTAGCAGCGCCGTGGGCCTGGCTCAGTAGGTGGACAAACTCAACCTCGGCATCAATGGCTCTCATTCAGGGACAGTAACCGGCAGCTTATTGACATTCACTCCTCAATGGATATTTACTGATCTCGTTACATCCCAGGCACCGGCACAGAGAGATAACTCAGCTGGGTCTCAGGCACAAGGGGCCCATATGTTAGGAGGCAGGTGGGGGCTGCCACAGCCATATTGCAGATCATTCGAAGCCAGGATGATAGGTGCTTGAATAGAGGTGTGTGTGGGCTGAGACCAGGCTGCAGGGGTAGAGGCATATCAAGGAAGGCTGCCGAGAGGAGGTGAGAGGGAAGTCGGGCAGGTGCACTGAGGCCAGCGTTCCTGCTCCAGGGAGCACCTGATGCAAAGGTGAAGGTGGAGAGACCTCAAACAGTGCAGGTGAAGAGTACAGGATGAGGTGCAGGGGGAAGGGGGGCAGTCGGCTGGAGCAGGTGCTCAGGGGGGAAAGCGCCGAGACCCGCGGGTGGTGCCGGCCCTCGGTGGCGCCTCCGCTCGCTGTCAGTGTCCACCCCCTGGTCCCTGCACTGTGCCCTTGCTGCCTGCCACTTTCAGCTTTTAAATGGAACTTATTTGAGATCAGCCAGGGCACCAGGACCCATTTGAAATCACAAAGCTTTCATATTATTCTCTTCTTCTTTGTAATTTATTTTTTTGCAACGTAGCCTGATTTTTTTTTTTTTAAAGTGCCCAGCAGCAGTGATAATAATAATAATCTTTGCCTCCCAGCAGTTGGCTTCTGGCTGTTACCTTCCGGGCTTTGGCCTGAGGCACATTTATTTTTTTATGACCCGGTTGTCAACTGTGGAGGAATGGTCTCCAAACAGAAATGGGGGATCGTGCGCTCTTGCCGGGGGCTCTGCCCAGAGCCTCCGCTTCCTTAATCCTCCTAATGGTCCTTTGAGGTGAGGGATTATTATCACATCTGATTTCAGGAGTAGTAACCAGGCTCAGAGAGGTGAGGTTACTTGCCTAAGAGCACACAGCTTGTAAATGTCAACCCTGTGTCGTGGCTGAAGATCCTGTGCCCTGGGTTCTGACCCGCTGTGCCCTCCTGGGTCATTTATGTCCTCTCAGCCTCGGGTTTTGCAACTGTGGAATGGGCAGAGCCATACCCAGCTTCTTGGTCTGCTCCTAGGACTGGAGGCTTGGAATTCCTCCTGCCCCACCCCAGTACTCACATCACCTCACTCATTCTGTTTGCTTCACGCACCACTACTTTCTGGAAGCCTCTGACCCTCCCCAGAGTCTCCCAGCCCGCTCCCCCTCACCCCTGTCTCCAGGACAGCGCCACGCCTGGTTCACTTTCCGTGGAGCGTTGGGCATGCACTTGGGCAGCGGCGGGGAAAGGTGTCCCGGAAAGCGGAACAGTCTGGGCAAAGGCATGGCCAGAGAGACGCAGTGGTGTGTGGGAACCAGCATTTATTTGGCACCAGTGCGTGCAGGGCTGGGTGCTCCATACACGACTCATTCATTCCTCACAATGGCCCTCGGAGGAAGGTAGGCTACGATTTCCGTTCTACAGAAGCAGAAACTGAGCCCCAGTGCAAGGGCAGGAGATCTGTACAAAGTCACCCTGCTGGGGAGCATTGAGTCATGGAAACGTCCAGTTCTGTCTGACTCCAAATCCAAACCTGGCCTCTCTCTCTCTGCACTGTAGGGATCTCCTGGATGCTCTAAGCACAGCCCAGTCTAATGTGGAGAGAACATTTTGGATTTTTTTTCCCCCACTAAATTACCTGCAGTCTTTGGTTGACCTTGAGTCTTTGCATCAGATAAACCCTGGGCATCTTGTGAGTTGATTTTTTTTCCCATTAATTTTTTTTTTATTGTGGCGAGACAACTAATTTTAAGCCCCCAACTCAGTGATGAATATATTCTTTATTTTTTTGTCGTTTATTTATTTGAGAGAGAGAGAGAAAGAGAGAGAGAATGAGCAGGGGAGGAGCAGAGAGAGAGAGGGAGACAGAGGATCCGAAGCAGGCTCTACAGTGACGCGGGGCTCTAACTCACGCACTGCGAGATCATAACCTGAGCCGAAGTCAGACACTTAACCGACTGAGCCACGCAGGCTCCCCCCAGTGATGACTATATTCTCAAATGCACCCGTAGCCACACCCCAGATCAACACCTGGAACATTTCTGACGAAGGCTCCCTTGAGTCTCTTTCCGATCAGGGGCGTCCCTCCTGTCCCAGCATTACCAAAATGACTTTTCTTACTGTAGGTTGGCTCGGCTCATGCTTGAACCTCACGGAGAGGGAGTCATACAGTGCAGAGTCTTTGGTTCTCTGGCTCACGTGGTCTGTGGGATTCGTGCCCGTGGATGCACGGATCTGTGGCTCGTTCTTTTTCATTCCCTCGTAGCACTCCACCGCTGTTCCCTGCGACACTGCCCTTTGTGTATTCAGTCTCCTGTTGATAGACATTTGGGCTGCGGGCTGATCTCCACATTCACGATCTTGCTGGAAGGGGTGGCTTTCGTGACAGCATTAGGCAGAGGTGTTTGGCTCCCTGGAAATTTAAGCAACTATAAACATCTTCCTGATCCTAATTGTTTGGATCAGAAACATATACATCTGCCTCTCTCTATTTTCTGTTGCAACAGAGACGTGGGCGGTGGAGGGGGAGGCGGTGGAGAGGGAGGGGAAGAGAAACAGATTAAGCTTTGGGGAAAGTTTCTCCTTCTTTTCGCATGAGCTAAGTGGCGGATGATGGAGTCCGCCTGTAATTTAAATTCAAATGCTCAGAGCTGACAGCGGGAGCCATAATAAATGTGTTGCCACTGTCCTCTCGGTGTCCTTTCTGTGCCGCTTTGAAATCTCATAAATAACCGAGAACATGTTGGTAAGATGCCTTCCTTCCCTCCGTGTGCTCCAGTGGAGCAGCTGCGGTTGCTAGGTTGAGCTCCTGGTTGCTAGGGATTTTGTGGTCCTGTGGTGGCCCAGAAACATGATGGATCAGTGGAACATGCTTTTGCTATTAATTGAAATATTTTCACAGCGAATCTCTCAGTGTCACCGCATGCTTTGACGTCGGCCCGGTGGGTTGCTGATTCTCGCAGCCTTCTTTGCTAGTTAGACGTAGCTGGAGGGGAGGGGACAAGCGGCCTGGACAGGGAGTCAGAAAAGCCTGATCCTAGTTCTGTATCGGATGCCAATTTGCTGTGTGACCTTGGGCAAGTGTCATCCCCTCTCTGGGCGTTGGATTCCACAAAATTTAAGAACCTGCCAGCTTTACCAGCCTACAGTTCATCACCCACGCTCTGTAAGGGGGCCAAGTGCAAATCAGTTCCTCATTATCTGCCGGTGGATTAGTGACAAAAGAATTCTTGTCCCTAGCTCACTTTCTCTCAACCCAGCAGGTTTCTGGGCTGAGTCTCCTCGGCCAGATGGTGTGTGTGTGCACGCAGGAGTTTCAGGCTAATTTTAATATTCAATCAAACATAATTGGGATCATAAATCTGAAAAAGAAAAAAACAACACCCTACAACCCATAAACATCTGATCATGTCACTTTCTCTTTCCTCCTGCTTAAAATCCTTGGGCAGTTTCCCATCCCTTGCCCTGGCGAGAGCATACAGATTGCACTTCGTTGTTAAGGCAGACCAGTTGGTGGCGGCTGCAGGGGGTGGGGTCCTGGAAACAGTGGGGACTCGCTGGCTTCCTGTGGCATCTCGATCGATTAACGATGTCTGCCACAGGTCCGGGAGTATAGACAGGCGTGTGTATTTGCCAGGCCTGGCTGGAATCCAGAGCCCGTGCCTCTAACATCATACGTGAGGCCATCCCAAGTGGCACCTGCCAGCTTCTCAAGCTTTCTCGCTTCTCTGTCGGCCCCACCTCCAAAAATACCTGCTTCTGTGCCCGCATTCAGTTGACCACCTGTTGTCCCCCGAGATCTCCTTTGGTCACGTTGTTCCCTCTGCTTGCAGGGACTTACTGCATTAAATCGGTCAGTGACGCCTATGCCTCTTCCAAACTTCAACCTCAGTGTTGTCTCGCCTTCTAGGACAACCTCTATGACAATTTTGAGGGGGATTCATTGACGCCTTCCTGCCTCTGCCCGGACCCCGCCACTTAGCCTGCGTCACACTAAGTTTTATGTCTCTTTCCACGGCTAACCTCGAGAGGCCCTCCAAAGTCAAGTTCTGGGGTTCCCTCGGCTTTGCGTGCTCTGGGCCCCGTACACAGCAGAGCCTCAAAAACTCTACCCAGGGAACCCACGGGTGAATGAGAATCACAGTGCATTCCAAAGACAGATAGGAACGACTTACTTTCCCTGCAGTCTGAGCTCTGGGCGTCAACACTCCACAGCCTAATTGTGGGTAATTTACTGTGGTTACAAAGCGACCGCATTGTTCCCCCCCCCCCCCCGCCCCCGAGTCTAAGCTTTGCATTCTCACCACCCTGACGGCCTCTTCCTCTCTCCCTTTGCTCGCAGCCCGAAGACAAGCAGAAGGCGGCAGCCGCCTTTGCCCATCTTCAGAGCGCCATGGAGACACTGGGCATCTCGGAGGGCGAGCAGCGAGCCATTTGGCGGGTGCTGGCAGCCATCTACCACCTCGGCGCAGCGGGAGCCTGCAAAGGTGAGTCCTTCCTGCCGAGCTCACCTGCACTGCCAGCTGTCTGCCTTGGCAGGTGCCTGACGAGCCCCTTCTCTCCATGAGGCGGGACAGGATCAATCTGTCATCCTCTGTGTCTCCGGGACCGGTGTCTGGGAGGCCGCCGGACCAGGCGCCGTGAGATGGAAACAGGTCTGGGTTTTTTAAGCAAACCTCGTAGACCGGCGGCGGTGTCCCCCGGAGCTCTCCGTGATGATGGAGATGTTCTCCATCCGTGCGGTCCAGACCCAGCCCCTCGCTGCGGGTGGCCGTTGAGGACTTGACATGCAGCTAGTGCACCTGAGGAATTAAAGTTTTAATTGCATTACATTTTAATTAACATAAATTTAAATAGCTATATGTGACGAGCAGCCAGTGTCCTGAGCGCAGAAGGTCTCGGACATTTGAGACAGAGTTGGGTCCAAGCAATAAAGGTCTGTGTTTCGATCTCGACATCTTGGAGATGCTCCCCACCATATGTGGTGAAGCTCACCCAGCCATCCTTGTCCTTCTGAGTCTGTCCCTGCTCTTAATGGTCTGTTTACTGATCATCCTTACTTCACCTTGTTTCCCCAAGGTGGTTCTGGTCTTCTCTCTGGCCCTTGCCCCTCCCTAGCCAATCTTTATTCACCTTGCCCTGTAGATGATCTCTGTGACAGCATTTCTGTCTGTGTTTCTCTATTCCTGCTGTTTGCCAGTCTTTTTCTTTTCTTTTCCTTTTTTTTTTTAATTGTTGCTCGGACGATTGCAGTAGTCTCATTGCTAATGACTACCTTCCTCCCTCTGTCCATCCTCATTGTGACCTTTGGGATCTTTTCTACAAAAAAAACCACAAGCCTATTGTGTGCCATTCCCCTGCTTAGAATCCTCCCAAGTTTCTCCCTTGCCTGCTAAATCAAGTAAACTTCGTTGACTTGGCATTCAAGGCTCCTCCCTTCCCTAACCAATTTCTTTGATTTCTTTTGACACTGTAAAAGGTCCTGGGGAGAGTAGGGATCAAGATCAGTGTGGTTCCTGCATTCTTGAGGATTATGGTGTCTTGTATTGTGATTGTGTCCTTGTCTAGCTCTTTCTAGTAGGGAGTGACTTCCTTGGGGCCCAGGACATAGAGCTGGGATTTACTTGAATGAATACATGTGAATTGAAGGCTTTCCTCTGAGGGCTATGTACTGACTCTGGCTGACATTCTGGGTCATTTGTCTGTGGGCAGCAGACTTCTGGAATATTCTGGCATGTCATTCCTGCCATCCCCACACTCCTGGGCCTTGGGGCTCATTCTGTTGATTCTCATACACGTAAGCTGCATATATTTGGCCCACTGATTTGATTTTGGAAGTTTCTAGGAGTTATGCTGAGTCAGAAATAAGTAAGGTGGGGACTCCACAGTTAGTCCAAACCAAGGACAGACATGGTGAAAAATCAAATGCCACTCGCCTTTCCAAAACTCAGTCGTGGGCCATGCTTCACCCCTTGACCATTGGGGCACCACCATCCTTTTGCCCACGGGCCTGTAATGTGTCCCAGCCTCCTCGCCACTGAGACCAGCCTGAGTCACGCACACCATGGTGTGAGAACGTGGCCCCATCTCTGACCTGGGCTGCATTTCTTTTCCTGCAAAGCTCTAATCATCTGGTAAAATCCCCACCTCTGCATCTGACTCTGTCATCCCGAGGGTCAGCAAAGCATAGCTTGTGGGCTAAATCCAGTCGGCTGTGTTTCTGGATAACAGCAGGCTAAAAATGGTTTTTATACTTCAATTAGATGAAGATCTATCTATTTGTAATATTTTGGGATGTATGAACATTTGTTTTTTTAATGTTTACTATTTATTTTGAGAGAGAGAGAGAGAGAGAGAGCAAGCAGGGGAGGGGACAGAGAGAGAGGGAGTCAGAGAATCCGAAGCAGGCTTCACACAGTCAGTGTGGAGCCCGATGTGGGGCTTGAACTCACAAACTGTGAGGTCATGACCTGAGCTGAAGCCAAGAGTCAGCTGTTTAACCGACTGAGCCACCCAGGGGCCCCAGGATGTGTGCGAATTGTATGGCGTTAAAATGATAGTATCCGTAATTAAAGTTTTATTGGAACATGGTCGCGCCCCTTCATCCACATGCCCCTCTGCGTTCCTGCCACAGTGGCAGAGTTGAGTAGTTGAGGCAAAGATTGTGTGGCCTGCAAAGCTCCAACTAATTGTTATACAGCCCTTTACAGAAAAAGCTGGCCCCTCGTCACGGAACGTCATAGCAAGGGGGGATCTTCGTGCCTCTGCAGGGCCTGTTTATGCTGTGAGAAAACTCCTCGGTCCTCTTTAGACCCAAGCCAAGCCAGAGAGAGGATGTTAGGAATCTGGCTCTGCCCTCAACCGGACGTGTGACCTTGAACAAGTTCCCCTGTCTCTCTCTTGTCACCGTTTTGTCAGATGTGAAATTCTGCGGTCGGGCCAGATTACAGGTTCTTAATCTTGGGAGCTTGTTTCCTGACGGTTCTGGAGGCTAGAAGCTCAGGTTCAAGGTCGAGGTGCCTGGCAGGGTTGGTTTCTCCTGAGGCCTCTCTCCTGTGCTAGGAGACGGCTGCCTTCCTGCCGCGTCCTCACATGGCCTGCCCTCCATTCATGGGTCTGTCTGTGTCCTGATCTCCTCTTCTTGTAGGACACCAATCACACTGGATCAGGGCCTACCCAGACGACCTCATGTTACCTTAATTATCTCGTTAAAGCCTCAGTCAACAAATACAGTCACAATTTAAAGTACCGGGCATTAGTACTTTAACATACGAATTTGGGGAGGACGTAATTCAGCCCATAATACATCCCAGTCCCTGAGATGAGCCAACGTCTACCCTGTGCCCGGGCCTGGCAGGGGGAGGGATGCGGGGGGCTGTGAGACTACCGTCCCGTCTTGAGAATTTATCATCTTATTAGGAGACACGAGACTTCCAAACTGGGACCAGCTTTGTGAACAGGTTGGGCTGAGGGAGGGATTGCAGAGGTCAGACCAGGAAAGCCCTGAAGGTTCAGAGTCGGGGCGCCTGTGGTTGGGGAAGAGCCGAAGGAAGCAAGCCTATTGTACAGAACGGAAAACCGAGGCTCTTGGTGCAATTAACCAGGATCGAGAACCAGACTTGTCTGAGCTTTGGTGGTCTCCTCTTTGATGGGCAGAACATGGGGTTGATGCGTGGATTAAACGCGATTTGGAAGAGGAAGCTGAACGGGGCTGGGTTCCACAAAGCAGACGCTGAGACAAAGATTTGGGTGCACGTGGCTCTTCTGGGAGGGGATCGCCCGTAGGGGAGGGAGACAGGGAAGGGAAGATGGGTGATAGTGATACTACGTGCTTTAACGAGCACGTCACCTGTGGGCAACTGGAACCAGTTTCACTGGGAACCTCTGGGCGACTCTGAGGACCATGGCTCCCAGTGGTATTGCCTGGAGACAAAGGAGCTGGAATATTTACCCACTACCTCCTGCTTCTCCGTGGTTGGAGGTTGCATGAACACCTGCCCTTCCAGCCTGTGCTGGGCTTGAGCGAAGCATGTGCCTGCAGCCGGCGACAGCAGAGAGGCACAGTCAGATGCCGCAGGGACAGACCAGGGACACGTATGGGATAGGAGGTATGGGATGGCCGGGGCAAGGGCTGGTGCACAGGTCCTCAGTAGCAGCCAGCTCGAGGCAATCCTTCAGTAAAAGGCAAGTCTAGGATTTTGTTGTTGATCCCAGCCTAGGTGACCCTCCCAAGGTGGCCCAGCCGGTTGCCTCTTGGCTGCACTTAGCTGACACAGGATCGCTCCCACCAAGGCACTCTATAAGCCCTGCAGACAGGTGGGACCTGCCTCCCGATTTCCACAGTCAACGTCAGCCCTCTCTGCCTCCAGTGTGACAAAACAGAGGCTGACAGAGCCCTCTGATCTGTTGACCTGTCACCAGAGGAGTTTGGTGGTGGAATTTCTCTTCTGGGGGCATGTGGGATCCCCCCTCTGATGTGGGCCCCGGGGACCTGACCCACACCTGTCGCTGCCTGTAATGATAAAAGGAAAAGTCACATTTATAAATATTTTATTAATACATGATTATGGCAATAATTTCTCCCAGCCTTCCTCCCCCCCCCCCCCCCCCCCACCCACACCTTATAAATTATTTTAAGAGGAGCTGCCGTCAGTCAGCCCGGGAGGCCCTGCCCGATGATTTACTTACTATATATTCTGCTTTAGAAGATTTCATAATAGGTTGCTCTAAAATCAGCTATTAAGAATTTCAAAGTCATATATAAATGTCTTTGCTTTGTGTCATAACAGATCATTTTGAAATATATTAAGAATCATTTCCATTAATCAGGTTTTTTTTTTATTAAAATGATGATCTCCTCCCAGCACGCCTGGCTTCCGTAATTTATTCTGAGGGTCCTGATCTTTTTTTTTTTTTAGTTTTTTTTATGTTGTATTTATTTTTGAGAGAGAGAGGGAGAGAGAGAGAGAGAGAGGGAGAACAAGCACAGGAGGGACAGAGAGAGAGAGGGAGACACAGAATCCAAAGACAGGCTCCAGACTCTGAGCTAGCTGTCAGCACAGAGCTCGACGCGGGGCTCGACCCCACAAACTGTGAGATCATGACCTGAGCCGAAGTCGGACGCTTAACCGACTGAGCCACCCAGGCGCCCCTGCCCTGATCGTATTTTAAAGACCAAGATCAGTCCCTAAAGGAACATTTTGGGCCTTATAACCGGACTCAGGGTGTCTAAACCTTTACGGTGATAACAACCACCACCACTGGATTGGCTTCGGGTTTGACAGTTTCAAAAGCAACTTGTGCTGCGGTCATGCCTCTTGATCTGATTCGATTCAGGCGGTCATCTGGTGAGGACTCAAGAGTCGGCCTGCTGGGTGCGAGCTTTGGCTTGGCCACGTTGAGCCTCGGTTTTCTCCTCTATAAAATGGAGCGGCTAATGGCACCCAGCTCGCAGACTCATTGTGAGGATCCACTGAGTCAGTGCCCAAGAGTGTGGAGCACAGGACTTCGCTCATAAAGTGTCGGTTCAGAAGTATTTGCTTTCGTTCATCACCGTCTGATACATGAAAAAACAGAGACTCAGATTAAGTATGTGATGTACCCGACGTCACACAGCTAGTATGTTCCGGAATGAGATTTGGAAGCTCAGTTGGTCTCCCTACAAATACCCCTCCGCTGTCCTTGCCTTGGCAACAGGCTGTTGCCATCTCCTGATGGGGAATCGGCTTGTTTTTCTGGGCCCTGGGCTGAGTGGTTGTGGATACAGTGATGTCATTGCAGCCTTAGGCCAGCCTGGGAGGAGTGAGGTCTATTACGATGCCCATTTTACAGATGCGGAAACTGAGGCTCGCCGGAGAACTTCATCCATCTCCCTCATGGCGCATAACTAAAGTCAGAGGTGGGATTTGGACCCAGGGCCTCCCAAGCTCCGAGCCCAAACTTGGGGGCCACACGTCCCGCCTCTCTTGCTCCGCGAGCTCCCACTTCTGTCCTCACAGGCTCCCGGAGGGCTAGCAAAGTCACTTTCTCGTCAGTGCACTTTCCAATACCAAATGCGTGGGTTTTCCTGACACCAACCAGTTTTCTGATTCTCCAGGCACCAATGGGGGGTCCAATTCAGTTCAGCTCGATTCAGACACTGGAGTTCAAACAGACCCCATGGGTTAAGGGCTCGGTCCCACAAGACTGTCCGACCTCAGATACCAGCCATCCATTTGGGCCACCTGTACTTCTGACCGACCGGTTGCAAAGTTGGTAATTTTCCAGAAAAGCTCACGGGACCCAGAAAGGCACTTTAGTTACTATTATCCCAGGGGCGCCTGGGTGGCTCAGTCGGTTAAGTGTTTGACTTCAGCTCAGGTCATGATGTCTGGGTTCCCGGAATTTGAGCCTCAGATCAGGCTCTGTGCTGACAGCTCGGATTCTGTGTCTCCCTCTCTCTCTGCCTCGCCCCTGCTCATGCTATGTGTGCGTGTGTGTGTGTGTATGTGTGTGTGTGTGTCAAAGACAATAAGCATTAAAAAAATAAGAATAAAGGATACAGCTCAGGAACAGCCAAATGGAAGAGACGTGTAGTGCAAGGCATGGGGAAGGGACTTCCCTGCCCTCTCTGGTCCGACCGTCCCAGCACCTTGATGTGTTTACTGACCCGGAAGCTCTCCGTGTTCTGTAGTTCAGGGCTTTTAAGGCAGCGGGTGATTAATCAACCTCCAGCCCCTCTCCCCTCCCCGGAGGTCAGGGGGTGAGGCTGAAAGTTCTAAGCTTCTAATCATGCCTTGGTCTTTCTGGCCATCAGCCCCTGTCCTGAAGCTATAGAGCACCACCGCCCCCCCCCCGCCCCCCGCAGGAAGCCGGTCATTCATTAGTGAACAAAAGACCCTCCTCACTTCAGAGATGCCAAGGGTTTTGGGAGTCGTGGACCAGGGACCGGGGACAAAGACCAAATGTGTGCTTATCACAGGTGCCAAGCTTTGAGCAGGAA